>NC_135173.1:22459697-22808030 GCF_041146795.1 Maylandia zebra | reverse complement strand
TCAGGGATAATGTGACAGTCACTCCTCGTCAGAGCTGCTGCTGTTCTCCAGAGAGTAAACCATGAAGGCCAAATCAGGCCGGGCAGGTACCATGGGGTTACCCGGCTTCACCATCTCGAAGCCCATGTAGTGGAACGTCTTGATGATGGACACTGGAGAGGAAATGAGGGAGAACGCTCAGTGTATTTGTTGAGGTAACATTTAAGCCCTAAAAACTGCAACCAAATCAATTTTGTGCCAACTCCACGTCTCAGAATGTGAAGCTAAACATCTCATTTTTTTTTTCCTATGTCTATATCTATTTATCTATCTATCTTATTTCAATAGCAACACTGCTCCATTTAAAGATCTGACACAGGAACACTGGATATTCTATCCATTTTTCTGATAATTCACTGGAGAAAACCTCAAAAAAGTAGTTTTTGTATCTTTTAAGGAGCTGGGATATACTGCTCAAACCAACATATGATAAGGTCTCCTTTTTATTTACACTGAGACTCACACCAGCCTCATATTCTAGCTCAGATTCCTTCTTTAATACTTTTCTAATATAGGAAAATATAATGGAACTGCAAATATTAAATGATCTGAGTTGGAGTGTTAACCTTGACTCTAAGTGGTCCAGTCTTTGTGCATAAGCACCTCCTCAGTAAATGATGATTTCATTTATTTAGGCCAAAAAGTCATCCAGACTCACCTGGCCCTGTGTGAAAAAGTAATTGTCCCCTAATCCTAATAACCGGCTGTGCCACCCTTGGCAACAAAAACTGTAATCAAGCGTTTGTGATAACTGGCAATGAGTCTTTTATGGCGCTGTGGAGGAATTTTCTCCCACTGATGTTTGCAGAATTGTTTCGGATCCACCACACTGAGTGGCCTGTTTAAGATCATACCAAAGCATAGGGGGCTTTTTTTCCCCCTTAATAAATGAAACCATTTAAAAATGTTGTATTTACTCTTGTTATCTTTGTCCAAACGTGTAACTGTTAAGAATACACAAAAAACTAGTAGCACTGATAGCGTATGAATACTAGCACTGTATTTATACACTCTTACTATTGGCTGTAGACCTGGATAAGGTCTCTGCATCAGTATACAGTGGTTGGCAAAGGCAAATCGTGCTTCAGAAAGAACAAGGGAAGTGCATTTTAAAATAACAGGAGCTCTTACATCGATCCTCTCTGTTTTTATGGAACCACAGGAAGACGTAGTTAACTTTGAGCTTCTCTTCTGCAAACTCAAGCAGCACGGTGAGCCTGTGGATGACATGAACACAGAGATACAGAGTCAGCCGCTAAGCGAGGGAAGAGACGAGCGGGGATGACGCACAGAGTATTTTCCCCCCCCTCTTTTATATAAGCACTGCAACTTTACATAATAATGCAGTGGCAGCTGCAAAGCTGGCTGTTTTTAGGACTGGCAGGGTGCCTGCACCAGGCAAGGTTACTCTGTCCCACCATTGATTACAGACAAACACAAAGCCAGGCTCTAAAAGCAGAAACTTATTAGCACAGCCTTTTAATTTGTAGTAGATTTGAAGCACCATGATAAATAGCTTCTCATAAACAACTTACATCCTGGCATAAAACCTGCTCTGGTGGAGAACACTGGGACAGTATGTCAACATTTCTAAAACTAGACCAACATAAGAAATGTCCCATTTAAGCAGCTTTATGACCCAGAACTCCAGAAGAAGAAGAGCTTGTGTTTTGCTCGTTTTTCTGCTGGACTCAGTAAAATATGAAAGATTCACAAAAGCAATTTCTGTCTTAACAGTGTCCAGTTTTTTCATGTCACGACTTTGTATTCAGTAAGCAAGAAAAATTGTTTCCAGAAAATGTACTCTAACACAAACAATGACAGGTTAATGAAACTAATCTTGTAGTTTCCAACAATAACTAACAATTCAAATATAACAAATGTAGAAAAATGTGTCCTGTGAGGGACCCAAACTCTCCTCTCTCCAGCCTCCAAACTTAAACCTGAACTTCCATTGAAACTAAAAGTGGAATAGGAAGAGGCAAAAACAATGTTTTGCATTATGCTTAAAATGCTTCTACACATCTGAGGCAAAGCTGAAAATGACTCAGAAATTTCTTCCTGATGAGACAGTTTAGAGTTTTAACAACAGCAAATAAAAAGCAGGGTGGCTTCTTATTAAACCACAATAAAATGAGGAAAGTTGGAACTTAAAAGATCGTCTTATAAACTCTGTTCTCCTTTATTAAAGTCACATTTTATTGTCAAAGAACAGTGTTGGTCAGGTCTGGCATTTTGTGCTTTTCTAACAATATCCCTCTTGAACTTACCCCTCCTTGCTGCCCTCCACCAAAGGTCCAGCAGGAATCTCCAGAAAGAGGCTGTCTCCTGATAGAGCTGTATCCCAGGCGGCTGAGCGGCGCTCGCTCAGCTGGTAGTGGAAGCGGAGCAGAGTAGAGCTCCCACTCACTGAAGAGGCCTGAGTCACAGTTAACTTTTCATCCTGGAGGCACAGGGAGGAAGAAGAGATTTAGAATAGATCCTAATCCAGCTTTGTGAAACCAGAGTGAGATGCTATATGATACACTTTCTAAGGACAATAAACACAAACACCACCCCCACCCGGTTCCTCCATAAAGGGGCATATTTTCAAGCTCCTACTCTGTTTTTTTGGGAATCTGAGTTCTAGCAGGAATATCACATCCACGCGTACACATCTTTATCCTGGCTGTGCATGCCAACGTTTTGAAAGTTTGAGGGGTGAACGAAAGCTGAAACATCAAATTGCAGCACACGCCTCCAGCTGTGGTGTCACTTTTGGTGCGAGGGTGAAGCAGCAAGTGTAAACATGCCAGGAGGCTGAAAGCTTGGCAAAAGTCTGAAGAAGACTTCTCTCTGTCTGAGAACTGTGCTGAAATGAAACCAGTTAAAGAGGAAGTGGTTAAAGAAGCAGCAGACAAGTGTGATCTTCTGTGAACTAGCAAACCATTTGTCTTTACCAACAAGTTAGTGGCGCACAGATCTTTGTTTCATGAAACTGAAACTAAACCAAAGCATGGCAAACAGCAAAGGTAAAGTCTTGGTTCGTTTTTTAATAGCTGCCCTTCACAGGATGCTGTCCATTTCAGGACCTTTGATCAGCAGCGTCACTCTAAATAGTCATGCATGACTCTCGTGTGCCGAAATAGAAGTGAAAGTGTGAACGCGTTCAGCATTCTGTGCTGTTGCTGAAGCAGTAATATTAGAAAGGGCTGCACACTCTGCACAGATGAAGATGTTAATGACAGTTTGTGACTGATCTGCCTGATCCTAAAGCTCTAATCCTCCTGAGAGTCAGTTACATGTCTGGGGAGCAACCTGACATACACACAAACACTGTTGTTTCCTCTCTATTGTTTGTGAGTTTGTGTGCAACCCCACCCAAGAAGTTCACAAATATGAGACAGCTATAAAAGTATACATTTTCACTTGGGTGCTTTTTTGTGTTCTGCATGGCAAACATACCATTTGAGCATGTCCGGGGGAGAGAGGACTACAATAATTTTGTTAAATCCACTGCAGGTGCAGACGAGCAGATTAAAGGATTTTTTTTTAGCTTTAAATAAAACAACTTTGGGAAATGAGGGTATAACTCGTTAGACAGGCGCTCCTGTGTTTGGCTCAGTGAGTCAGAAATGACCTTGAGCGGTGAAGCACTTAACAGTTATGACAGAAAAGCTTATAGTGAATTACAGCAACACGTGCCAACCCTTTCCCCCAGTGTTTACCCCCTAAACCCCATTCAGTTTTATTAAACCCAATTTAATCTGAAATAAAGACCCTGATGACTAATGTAGGACTCTCACCACAGCAGCATTAAGAGGCTGATATTTTGCATGCATTATGGCAGCGGTCCCCAACCTTTTTTGCGCCACAGACCGGTTTATGCCCGACAATATTTTCACGGACCGGCCTTTAAGGTGTCGCGGGAAAATACAACAAAATAAAACTAGTACCGGTACTGAAAAAAAAAGATGATTTATTCATAACACACGTGAAAAGACCCAGGAAAACAGAGTTAACGATAAAAACGATAACAAAATAACGCTGAAAACCGATAAAAACCCTGAAAACCACACATTTCACACCTGAGCCTCAACTCTCGCGGCCCGGTACCAAACGACTCACAGACCGGTACCGGTCCGAGGCCCGGGGGTTGGGGACCGCTGCATTATGGCACCACTTTGCATGTGTGTTGGTTAGAGTGGCCACAAGTGGAGAAGATGATTTACAAAATTGGACTATAGCTCTGTGTGAAATATTGAGGACCTTCACCTTGTGCAGTAGAACGCCGAGAGAGTGATCCCTGACCGTCCCTCGCCCACCCGGGATCTTCAGCTGTGGGTGAGGGGCATCAGGAGCACCACAGAGGCCCCGGAGCCTGAGGGATGGAGCATGGCATCAGAGACTCCCCTAACCAGGAACTGCAGAGAGAAGCATGGAGAAACATTTTTCAATACTCGTGTAAATTTAAAAAAACAAAAAAAAAACAAAACAATTTTGTATAAATTTTTACAACTGCCACAAAATAGTGAGATGGAAATGTTTTCGAGACATATGTTTCCTGCCTTAAAGTTCTTGTTTACTGTGACTGTACTTCACAGAAACTTAAATGAAGAGCTGCAAACCTGCCAAACTAAACTGGATGGAAACGATTGGCGCTCTTCGATCTACCCTTATACCTGACAGAGCAAAACAGAAACCATCAGCGAATGAGGAGAAACCAGAGTGCATTATTAAAATCTGCAGAGTGACTAATCACCAAGACCACAGCTAGATAAATGAAGTTTTATGGGAATGCTTTCACGCACTTACAACACTGCAGGGCATCTCTAACTCAGACAGACAGAAGTGAAACTTGGGCACTCATGACTAATGGCTAATGATCCACTGCTGATGTAAACCTCTTAGCTTGTTACTTCACACACACCTTATTTTAACTTCATTAAGCATGTTCATATAACTAGCAACTATGAAGCACCTGTAGCAACAAGCTCGCAGAACGAGATTTAGCACGATACTGCCCGCTCGTTTGTTGGATCCATTTAAAGCCAGGGATGTCAAACCTGCTGCCCAGGGGCGAGAAGTGGTTACTGGAAAGCCTTGTGAAGTGTGATTCAGCATTTAATTACTCAACACGCTTAGTAGACACACTGGAATGTGGAAAACCTGACACTGCTGACATTTATTAATTTTTTTAAAAACGTATTCTACCTCAGAGATGTTAGGCTCATTAAAAATGAGGACGCTTCATTCCAACTTCTGATCAGATATCAGTGTAAAAATCCATCAGCTATAATCTTCACTGTGAAGAATTATGCCTGATGCTGCTATAAACATTGCTTTACTAACTTTACAAATTAAAAGCTAAAGAAATAATAAAATATAGCAGAATAATGAGTTGAACAGGCCTGATATAAATGTGGTAACATTTTTGCATTTGTCTCACTTACAGCAACCAAATATTAGCAACGCTTTTGTCTTTTCCTGAGGCTCCTCACACAGTCGGTATAAATGAAATCAGCTTGTGACAGGTCATGTTACTGCAAGCACAACAAGCATTTCCCAACAAGTGTCACCAGTGTCCTTCTACTGTACTTCACGCTGTTATAATGAGCTACTTCAAGGTCATCTGATATTTGCTGTGCTAGTTTCTCTTCATTCAGTAAGGCCTCAGTCACACAGGCATAGAGTCTGGTCTGCAGCACCCTGGCAACCAGTGGTTGCTATGGAAGAATGAATTCTGACATGTGATTACTGGAGGTTGCTAGCAGTTTCTGGGTGCAACTAGTTGTAAAGATGGTGCTTCGCCAGAAACCCAGAACTGAACTTTGCCTTTATACAGTTTTCCCCATATAGGTTCTCATGCATGTGGCCAAATAAAGTAGGTTTTAACATTTCTTTGAGGTTTGGAAAAAAGAGAAACTTAAATTACATAATTAAACATAGCTTAACAGAAACTCCTACAGTGGTTTTTGTATATTTGCATCAAACTCAGAAGCAGAAACAGCCTGACTGCAACACTGTGGCCTTTAACCTGAGACTCAGTGGTCTGCATGGTTATATATAGAAAGTTCTTCACTGCTTCAAACCTGTTACCACAATTCAAAGTAGAGCAGGGCGATATGACCAAAAGTATTTATCACAATATACATTTGAAAATTTGCGATAACGATATAACTGACACTACAGGGAGTGCAGAATTATTAGGCAAGTTGTATTTTTGAGGAATAATTTTATTATTGAACAACAACCATGTTCTCAGTGAACCCAAAAAACTCATTAATATCAAAGCTGAATGTTTTTGGAAGTAGTTTTTAGTTTGTTTTTAGTTTTAGCTATTTTAGGGGGGTATCTGTGTGTGCAGGTGACTATTACTGTGCATAATTATTAGGCAACTTAACAAAAAACAAATATATACCCATTTCAATTATTTATTTTTACCAGTGAAACCAATATAACATCTCCACATTCACAAATATACATTTCTGACATTCAAAAACAAAACAAAAACAAATCAGTGACCAATATAGCCACCTTTCTTTGCAAGGACACTCAAAAGCCTGCCATCCATGGATTCTGTCAGTGTTTTGATCTGTTCACCATCAACATTGTGTGCAGCAGCAACCACAGCCTCCCAGACACTGTTCAGAGAGGTGTACTGTTTTCCCTCCTTGTAAATCTCACATTTGATGATGGACCACAGGTTCTCAATGGGGTTCAGATCAGGTGAACAAGGAGGCCATGTCATTAGTTTTTCTTCTTTTATACCCTTTCTTGCCAGCCACGCTGTGGAGTACTTGGACGCGTGTGATGGAGCATTGTCCTGCATGAAAATCATGTTTTTCTTGAAGGATGCAGACTTCTTCCTGTACCACTGCTTGAAGAAGGTGTCTTCCAGAAACTGGCAGTAGGACTGGGAGTTGAGCTTGACTCCATCCTCAACCCGAAAAGGCCCCACAAGCTCATCTTTGATGATACCAGCCCAAACCAGTACTCCACCTCCACCTTGCTGGCGTCTGAGTCGGACTTTCAGCCTTTCTTACCTTGGCCATGTCTCTGAGTATTGCACACCTTGTGCTTTTGGGCACTCCAGTGATGTTGCAGCTCTGAAATATGGCCAAACTGGTGGCAAGTGGCATCTTGGCAGCTGCACGCTTGACTTTTCTCAGTTCATCGGCAGTTATTTTGCGCCTTGGTTTTTCCACACACTTCTTGCGACCCTGTTGACTATTTTGAATGAAACGCTTGATTTTTCGATGATCACGCTTCAGAAGCTTTGCAATTTTGAGACTGCTGCATCCCTCTGCAAAATATCTCACTATTTTTGACTTTTCTGAGCCTGTCAAGTCCTTCTTTTGACCCATTTTGCCAATGGAAAGGAAGTTGCCTAATAATTATGCACACCTGATATAGGGTGTTGATGTCATTAGACCACACCCCTTCTCATTACAGAGATGCACATCACCTAATATGCTTAATTGGTAGTAGGCTTTCGAGCCTATACAGCTTGGAGTAGGACAACATGCATGAAGAGGATGATGTGGACAAAATACTCATTTGCCTAATAATTCTGCACTCCCTGTACACAAAATACTTTACAACTCCACAACTTTATTAGTGCAAAAAAAAACCAAACAAAACCCATGAATGTATTTTCACTTACACAAGCAGCTTTTTTTAAGTGCATTAAAGTTATATAAAAAATTTGCAGTGCAAATGTAAATTCCTTGTTGACAGTTTAACCAAAAGGCATTTCCAGTGGAAATTGTCCAACATATCCTCAGCATAACCATGTATAATATCCACAAAACTTAAAAAGGTTATACACATACAATACGGTAATATTATGTTGAAGCACAGTACGTATCACTCCGCGAGGCTCCTGCCTACGATAGCCGTAATGCTCCGACAATCCATCAAGCGGTGCGGCTTCGTAGCTTAGCAAAGTCGTACTGAAACATTTGACAAATTTCCGAGCGCCGTGTACGACATAAAATCGTTTCGAGGTCAGTAAACACAATCAGAATTCATACATAAGGCACACGGGATTATAAGGGGCACTGTCGATTTTCAGAAAACTCAAAGGATTGATTTTAAGTGTGCCATATTTTCCAAAAAATACGGTAATAACAACGGCCCACTAGCATGCTCTACCAAAAATAGTGCTTTGTTGTGTATCTGATGGACGAAAGCTAAACCAGTTCCACACCACTGAAGTTGCAGCATTTTTACAAACCAATTCTGGTTCATCCGTTTCATTAAACGCTCTTCTCATTCAGCGTCGCCGCCATGTGCATATGTAAACAAAGGCACTGCGCATGCGCGTTTTACCCAGATTTTATCGCGATATTTCATTTTCTTATCATTGCCTAACATTATACCGGTATTACCGTGAACGGTATGTGATATGGCCCAGCCCTAATTCAAAGTAAATTAAAATCACAAATGTCTGAATATCAATCATGTGATGCAAACCAGCTACAAACTCTTAAATTGCTCGTATTGAGCTCCAGTTCATGGACTCTCCTCCACGGGCTGTTTGTTTACAGCGAGTCTGTCACTGACAGAATTAAAGCCGATGATTTATTACAGCTTCAAAGAGCCACCACATGCAGTGGAGGGAATGTATCATAAACAAGCGCATGATCTGTAAACACCTCTGCAAATAGCCTTCATGGCTTTCGGAAACAAGCATGGTCTGCGTTTCGAGTTACAGTCGTGCATCTCACACCAGACGTTGGCAGACGGCCGGCGCTGCCAGAGTCGGGCTGGGACACGGGGAGGGCTCCCGGTCCTCATGGCGTCAAACTTTAGGTAGACAGCTATGCAACAGCGCCTGACTCAATTCTGTCCCCGATTGCCAGTGAAACCTGACACGTTCTCTCTTAAACATGCATCAGATGGACTGATCTGTTTGCAAGTATACACACATATCCAAGTCATGTGCAACAGAACAGTCACATGTATCAAACAAGCATGTGCCTTTCATGAGAGGGAGGTGCCACAGTTTCCCTGCAGACCAAACAGGTTACCCCCACGACCTGATGTACAGAGCTACAGAGCAATGGAAAACAAAGCGTATTATGCCTGTTCATGTCTGCTGCACACACCCTCTGTTTGCTCGTCTCATTATTTGTGCTTAGCTGTGCACAGGAAATGTGCCAGTGCATTATAGTGGGTAAAATTTTAGGACCCTCTAACTGGAGGTTACTCAGTTTCTTTAAATAATCGTTACGTAATCTATAAAAATTGGTCATAGACTCTTCATCAATAGAGCATGTCGATTCCACAGAAACAAAACTGATACCGACTGTATTTGGGTCAACAGGTAGGACACAGATGGAGGGAGAGAGAGCAAGATGCCAAGGCAGGCTTCTTTTTCCATCTTCCCTTTCAGACAGTCTGCCCTTGATGGAAATGCCAGCTTGTTTTGAAAGCCAACGCTCTTGTCCTCTGACATTTCAGCCACACTCTAAACACCCTCCTCTACACCCTCCTATCCCAATATGCCACTCAAGCTGAAGGGCTGTGGCCTTTAGTCGTCTCCCAACAAATCACAAGTGACAAAAACACCATTTAGTTTACATTTTTCCAGAAGGTTGACTTTATGCTCTGTAGACCATTAATGTGAAGACTGAGCACGTTCACAAGCCTGTGCTGCATTAAGTTGCTAGTGAGGATCATCTGTGTATTGCAGAGAGATGCGTTATCATCATTTTGGCAGGACTGGTGAGAGTATGTTTGTATTCAAGAGAATTTATTATTTTATTTTTAAAGCGGATGAACGCTTGCACTGCCAGTTTGCGCTTCCTGAGGTGCAAGTTGTTATGAGAACTGATTCAGGTGAATTGTTTCACGGGGATGAATACCTCGGGTTGGACAGGCAGTTGATCCAGAGTTTGGCTAAAAGCCAAAAAACACACAACTCAACCAAAACAGGAAGCTTTCTGGCAGGTCCTCCAAGAAGCCCAAGACACACCAAACCAACTTTTAACGCTGTAATTACAAGATTAGTCATGGAAAACGACTCGACTCAAATCCACACTGAACATAAACAAGCTTCCTGGCACCAGAAAAGCTTTGGGAAAGGGCTTTAGGTCTTACACATGGACAACTATTTACTGTAGGAAAATAAGGACAGTCCTTAGACTTTTGCCGACACCAGTAAGTCTGTCAGAGCAACATGTCGGAGAAATATCGAGAAACAGGAAAGGCACACGTGCTCTGAAACGTCAGCGTGAAAGGAGGCGTCTCTGCCAAAACATAGAACTGACCCCTGCACCTAAACTGTATGTGCTGAAGCGGTGCTAGAAACTTCAGATTTAACCCAAGATTCATTTTAAATGGTGTATTATCTATATAGATGTCTGTACCCCATTTCTCCGTAACAGTTGGACCAATCTCAATAACCTTTTCTGCAAACATCATGAAAAACAAACCTGAATTGCGATGATTTTCTGAGAATGCGTTCTTAAGTTCTGTTTGTTTCACATGTTACTTCCCTACGTGCGCAACTTAGCAGTCATCAAATTGTTGGTCAAGTTACTACTGAATACAAAATGAACCTTGATTTGTTTTGGCTCTCAGACTGTTAAAAGCAATCTGGGCTGAACATCTAAACAGTCATTTACTGTAATCTATCAGATTGTCCCGTGTCTTAAAGGTAGAGCTATGATACTCACAAGTCTTATCTTGCACAGTATTTTTACCAGATTTCCTTCCTGGTTTCAGATATGCTGGAGTTACGGGTATACCATCTCTTTTCCCATCTCACTGTCTAAAGTGCTTGAAGCTCAGAATATCATACAGCACTTTGTGCATTACAGTTATGTGTAAAAAAAAAAAAAATTAAAAAATTAAAAATTAGCTGCTCTGCTAGCAGCAGCCCCTTCTGTGTTTCTGACTGGTCATATGATGTCACACCTCCTCTTATAGAAACTACACTGGGAAATCATGGGTTCATTTATCGATCACCTTTGTCTGACTGCTGCCTTCAGTTCTGATTTTAGGGTGGGAAAGCCAGAAAAGTGAATAAATCCTGGGTATGTTGAACATGTTTCATAGTAAAATCATCAGACAAACAGTGAAGTACAGTGGAGACATAAATGTAACGTTTTTGTTACTCAGGAACACGACACATAAGGTCAATATTTAACCACAGTTCAAAACAGAGCTGAAGGACACAATCCGAACAATCAGAAGATTTTAGCTTGTTATATTAACAAGATAACAGATATATTAATGAATGCATCTGCTGATGATAATGACAGGATGTGCATTTGAGATGAGATATGCATTCAGATACAAGTGTAAAAGCCTGTATCTGCACTAGCAGCTCTGCAACACTGAATGCAAGCATTGCAGTTGCTTAAAGATGACCCATTATGCTAATTTTCTGCTCCACATTTTTTATTGTTGGATTAGAGTACCTTTGGATGATTCACAGTTTAAATAATTCTTATTTATCTCACACCGGGCCTTGGAGCAGCTCTACAGTTCAGTGTGAAACACGATGTCCTGGCTCCTCGACCTTCAATCCTTAAGCAACTGAGCTATTTTAACCAGAAAAATGACAGTGGGGCCATTTATGTTTTATACAAATCATTATTAAATTCTATCTTGATTTATCATACTTGTAGTGTTGTCTTTATCCATGACAAATGGTCTTAAATGTTCAGAATGACATACAAAACTGAACCATGACTAAAGGGAAAAGTATGCATGCTCATGCCTGTTGTGCAAGCAGTTTGACATAAAACATCAACTTATTTATCCAACAGCAAAAAGGGTGTTTCTGCTTCAAAAGACTTGAGGGAATTTGTGTATTGGATGGGTATCTCATTAAGTGCCTGCCTTTCTGCTACTACAGTATTTCTGTGGCTGACAGAGAGCGCACAGACTGCAGCTGAATCAGAGGGACTTTGAGACCCCTTTCATGACAGAAAACACCAGCAGCCACTTTATCAAACCATATCTATAATCAGACCTTTTACTTTTGATTTCAACTACAGACCTGTAAAGTTTTATGATACAGTCACAAAAATCAGTTGATCTACAAGTCAACAGACCAACACAAACATCCACCAAAGTATTTGAGATTGTGCCAGCAGTCAAAGGCATCTACAGGACCACAAGTTCTCTCAACGATATACAGCCGCACAAGGTGAAATCAATACCAGCCATGCAAGTGGGGCTGGTAACAAACCTGAACAAACCATTGGTCCTAATATGAAGCCTCAAAATAACCGTTTTTTCCCCGTCACCATCATATCTGATGAGACATAGGTGGATCTTCGGGGTGGGGCTGAGAACACAGAAAAATAAATACTACATACACATAATTTTATTGACACTTGCAATAATAATATATTTATTAGTGTAGGTAAAGGCAGAGCATTTTCCAATGAGCCACTCTCACTGACATACTTGCATATTTGAAATGTGAATCTAACGAAAAAAGGTGTCCGCAGCTGCAAGAGCATAATATCCAGTGACACCATAAATCAAGAAAATGCAATAGCTAACAACTGACTGCCACTAGCCAATGAGCATATTGTGGATAATCCAACTTTCTCACATTTAAAATGCCCAAAATTTAATGAATCAGCTTTTTTTTTTTTTTTTTACTCAGTGTGACCCCCCCAAAAATGACATTAGCACAGGGCTGGGCAACTCCAGGCCTCGAGGGCCGGTGTCCTGCAGGTTTTAGATGTGTGATCCAACACAGCCGATTCAAATGGCTAAATTACCTCCTCAACATGTCCTGAAGTTCTCCAGATGCTTGGTAACAAACTAATCATGTGATTCAGGTGTGTTGACCCAGAGTAATATCCAAAACCTGCAGGACACCGGCCCTCGAGGCCTGGAGTTGCCCACCCCCGCATTAGCTGGGGGTGTAATTAAGCTGTAATTAATAAACAAATTAAGCAACCTTTCTCATCACAATCTCCATCTTCAATCTCATGCTTAGTCCAGCCAACAGTTCAAACCCTGTGGGTAACAGGCTGACAGTGACTGTGGTAAAATACTCCATGCTTAAATCTGAGAAGCGAGCACAAGCAAAGCAAAAAAATAAAAATCTTGCGTGACAAATTAAGAATAATAACTGCTACTTATTACTGCTAAATGACCTATGTGATTAAGCATTTCATCTCCAACTGCTTCAAAACCATCAATGTCTGTTTCATGCTGGCAGTTAGGAATTCGTCCTGTTTATGTAACCAACTCCCTGCGGACAACTATAAAACCGGCGGCTGTTAAAGCCAGATGTCAGCTGATGCTGCTTGGCACAGTTTTGGCTTTGTTACGAAATATTGAACATGACTGATCCAGGATATACCAGCAAACAGCGCAGAGCCCAGAACCACTGAATTAAAAAGGCACTTAGTGCACTCAGGTAGCACAGGTTAGAAAGTCCAGCCGTTTCCGAGTGAATGCACTCCTAGACACTTTCCACATGCAGATTCCATTGATTCTTGGGAAGTGAACCAGGGGAGAGAATGGGGTTATGCAACTGCTCTAATGTAGGCCAGTGCATGCCTTCTGCTGACAAGGCCATAGCAGTCAGAGAGCTAATATAGTCACTGCTCTGGCTCACAGCATCAATGGACCTCTGCCTTCTCCCTGCTCTGCGTGTCAGATGATAAACACACAGGACAAAAACAGGCCTTGTTTCGCTCTCTTTTTGTTTGAGGGCAGAGGCATACAAAGAAAACACACAGGCTACAATTAAATGCTGCAAATGCTCATTTAACCAAAAGGTCAAATAGTTATTTAACGTCTAACATTGTAATCACTCCCAACAAGGGTTAAACAGGTGGGTGCTGCATAACAAAAGACAAGACACCAAATCCCTGTAGGACTATGATGATGCAATAGCAGGAACATAAGGTGCAAAACACCACCAGTGTAAACACTCACTGAACAGCCACTGTACTACACACTCCAGATAAAGTGAAGATAATATAATTCTCTTAGCGCTTGCATATCACTATGCACACAGAGGTGGGGAAAACCAGGCACAAACAAAACCACACACGCTGCCACTAATTGTTATTTTTATTTTTGATAAAGTCAAAATAACTGTCCAGACTTCCCACAGTTCAGTGAGACTTAGCTGACACCCTGGCAGTCTACACAGAAATAAATCAGTGCATGTGTTGGGTAATAAGGAAAAATATCAGAGTTCATGAAAGAAAAACAAGAAGAAAAAAAACAGTAGTATCTCCAATACATGGTTTGTCCACCAGAGAGCACTGATTATTTTCCAGCTAAAAGGCATCTTGCTTCCTACAAATCTGCTCAGTTACTTAATAGTAGGTGAACTCCCCATTAGGAAAAATGTCATGAGGTTCCCCCAATAAAGACCTTATCAGCTTATAAAACGAGATGTTTCTATTATTCAATTAAAACAGTGATATTATTAGAAGTGGAGGAAAACTAAGTCATCTAAATGATTCCAGGATTGGAAACAGCAAATATCCAAATAAATAATTAGCTGGAAAAATGCCTTCAATAATCTGTTAGGGCTACTAACTTTCTACTGAAATAAGGTGAGGAGTACATTACATCCGGAAATGTAATCACTTAAGGAGTTGGATTAAAAAATTAATATGAACTATATGAAATCTGTGAACCAACTAAAATAGTCTGGGTCTGGCTGTTTGTTTGTTTTTTTAAGAAAATTTCACAGTTGGAGCTCATTAACTTCTAGCGACTAAGGAAGAAACACTAAGCACAAAACACAAATTTTAAAAAAAAAAAAGGTGCAGATGCAGGCCTATATTTCCTATATTTTCAATAACAAGAATCAACTTGTTTGCTCCCGGAAGAAAGCTAAAAAGTGGTGTAAGGGGGCTTTCACGGCCTTAAAGACCTCCACCTCCAACAATAAAACAGCGTACAATTGAATTCACGTATAGCTCACAGTTAGTGGATGCTTACCTGCTTTATACAGCGGGAAAAATACCGTGTAAATGTGGCATAAAGCAGCTTTAACACTGTTAGAAACGTCTGGGTGAACTTGTCCTGCTTATTTTTTAAAGACGGTAATAAAATTCGCCATTAACCTGCTCGGTAAATATCATAAACCTAAAACCTTCAGCTCCTTGTGTTTACAGTGGCTCGACATCTGTCAGGGGAATCATTTCTAGATGCTTCCAGCCTTGCTAACTGAGCTCCGTGCTAACTAGTTGGTTGTTTGTTTGTTTTTGTTTTACAAACTAAGCGCCTTTAACACAGAGACAGCGTTAATATGAGCAGCTGACAGCAGCGCAAACATCTGCTTTCAGTATGTCGATAAAGAAAAACAAACATCCTCATACCTTTCCTCGGTGTTCAACATGATGGCTTCGAGGAAACGCGGATATTTACTTCTTTTATGACAACCGAAGCAATCACTGTTCAACAAAAACTCCGCAGATGTATTCACCATTCGGGGACTCGGAGCAAACTTGGTGTTTGTTAAGTCTGTAGTTCCACTTTCTGTAGATGAAACCACCACCCGACGGTACAACTACACTGCTGCAGCCCGCAAACGAAACACGGCGCTTTTATAGTCGCGCGAGGCATCATGGGTATTCTTCGCAGGTTTTTTTTCCCCCAGCTCAACAAAAACAAAGTGAACAAACCGACAAAAACAGACTAAAGCGCCGAATAAAACTAATCACGGATGAAATTAAATGAGAGTCGTGATGTGTCATTTCTGTTTCTTTGTTTTTATTCTGCTTCCTTCCCTTAATTCACCTTTTTTGTAAGACATAGGCCAAAGAGCCGAGGAGCAATTTTAGCAATATTCCTCAAGTTTTCTCACTTGTTACTTATCTTTCCTAAGACATTTTAAGTTTTTCACATATGGATGTTTTAAAGAAGACTTTTAACGTCCTTACACGCCTATAGATCTGTCTAAAAAGTATTCGCCCTATTTTCTTCTTTCTTTTCTGTTGGAAATTAAGCTTAGTTACGTGTTTCAGATCATCAAACAAATTTTAATTCTAAACAAATATAACCTGAGTAAATACAAAATGCAGTTTCTAAATAATGATTTTATTTATTAAGGAAAAATCTCTACCTACCTATGCAGACCTACCTAGCTATATATAACAAGTGATTGCCCCTTATTAACCTAATAAGTAGCTGTGGCAACCTTGGCAGCTAGAGATAACTCTTTATTGTCATTGCACAGTCGTACCTAGTACAATAGTACAACGAATTACTGTGCAATGACAGTAAAGAGTTATCTCAAGCTGCCAAGGTTTCCAAAGCAACTTATTAGGTTAATAAGGGGCAATCACTTTGTCATATATAGCTAGGTAGGTCTGCATAGCTAAGCGTTTGCTTTGCAGGATTTTTTAAAACTCATGCCAAAGCATGCAACCAGATTTCCTGTGCAGGCCTCATGACAGTAAAATTGGAAAAAAAAGTCAATGAGTGAACAAGACTTGCGTGGAAAAGTTGACCACTAAAGGCTCTTCTCTCTAAAAAGAACAGGTAACCTGGCATAGGTTTGCAAAGATCAGTTCAATTCAATTCACTTTAATGCAGATTAGTTTACATTGCCAGTGCCAAATCGCAACAACAATCACCTCACGTTGCTTTATACTGTAAGGTACATCCTACAGTATTCTGGAGAAATTCTTAACAACCAAGCCCCCTTATGAGCCATCACTTGGCAACAGTGGGGAAGTAAAAACTGCCTTTTAACAGGAAGACACCTCCAGCAGCAGCAGGCTCAGGAAGAGGCGGCCACCTGCTGCAAATTCTTCGGGGGATGAGGGGAAAGAGAAAACAAGAAAGACAAGAGGAAAGAAATGATCCCTGATTTAAAAAAAAAACAAAACAGCAAAGGGAATAAAAAACTAAAATTTAAAAATGTCTTCTCTGAAGTCTCACCCTCCAGTGTATGTGTAAAAATGATTCAAACAAAAGTGCTCATCAGATAAGAAGCTTATTTTCGTGTTTTCCGACAGCTCGCTCAAACCAGTTATACCGCAAAGGTGCACCCTGACATGTAAATAACACTGACGTTAAAGGTAAAGCACGCACACTGTAGCAGGTTCTCTCCTCTCCTTGCCCAGCCAGTTACATAAGAAGCACACAAAGAAAAATTCTCCAGTTTAACATAAGTAACCACTATTTTTTCCAACCAATGACTATATTTGCATTAACCTCCTAAGACCCGAACTCTGCATTTTAAATTTTTCTTTGATATTTGGGCATATTGGGGCCCAATTAATGTAAAAACAAAGAATTACCAGATTTTTTTTTTTTACCTTATTGTTGTTTTTATGAAAAATCAGAGCCACATATGAGGATATTCGTTTAAAATTTTGATAGAACAGTAGCAGTATAACGTCCTCGTAAGTGGATATCAGGCCCTTGTAGAGCAAAATTGAGTATTTTGGTCTAAATAACCCAAAATGTGATGTTCACATATGTGGGCGCCAGGTCCTAGGAGGTTAAATACGTTTGCTTAACCAGTAAGCAGAGGGGGAGTTTGAGACATCATGACATATCTCACCATCAAAGTCCCTCTGGAAACATGTGCTAGTACGAGCTGGTGTGCAGTGACACTTTGAAACTCCATCGGATTTAAATTTGGCCTTATAATAAAGTCTGGGGTTAGAGTTACTCAGGTTAATTTATTAGGGTCAGGTTTCACTCATCCAGTGTGTATCCTGTCTGAAGAAATTAATGTACATTTATAGACTAGACTAGAGCATATCTGTTTTTAACTAGTTATGATGCCTCTACATTTACTTAAGTGCAGGTTTAAAACATTTGCCTGATAATATTGTGGAATATTATAGTTTAAAATGTAGTTTAAATGTCCTTCAATTATCTTTATATACATTTAGTATTTCTTGAGTTGTTTTCCCAAAGAGACTGACCAAAACTCTTAGTTTTTATTCTTTTTAAATCAATACTCTTCAGGATTACCTTATTCAGGCCCTGACTAAAGTTTCTGCTTACAAGCTCTTTTAAGAAAAGAAAGTCACCGACTTTACACACAGGCAAAATGCAGCGTTGCCAGAATTAAACTAATGCCTTCTTGGATGATACTCCTCCCCGATCTCCTGCACTGCAGTGTATTGCAAAACCACAATGATTAAGATTAGTTACAAAGATGAATCAATTTGAACGAATAATATCACACAGTCTAGCTGGCTGAACACTGTTCACACTCTGGCAATTGAACTCTCATTCTTACAATCGTAGTCATGCTTTGATGCACACACACACACACACACACACACACACACACACACACACACACACACACACACACACACACACACACACACACAGACTGAAAATACAGTATCATCAACAGCTTTAGGTCTAGAGTCAATAAAGCCATGTGGTAACGTGGGATATAAGGAGATCCTACTTGTCATTGGTGCAGATCATGATGCTCCAAATCACCCTAGAGCTGTACATTATAGATGACTTTGACCTCTGACCCCTTCTGAAGAAAGAGACAAATTTAACTTACACCCCCTTAAAGTGACGGCAAAGCCCTGCTCTTCCTGTAAAAGTGATAGTCTGTCCCTCTCAGTGGTCATCTTGGCCCAGTATGAATCCCAACATAGACCCAGTTATGTAAGGAGGAATGGAAAACAGCTCCTGTGCCAAACAGATTATCAGATTAGTAACAAGATAGTTGCAGCCAGGCTACTTGATCCTGGCACATCACAGCGTTACTGTCGGAGGTCCGGCCTGTCTGGACGAGCAGAGGACACGGGGGGTCATTGCCCCCCGCCAACCACCATGAAACAGCTCTGTCGTGATGTAACCGTGTGCGAAACCCTGTTGTGGAGTCCCTGTGGTGTAAATGACAGTATCCAGAGCATTTTACGGCACGGCTCATTGCTTTTCTCAATAAAAATTCCAAGAAACACTAAATCTGAATGTTATATAAGTTGTAATGGCATTAAAGTGAAGGCAGCTTAAAATGTGGAGTTAAAATCTCAAGTGTGAAATTTATCTCTTAGTCTTTAGCTCCTCTTCTGTGAGTGATGGAGATTTAAAAAGAAAATTATAACCCACTAAACATGGCTGAAATAGCATAACATTGTCTCCTTGGTCAAACCTGTTCTGGGTATGATGCCACAAACAGGGTAAATGGATGGATGCTGATGTTGTTTCCCATGTATAATATTAACTGATCAGAGTGTGTTTACATTTCGCTGTAGGTCATTTTTCATTAGTAATGTCTGTGCTTGTATTGGGAGCATTTATATGTGGGCTCATGAATGAATTTTTCCTTTGGTTCTGCGTGAATAAGTGACAGATGAGCAGAATTTTACTTTGCTCATAGAAATTTGAATCAAGGAGTAGGAAAGCACTGACGCGGGATCATCTCTGTTTCTTTTTATTGGCTATATGTTTCTTTATCTTTAAAATTCCAAACTCAGTGATTAGGTAACTATGTGACATTACCATGCCCACCATTTTGGTGGTGGCAGTCTATGGTCACCTAAGTCTAAGTGCATAAGGCCAAAGTCACATCGGCCTGGGGAACAGTCAGTGACCCCCTGACTCCCTGAGCTTGGTTCTGCTGTAGGTTTGCTCCTGTTAAAAGGGAGTTTTTCCTTCCCACAGTTGACAAGTGCTTGCTCAAAGAGGGTGATCTGATTCTTGGTGGGGGTTTCTTTGCATTACAATTTAAGGGGTCTTGAGGTGACTGTTGGGATCAGGCACTTTAAAAATAAAGCCAATTAAGGTGCCGGTTTAGTTCAGTGAGCCAGCAGGTGACCAAACCTGCTGTTATTTTGTTCACGTCTGCCTCCTGTGTCCTGCATTTGGGTCTTGCTGTACATTTTTAAAACATTAATGAAAGTATCTTAAGCAAAAGCAAAGAAACCACACACATCTGTGGCATTCACGCTTACATCCTAAGAAATAAACATTTGAGTAATAAAAACATAGATAATATATATCAAACATGCTTTACAATATCGATCAGGCTTATAAATAAATCCATACTGTAATGAGACCCATAGACTGATGGCCTATTTTTTGTATCAGGCAGAAGTCGGACGTTTTCATTTCTTTCACGCTGAGACGGCAAACAAACACCCAGGCAGAGCTCAAATTCTTGGCCTCGTTATTTGTAATGCAAAGAAATGCGCTGGGACACTTTTCCCCTACTGACCTATTTATGTTGTTTTCTGACTCAAACACTGGTGGGCTGCAGCTGTTTCCACATGACAAGCTAAGAACCAGTGTGACTTTATGGGGAATGTGGCAGAACAATAAAGTTTAGAGTCACACTGATTAGTGGTTCAACCTCACTTGCACGTCGTGTGTTTGCAGCTTCAGTTTAACTAAACAAAAGTTCAGTCTTTTCAGGTAAAAACAGATAACTAACAGGAAGGTGAAGACAGAGGGAACAGAGTTAACATATAAGATGACATTAGCATACTAGATTGAACTGTTCCTGTTTCACCACAGACTGCATGAACGATGACATGCTAGTCGCCCCCTGGTGGCGGAGTATAGTCTCTATGTTAGCAGCTGGAAATTACCTCAAATATACTAGATTTTACTAAATATAGTGAGAATGACAGATTAAGTTCATTTTATCAGTTGGTCAAATGTTCAAATTCCTGATTAGATTAGAAAGAGTTTTGAGAACATACAGTTTTTTTCAGTAAGTTTTGTATTTTTTAAAGGATAACTTAATAAGTTGATGCTAATGTTACAGTTAGCAAGCAAAAGTTCATTGACTAGCTTAACCGCCTTCATTCTGACTCCTATTTTATACTCACTCTTTTCACCCTTGTGAACTGTGGCATGCATTTCTAGTGAGCCAGGTTGAAGACACTAGAACGTGGTTGTGTTAGTCTTAAATGCAATTTCAATTTGATACACTACTCAAAAAATTAAAGGGACAGGTTTTAATCAGAGTGTAGCATCAGTTCAGCTAACCTCTTAAGTCCTGAAGTGATAATCATGCCAGTTTATTAGCAGACGGGGTGCCATTGCCACAAGATTTGTTGTGTCTCCCACTAAAATTTCAAGATTGTTCAAGATTCCAGGAGATAGGCAGCACTCGAGGAGAAGGACCTTAGAAGGTCCTTAACCCATCAGTAGGACCGATATCTTCTTCTTTGTAAAAGGAGGAACAGGATAAGAACAACCAGAGGCTTGGTGGTGAGTCAGTGATGGTCTGGGGATGTATATCCATGGAGGGATTAACAGAGCTCTACAGGCTAGGCAATGGCACCCTGACTGCCATTATCAGGATGAAACCTTGCAGTCATTGTCAGACTGGGTCCTGGGTTCCTCCTGGTGGACGACAATGCCTGGCCTCATATGGCAAGATGCAGGCAGTTCCTGGGGGATGAAGAAACCTCATTCAGTGGACAGACAGACTGGTACTTTAGGACTGTTTAACGTGTGTTTAGAAATATTACATTGCATAATATAGAAAGAAAACAGGACATGCTTGGGGTAGATTGAAGCTTATTGGAAGATTTAAGAAACACAGGAGAGACTTATATGACCTAACCAAAAAAAGTACTATATTAAAATACAAAAAACTATTTTCACGTTTCTGTCTTTTATTTGACGAAAACATTCGCACAGCAGCGAAAAGGAATCTGAGCCTGGGCTCAATCTCAGATGACCTTTAAACCTCTTAGTTTGCAGGACAAAATGTCCCTCCACTGACCTTCATCAACTCCGGTGCAGTATCACAGAGTTTCATATGAGAGTCTGACTGAAAAACAAAGCACGTCTCATGTTTCAAGCTGTCGTCCTGATGCTGTTTGAGACCGACACTGCTGACGTGGTGTTTCACTCCTCACACTAAAGATAAAGGGGTAGATCTCGTGAAGAGCTCGGGACACTCTATCTCTGCTTTGAGGATGAAATATTCAGCAGCAGCTCAGTGGGGAGTGAGTACTGCAGCTACAGGAGACTCCTCCTGCTGCCAGATGTTGAAGTTTCAGAATGAAAACAGGACCAATCACAAGTGGTTTTCTAGCTCAGGGTGTTTATGATTCACATAACATTTACTTGACTATTAGCATTTTGCATTTTGACTAAATTTGCAAAAAATGAAGAAATACACTAAACAAAAGACAAACTAATATAACCCTTTAAAAGACACTACAAGCAACAACATAGGGATTAAGCACTGTATATAGAAGATGTACGTAAACGCTTTTTTTTTAGTAATCAGCCAAAATGTTCAAAGTTACTTGAAATAACTTTAAATCAATTTCCAGACCGTAATCCAACTTCCATCTTCCAATCAAAACACAGCTGAAACCATCAAAGTCAGCTTCTCAGCCTGCATCAGAAAACATGATTTTGTACAATAATTTCTCATGTTCCTTTGTAGGTGTCTCAGTAGTTCAATGTGGACGTGGCTAAGTGGGAAACAAAGAGGTTGCATGCTAACAGTTGAACTTACACATTCACAGATGGAGTAGATCAGCTATATATATTTTTTTCATGGCAATAAAAACACAAGTTTCCGTTCTGACCTGACGTCTGTAAACACTTTTTTACTGAGGTTATGGGCTCATGTCACTCATGTTATGTCATATGGAACAAAAATTTAGTCTAGTTTGTAAATATTGGTCATACTATGTTTCAAAATGGATCGTTATCATTGGTTTGATTAGAGGATTTTTTTGTTTGTTGGTTTGTTGTGGGTTTTTCTTTTAAACCAAGATGATGACAGTGAAAACACCAATCTCAAGGCTTCAAAACGAGAGTTCAGAAATGAATGTCTACAATCCACCTGTTTATAAATGTTACTCTCAGTTGCTCATGAGTTACTGTACTGAAATTCTTTGTAATTTCATGATCTCACATTGCAGCCTGCACAAGGATCAATGACCAAGTCAGATCAGATTATAGAAAATATCCTGATTATACTTCCATATGCACGTTGTTTGGAGGCAAAAAAAATCAGAACAGTGAATTTATGTACCTGTCAGGGTTAGTGCCTTTAAACTTGTTATCACAACCTACCGAACAGACAAGAATACAGCTAATGTCTTAACGCGATTGTGTTCTTGGACACACAGGAATGCAAGCGTGCACGGATAATCCCTGAATAAAGTTTTGATCTAATTAAAGTTTCCATTGTTCCTCATTGGCAGCGTCCCATCTTTATGGGCGGAAGATTTACTTGTGTAGGGTATCACAACAAACACAACGACTCTATGAAGTTCAGGTTCAAATATGTAACTTTCCTCATTTTCTATTTTTTCTTTCTTTTGTCTCAATGCGTCGTCTGTGTTTTTTGGGATCTTGGGACAGCATTTCTTGGAGTTTGGATAAGAACTCCGATCTTTGCCAAATCTTCCGTGGAAATCATGATGACAGTGATTGTTGTGGGCGAGGTCCTCGTCAACAATGGAGCAGAGCGTGTAGGCGTCCGCAGGAAGCTGTATTTGTCCGCTTTTGTTTTTGAGAAGATGTTTCCAGAATGTTCTTTCAGAAAGTCACATGGGCTGGAAGCTGCCATCCAGAACATGTTATGAAATATACAGATTTTTGATGGTGTTTGACCAAGGGTGGGACGGCTTATATAAAGTAAGTGAAAACCCTCGAATCCAAACATGATGGTTGCAGATTACAATAAAAATCTAGCTAACACAGATCCACTTAAAGGCTTGTATTGCCATTGAATCAAGGCTATATGTTGGCTGACGTGAAGCAGTACACTCCTGTCATTAAGGTTCCTTCATGCTCAGGATATTGTTTAGATTTTTTTTTAGGTTAAATATGACCATACCATGAGAATAAAGGCAAAATGAAGGGAAATTATTGCATTTTAAACACTGCATTATTTAAACTAATATCAATATGAACAAATTGCTTTTTCTATAGGAAACAACCTGAAAATTGAGATTTTATGACAAACACATGACTTCTCATAAATGAATGGTGTTGTTATGTATTACTTCCAAAGAGAAGGCACCACTCAGGAAACCAGTGGATTGGATGCCCCAAGTGAGCGAAGAAGAGTATCTCAGGAGGATCTGACGGTTGATTTTTGTGATGTTAGCAGTAATGTCTTATCTTAATGACCTTGTAGTACCATATCACCCTATTAGAGCACTTCGCTCTCGCTCTGCAGGCCTACTTGTTGTTCCTAGAGTATTTAAAAGTAGAATGGGAGGCAGAGCCTTCAGTTTTCAGGCCCCTCTTCTGTGGAACCAGCTTCCAGTTTGGATTCGGGAGACAGACACTATCTCTACTTTCAAGATTAGGCTTAAAACTTTCCTTTTTGCTAAAGCATATAGTTAGGGCTGGACCAGGTGACCCTGAATCCTCCCTTAGTTATGCTGCAATAGACTTAGGCTGCCGGGGGGATTCCCATGATGCATTGAGTTTTTCCTTTCCAGTCACCTTTCTCGCTCACTATGTATTAACAGACCTCTCTGCATTGAATCATATCTGTTATTAACCTCTGTCTCTCTTCCACAGCATGTCTTTTATCCTGTCTTCCTTCTCTCACCCCAGCAGATGGCCCCTCCCTGAGCCTGGTTCTGCCAGAGGTTTCTTCCTGTTAAAAGGGAGTTTTTCCTTCCCACTGTCGCCAAAGTGCTGGCTCATAGGGGGTCATATGATTGTTGGGTTTTTCTCTGTATCTATGAAGCGCCTTGAGGCGACTTTTGTTGTGATTTGGCGCTATATAAATAAAATTGAATTGAATTGAAATTGAATTGAATTGAATTGAATTAATGTGCGTGTTGTGCCATACTGTTGTGATCAAGCAAGGGTGAGCCAAATGGTGGAGCTCTCAATTTACCAATCCATCTTATGACAGCTTAATTTTAATGGAGAGAGACAGAATATCAAAACGTGATTCAGTACTTGGTAGAGAAATCCTTTTTGGCCAGCACAGCAATGAGATGTTTCTTGTAGTTGCTCACCCGGTTTGCACTCATCTCAGGAGGGATTTTGAATGATTCCTCTTTACAGAAACTCTCTGAATCCTTTAGGCTTCTTGGCTTCCACTTGGCAACTATAAGCCTCGTCTCCCTTCACAGTTTTTCTATAGGACAGAGGTCTGGAGATGGGCTAGGCCAACCCAACCTTAATGTGCTTCTTCTTTAGTCACTCCTTTATTGAATTTGTGGTATGTTTGGGGCCATTGTCATGCTGGAAAACCAACCCATTATATGGAGAGATTATATCTCTCCATCTTCATTGGAGGACCTCCGGATCCAGCTGGAGGGGATAGAGTGTTAGTCAGAGGCCAATATAGAATACTCTTACCAGTCCACCCACACATTAACCCTACTTTGAATAAGATGAAAACAATGGATGGATTACTAGTTTCAAATTATGACAAATCTGTCATCAAATTAATGCCAAAAGGAACTGATCCCACTGCTCAGGTTTGCTCAGGACGTTACCTTTATGTGACAGAACTGATCATCATGTGCTTTGTGTTGCTGAGAGCCTCACTCTTCCTCCTTTGCATTCATACTCAGAGCCTTTATAAGCTGATTGTCTCCATGTAATGCAGACCTCCACGAGTGTGTCACTGTTTCCAGCTAGGGCTGTCAGTGTGACCTGCAGCTGATCTGATCTCCAGACACGTGTAATCTCACCTCATCAATTAATGACAGCTAGTGCGCCACAGCACTAATCGGTTACAAGGAGATGGGACAGGTTCTTTTGTTAGTCTTTGTTTCTCTAACATACTGACAGGATAGAATTGATGTCATAATTTTGCGGAACAATTTCTGCCAATTGTTTAAAGGATATTTAAAATAATATTTTTTAATTTATTTGTCTTCAAATAAGGAAAAAATATAAGTCAGGTTGAACGTTAATAGTAAGAGTTATAAGCAGATTGGACAGGTTCCTTTGTTACTCGAAGTGACTCTAACTTACTGACAGAATCAAAGTAATTGCATTGTTTTGTCAAACAAATTTTGCTAATTGTTTCCAGCAGAACTAAACAGTAGGTGTCTTCAAACAGAGGAAATCAGCATGTTGCCTATGAATATTTTGACAGTGGGACTGCAAGAGGTGGGAATTAATCTAACAGGTAACAGGACTTGGTGCTGGTTCGAACAGCTTGACCTGCTTTAGGTTTGCCATTAGCATGCAAGACACGGTAGCTAGTTAGCTAGTTAGCACTGCTGGGATGTAATATTTTCACAAGCTAACATGGGCTACATACATGAGTCCACAGGTACAGTACATAGTCAGAGCACTGGGGACATATACCACGTTTATATGAAAAATATACAGTATCCCTTGATAGTCTTCATATAGCTTAAAAAAGTGAATCCTTATGCAGCACAAGCATGTTTTTAAAAAGGTCTCCTAAGCAGTGCAAGTCTGTGGCTGCCGGGGTGTTTCTCTTCTCTCTTAACCAATTACGGATCTCCTTACATTGGACCACATGGCTAAATAATGTAGAAGCTAATCCAATAGCAAGTCCAATAGTTCATTCACTTGCAAAGAGTTAATCCAGAAGCTGAAAAGAACATGGAACTGAAATGAATATATATTCTATTTATAAGTGAATTATATGTATATATATATATATAAAATTCCTTTATAAATGTCTTTGGATATATAGCATGCTATATTTATAAAATATAATTTTATTGTGCAATTAGGTTTTAATCCACAAAAAATACTTTATTTCTACACATTTTCAATGGGAGCCAGAAATATGTTGACATTTATGATTAGTAGACTCCATTAAGTAGTGTTGCTAGCTGAGGTTGACGCAGTGAAGACAGAGTACTACTACGCAAAGGGTGAGCACTTTTGATTCTGTTGCAATTCAACTCATTACGGTTGCAAATTCAAACCCTCACAAAAAAATCTGGGAAAATCTTATTTCTTGACTTATTGACTTATTGACTTATTCTTAACAAGTTAAAATGAGTTTTAGTTTGACTTGCTTTTTTAAATACATAAAATAAGGCCGCAAAATGAATTTTAAATATCAAAATGGCCAGCAGAACATCACCAACCTTCATTTTTTCCTTTAATTTGTTTGTTCCTCAAATGATGTAGGCAGTATCTGGACTACAGGATCACGGGCCTCTCGGGACAGATGACGCAGTCTGCAGGAACTGTGTAAGTGGGTAATCTCTCAGCGGGCTCCATATCGACTGTGTATTCCGTTGCCTGAAGTGCCAAGCAAGCGGCTCTTTCTAAAAGAAGCCCATCTCGCCCCTCAGCTATGAGATTTATTACGCAAGTCCTGCTGCCCCATTTCCACTCACCCATGTACCCACACCACAGAGCATGACCTGGAAGGGCTGAGAAGACTTAGTGCAAAGATACCAAGTTTTAGTCCTTATTTCTGTTTTTTGAGCCTATAAATATTACATTAAGATCCAAGCACTTACTTTCAGTTTTTCTCTTATTTCAAACCAGATGTGAAAATCTGGCACTAGAGCTACTGCCTGCAGAACTACAGTTTGATTAATATTTCACAGGCTTACATAACTCCATCAGTTAGCTTGTCACCATGAACCCGGTGCTACTACTATTACCCAACTCCATTAGACGAGCAGGAATGCGGCAGAACTTTTATTGTTTCTGGAAGAACACTTGATGACGTCCCTCCCGTCACAGCTTTATCATTTTATCGTGTCGTCAGAATTCAGGCCAGGAGGTGGGGGTGCAACTTTAATTAGCTGAGCATGCTGGACTGAGGATATAGAGCATTAAGAACACTCTTTAAGAAAAGTTGGAGACTTCGTCCTTTGTGATTGTACTTACTTTTTAATCATGAGGTTGAGATGAAGCTGATGAAGATTATATAAAAATGTGTTTTAAGGCCCCAGGAACTTTAAAATTATAATAATAATTTAAAAAAAATACAGTGATAAAAGTTTGACTTTACTTTTTGTAGCTGTATAACCTCTCTTGAGTTTTACTTGCCTCTCTCAGAGCCTGGTCCTGCTGCAAGGTTTCTTCCTCACTGCTGTCACCAATTGCTGACCCATAGGGCACTAACAAATCTTAATTTCATAGGACGCATGACTGGCATAAAACTGTTTCCACCTTAAAAAGTAAAACACCTTATTTGTTGAATTCCCAAAACTCTCATTGTAACGACTTTTTGCTTTTGTAGAGCTACTCCTATAGATAATGCAATAATGTAATAAGACTTACTGCTGAAATCTCTGTGTTATAAATGGATGGATCACTGAAAAACAATGTTTACTGACTTTTTTACATTAAAAGAAAGGTAGATTATTATGAAGTTGTGTTTGTTTGTTTGTTTATTTAACTGGTCCACCCCACTTCAGAAAAGAAATACAGTGATCCAGATTGCCAACAAAATTTTATATCTTCTTCTTTTGGGCATGCTCCAGCCAAACAGGCAGGAGAAAATGGAAGTGAAAACATGTTTTTATCCTGTTCCTTCTATAAGCATTAGTTAGTCGCAGCTGATGCTGATGTGAATATCTGTGCAGATACCGATAAACTGAAATACTGCAAACCAGTGTTAGCTTTTGCCATCATAATTTTTGAACCTTTTCTTCATAAATCTATGGCATTTATACTTAAGGGGAAGGTGATAACCAGTGGATCTCAAATCAGCCAATTTTCTGCTCAACCATCTCTGATTTGCCCATAAATTTTATTGTTTGCACACATGATTGCTGTGAATTCTTTTGCTTCATATATGGAACACATCAAGAGATATTGGAAAATGATCTGTCCAACTAGTTTCAGACCAAATGAATTCAATGTTTGAATATGAATATCTCAGAAGCTATTGAAGATTTAAGCTTTAAATTTGTACTACCCTTTCTTGTAATTAAAATGAAAGAGGATATGGACATAGGGATAACATAACATAAAATTCTTCTTCTTGTGAGGCCAAGCTGTTGTATTTATATGGCATGTTTGGTAGTCTTATACAGGATGCTAACTCTAAACCTCTAACTCGCTAACCCAACCCTAACATGAATGCCATCAGTGCTACAGACAAGTATGTACACCACAGAGCATAACCTGAAAGGGCTGAGAAGACTTTTAGTGAAATAGTCCTCATTTCTGTTTTGTGGGCCAGTAAATATTACATTAGTATACAAACACTTACGTTCGCTCTTTTAAGCAAATGAGAGACGCTCAACAAGAAGATCCGTGTTGAGATGGAAAACCCCCGCTGTCATGTTGCCCATTATCTCTGACTGAGGTTTTAGGTTTGCTGAAGCCAACTGCCACAAAGCCTATGCTGAATTCGTTTGATGATGTCATGTTATAGAATGTACATACAATGTATTTTACTAACTTAACTATGTAAACATTTTAGAGGATAAATGTTATGTTATTTTGTCTCTGTTCTGTTCTTACGTTTTAACATTAGTGTAGCATAAGTTGAATCATTACGCCCATGTAAGGGTCCAATGGAAGACATTAACCCTGTATTGCCCCAACTAGATTTCATTTACCGGGATCCCTGTTGGAGAAGCATCTTTGAATAATTGTGTTATATCAACTCTGATGTATTTGCTGTAGCTCTGCAACAGATTTATGACCTGTAGAACATGCAACCCCTGTCTCAGTCTGTGACAGCTGCAATAGCATCCAGTCACCAGCAGTCAGGCAAATGGATGGATGTATCATGGTGGCAGTGTGTAGGAAATCTGGGGATTATGTCGGGGTATCAGCAGGGGGTCAGGCTGGTGGTCTTCTTGATGTAGTGGTTTACTTCTGAACTGGTGCCATTATATGAAATATTTGTCTACAGATTGGTAGACCAATTTTACATGAAAACTACAAGTATGGCTCTGTATTTTGAATCAAATATTCATATCCAGCTTCTGATAAAGCAACTCCAGCTTCAGTCACTGAGAAACATATCAAATTGCCATCCATGTACACACACACACACACACACACACACACACACACACACACACACACACACACACACACACACACACACACACACACACACATATAAGTTCTACGCATCATGTTTTATAATGCTCCCTCACCCACTCGGCTCAAAAACCCACCAAGCTCTCGGTCTTCTGGGCTTTTGAGTTAGTGTCGTCTACACTGAGCTGGTTTAGTCCTACAGACCTTGAAACTACGAGAAAGATATGCAGCATGAAAATCTGTTGAGATATTTCAATTGCAACCTAAGTAGCTCCACCATTGGATTAGCACTGCTGGTCACTACATTGTAAATATGAGCAGAGATTATGGAAAAATGAGACCTTGAGTTAACCTCCTCTGGAAATATTCCCACTATTTTTCCATATTTCTGTCCTTGTAGGGACATTTGTGTCGCACGAGCTTAGTACACGCTCATAACTTATATGTACTCTTAGTTACAGAGAAGGCACCAGCTCACAGTCTTTCACGTAATTCTCATGTAAGACAATGGAGAGCCAGCAGAGTTGCTTAAATTAGCACGCACTCTCAGTGGCCTTGTTGCCCTGTTTTCCTGTCCGGAGCAGTGAGCAAGTAGTGACTCTGGAGGAAGGGCAGGAGATCGTGGGAACCAGCATGTCACCACAGGCTGGGCCACGTCCCGAAGAAAACTCTGACAGACTCTGCAGGCTGCAAAGCAGGGGAAGAGAAACCGGAGGGGAAACTGGAGAACAATGAAGAAATTAATGTGACACTGCTGCTCGTATATAGGTCTGGGTGGGAACCCAAAAGTCTGTTGTCCCGGAGTCAGAGCCAGGATTTCTAAAACTCATTGACAAAAAATAAGCCCCAGTTCCCACACTGACCTTTCCCACGCCGCTGCTAGTATTGTATATTTATACTTGTGTTGTTGAACTGCTTCCCCTCTGAGTTGTACACTTCATGTTTGGCTTTCCTTATCTATGTGAACGTGCTTCGGCTGTTATTTTGAACTTGATCTCAGCTTTATTTACATCTCTCCGCCGCAGAGGTTTCTATGACGTTTGTGGCTGGGCCCGCAGTTGAAGAGAACAAGCAGTGCCCAAGGAAAAGTTTGGCCTTTTAAAGAACATTTTCACTTGTAAACCCTGCTTCTTGGAAGAGAAACTCCCACTAGCTTCCAGCCATCTTTGGACAGCAAACTCATAATATGCATTCTGCTACAAACAGGTTTATCAGACCTTCTTGCCTAATGCTGTGAGCTGAACTATGAAGCAAGTTCAGCGTACCCAGAATCATTTCTTCACCACTTAGCCTGACTGCTGATCTTAGGGTTAACATGGCTAAGCACTCACATAAAGGTCTTCATAAACTTGATACATCAATCCAGGATCTTCCGGTCTAGCTACTAGTGTGTTACATTGGCGGCACATAACCAATCACAAACATGGACCGACCTACTGCCAGATGAGCAGCTGATAAGCTATAACATCAGAAAATTATGAAGAGTTTAAACACAAAATATGAAAAATGCAACGAATAATATCGCTTCCAAGAATCTATTTTCTTACTGATGCTTTTTCTTACTGATCATGAAAATGATAAAGATACTAAAGCTCTGACAAGGCCCCGGAGTGCAGTGAGCTCTGTCATGAATACAGAACCACCGAGTTGTGTTTGACATCCAGCCAAACTGAACAAGAACAGCTCTGCCTGGCCAAAAGGTAATGACTGCAGTCTATTCAATGCTTTATACAGAGAGCAGATCACAGGAACCAAGACATGTGACCTCGGGCTGGAGAGGAAATTTAAATTCCTGGACAAGAACAATGCAAAACACAAAGAAAGACGACACTAGAGCGTCTTCGGATGTGATCCCTTTCACATTAAGCCTTAGAGTCTCAAAATATCTGTAAAAACTAAAAACAGTCAAGGTCTAATTCAAGAAAAAAAAACATCTTCCTTAAAATCAAATGTTTAATGAAAATAAAGTAAAATACAGCAAATGCTGCTGGGTTGTGTTTTCTGATCACAAGAGACATGAGGAAACAAAGAAGTGGTGAAATTCTGTCAGAAAAATGTAGATATCAGACACACAGGTTCAAAATATTATTTATTACTAAGGGAAATCTGTCATAGTTACTAAAACAGCAGAGTCTACTTTTATTAGGATAAAAAAAAACATACAGGAAATATCTTAAATTTTGTCAGTGTCGTCAAATTTGTCAGCACAAGCAGTCTGAGGAGCATATGGTTCATGTGTTTATGGGATGTCTGTGTGACTGTGTCTGTCCTTGTTCTTTGTTCAGTGTTTGTTGAGTCTTTGGATCCTGTTTTGATTTTGTGATTCATTCGTGTATGTTTTTAGTATTCAGTATGTTTGTGTTTCTTGGTGTCTCCGTCTTATCTGTGTTAGTGCCTCCATCCCTCTTTGTCATCATGTTTCCCACCCATCCTTATATGGATGTATTCCAGTTTACATGGGGTGGCAGGTTTTCTCGGTGAAGATGAGTCTTGACTTTGTTTTTGTGTGATTGTCTGTTTCTGCACCTGATGTCTCTTCGGCTCCGGCTCATTTTGGACTGCCGGTTTTGTGCTAGACTTTTTTTATTTGCAGAAAACAAGTTAAAGGCTCACATTTCATTTTGTTTATTTCTCTGGTCTGCATTTGCGTCCTCTTTACAACACATCTCATGACAGCATCATATGTTTGTATAGCAGTGATGTTAGATGGTATTGTTAAGTCTTACAGTTTGAGAAATACCATCAATGTATTTGTCAGGCAAACTAACATTCAAACAAACATAGAAACTAAACTAAAACTAATCAATAAAGCCTAAACTGAAACAAGCTAACAGGAACTAAACTCAGTTGAAGACACTTTGAGAGCGCAAACCTCTGCCAAGGGCCCTCAGTCTCAGGGCAGTATTTACATATTTACATTTAAGGGAATTGTTCTGTATTTTCTGTGTATTCGTTTTTTTTATTTGTTCTTTTTAAACATACTTTAAGAAGTTTGCAGTCCATGAAAAACAAGTGTGAAGTGCAGGTTTTGTTATTCACCTTGTTAAGTAACTTGAGCTCTTAAACAATATGATACTACAGTATATTTCAAACTGGGTTCATTCTCTTCCAACTGACAATACTTTCTTTGAAGGTGTAACGCATTTGGGTTTCAACATGAAAGAAAGGCAGATGTGAAATGTAAAAGTGAGGTCAGAGGTCAAATATGGTCAATATGACATAATATTTAGCGTCTCCATATATATTTTATTTTCTATAAGGCTGTATGCTGCCAACACAAACAATAGCTGTAAGAAACATGGTTTTAAAACCTTGAAGGAGAGGTCAGACGTCAAATGTGACATCATATTTTAATCATTATGTGCAGGTTAGGGCTTTCTATATGTTGATAATGCACATCACTTGTAAGAATCAGTTTTTCAGTTATAAGGCTTTTTGTCAATTTATGACCAATGAATCATTAAGTTGACCTTGAAGGCCTTGATGGATATAAAACTAATTTTAATGGATTATTAACATGACCCCGCTCTACAGCCTACATATTTTCTCAGAAGTCATTTGAAACTTTCCAAGCTATCGTGCTTATAGACAAGAAGAATGACACACACACACACACACACACACACACAATACCAAAAACGTAACCTCCTTGGCAGAGGTAACTATACAATTGTACTTAGGCACTGATAGCATTTGGTTTCTGTTAAGGAAATATTAAAGTGTGCGTAAAGCAGAAAGTAATAGACGGGCCAATCATTCTTATATCTGTATTCACCCCCTAGAAGCTCATTTTGAGCCAACAAGAAGCTGCTATCAAACCAATTTAATGTGTTTTAAACCATCTGGCCAGGTTTTAATCATTAAACCCATCATCATGACCCAGTTCATCGATAATGAAATACTAAAGCCCTGACAAGGCCCCCAGGAGTGCAGTGAGCTCTGTCATGAATACAGAACCACCGAGTTGTGTTTGACATCCAGCCAAACTGAACAAGAACAGCTCTGCCTGGCCAAAAGGTAATGACTGCAGTCTATTCAATGCTTTATATAGAGAGCAGATCACAGACACCAAGACATGTGACCTCGGGCTGGAGAGGAAATTTAAATTCTTGGACAAGAACAATGTAAAACACAAAGAAATAAAGTACTACTTTCTTTACGTCCTGAGGAGGCATTGCCTGTGTAAAGACATGATGCCTGTTATCTCAAGTGTTAGGGGCTTAAAATATGTCAGTTTGTATATTAACTGATAGTTTTTTGTTTTTTTTTAAAGTGAACAAACCTGAGGCCTATTTCAACAAAAACTCATCTGTTTTCAGCAAAATGTAAAACACACACCTTTGACTTGTAAATGGTAAATGGCCTGTATTTGTATAGTGCTTTACTAGTACCTAAGGACACCAAAGCGCTTTACACAACCAGTCATCCACCCATTCACACACGTGTGTCTGTTAATCCACAAACCTTTTACTGAGAATATAAACAGAATATTTTTCAAAAGGCAAATAAAGCATATATGACTTCGGGCGATATTGCCTGGATTATGTTTTCTGATAACAAAGATGAAATGCTGTCAGAAAAATGTTGATACCAGACATAGAGATTGAAAATAAAATTTGCTTGATGAATGAAGTTATAGGTTACTAAAACTAAACTTAAAAAAATCAAACCAAAAATTACTTAACTGAAATAAAATTTATGTAAAGCAGACTGTAAAAAAACTTGTTCAACTTTCATGCCAGGTTGAGCAAATATGACAAGTTGCACCCACAAAAACAAAGCTATCGGTCTAATCTGAACAGAAGGAAATCGTGGAGTTTCCAGATGGGCCTCATAAAACGTTTTTTTTTTCTATAGCCAGCCCTGACATCATGGAATATCTTTCAATACTAAAACTGAGGCAATTTAATATCTGCGATTTAATGTAACATAAACAAGAAGGAATAGGAATCAAGAACCAGTTCCTGTGGCAAACTGGTTCCCAGTAGCTCCGTATCTTGGACTTGTTACCTATTGATTGCTCTAATCAGTTCCACTTTCAGTTGCACTAATCGGCAGATTTTAGTTAAGAGGATGAAAAGGGTGGTGCAGTCTACAGAACGAATAAGGACATTACTTTTACTTTTAGTCACAAACAGATGAGAGCTCGAATGTAAGAGAACCAACTGCATTACTAACACAACTTAGCTAGCATGCTAAGGCTAAGCTAGCCAAGAACCCAGAGTGACATTGAAGCCGAGTGAGTGCCGAGCCCAGCCCTGTAGCCTCAGGATTATACTGTTAAATGGTAATTATAAGACAGTGTGCTTCAGGTTACTTTACAGAGAAACGTGAAAGTCAAGTTGTGTAATGAATCATTTTTTCCCTGCATTACATTTAAGAAACGTGTGATTATATGTAATAATTACTTTATGATTTACTGTATGATCCTGATCACAAAACTGAACATTTGACCACAATGCAGGCAATTATTTTGCAAGAATGTAATGTTTTTGATATGCTACTTAGCAATGGTGGTGACACTCAAAGTGGAGTCAGTGAGAGCCCAATGAGAATCAATAAGATATCAATAAGGAATTTCATTGATATGTGATATAGATAATGGAAGTGTAAATATTAAATTCTTATCAATTCTCTCCCTATAAATAAGCACGGGCAACCTCAGTGTTTTATCGGTTTCTTTCATAAATGGACTGGTTAAAGTTAGAACAACATTATATCCTACATCAGCACTCAGAAGCACAGAGGATCTTTCTTTTCAGATCTGGTTCATCTTTAAATAAAATGACCCCATGTAGACCTGTTGTGTATTTCCTGCTGTTAAACTGTGGCAGAGAATAGATAAACACGATGGCAAAAGGGCAGGAGGAGGACGTTCGGCGCTCCTGTGTGACCGAAAGCTTCCATGCTTCTTGTTGTGATTCTCTCCAGTGTTCGTTTAATCTCTTTGACAAAGCCTCTTGCAGGAAGCTATGCCAGATATGTCCGGCCCGTCATGGCTTTTCCAGCAACGCCAGTAAGTGAAGAATAACACAGTTTCACTGAACAAATCCCAATCGTCACAAACAAGGCCAAACTGAACAACAGAGGGTTTAACCAAGACCACGGTTGTGCCAACTCTGGGGCATTCTTTCCATATTTTGATTCTAATGAGTCATACAATGCCTGAGTGAATTTGAGCAAAACAAGGACTTCAGGGCCCAGATCTGCTATTTTGGTCTCCTAAAATATTTTCTTTTGGCCTGATTGTTGACAACCATTTAAAAATCATTTCCCTTAAGGGAGGCCTAGATTTTAGCACTGAAAGCTGTTTGGAGTCTGAAGTTGGAGGACTATAGCTTCACATTACAGTGATTTAATCTTAATTACACTCCAATCAAAGCTTTTCCTCACTCTGTAATTATGCAACTTCACAATCAACAACATCTGAAAATCAGCTTTGCTTTCCTAGTCTTTCCAGTATGCAGGTACGGGGTGTGCACCTGTAGTTTGTTTTTGTTCAGATGGCTGAAGCTGAAATGATCAAAGTTTACACTAAACTGGGAGCTGGTTCCACAGAAGAGACGCCCGGAAGCTGAAGGCTCGAGCTCCAATTTACTTTCACATACTCTAGGACAGCGGTCCCCAACCCCCGGGCCTCGGACCGGTACCGGTACCGTTTGGTGCCGGGCCGTGAGAGTTGAGGCTCAGGTGTGAAATGTATGGTTTTCAGGGTTTTTATCGGTTTTCAGCGTTATTTTGTTATTGTTTTTGTCGTTAACTTGGTTTTCCTGGGTGTTTTCATGTGTGTTATGAATAAATCTTCTTTTTTCAGTACCGGTACTAGTTTTATTTTGTTGTATTTATCCGCGACTCTAGGACCCACAAGTAAGCCCACAGGCTGAGAACAAAGAGCTGTTTTTGGGTGATACGGTATTATGATGTCCTTAAAATAAAATAGGGCCTGATTATTCAAACCTTGTTTGTGAGGAGAAGGATTTTAAATTTCCGGGTTTAACAAGGAGCAAATGAAGAGAAGCAGTATGGGAGAAATATGCTCTCTCTTTGTAGCCTAGTCACTATTCTTGCTGCAGCATTTTAGATCAACTGAAGGCTTTTCAGAGTTTTTAGGACAACCTATAATAACATGAGTGAGTGAGTTTCACACACTTGACAGGATTTTTCTCATTTTAGACATATTGTGCAACACAAGAAAGCAAGAAAGATATCCTGCATATTTGTTTAACATGTGCATTGAAGGTCAAAATTGACTCCAAGATTCCTCACAGGAAGCCAAAGTAATGAGATTCAGAGCAAGTATTTGGTTAGACACATTGTTTCTAGGATCCTCTCCTTTCTTTCTTTCCCTTTTTCATAAAGAGATTTTTACTCTATGTTTCAGGGTGTTTACACTCCTTGTGGAAGAAAACTGTAAGCACACCATCAAATACTATACATTGAAAGAAAGATGTGCTGGGCATGGCTCTTGGAACAGAAGCTGTTTTTGGTTCACAAGCATTTTCCCACTCCTTTCCTCTCCTGTTATCAACAGGAAAGCTGTGAAGCCTAATATTACTTCCCATGTTTCCTTTCTACTCACAATTGCAACCTAAAGCAACACAGTGTTGCATCGTTCAAGGACATTTCATATGCTGCTCGTGTATATTAATGAGCTATTTATGTGCTTCGTATTCGGGGTACATTTATGATTCAAAGCAAATCTTTAATCTAAATGCAAAAAAGGTGAACAGTTCCTGTTAATTTTAACTCAACAGACCGCACCTGTCTACAAACGTGTTTAGAGCGTTGGCTTTGCCACAGGAGCAGCGTGATATTAAAACACATCCCTACTCTGTCTACAGAGTGCAGCTGCTCTTTATTACTCTGCTTCTCTAAAAGAAAAACAGTGGTTACTGGATATAACTCCAGATCTATGAGTAGCCAGTGTCACTGGAATCCAGAACTCAGGTAGATGATGATACCCCATGAAGGTAGTGAGAGGTACTTCATTTTATTTTTTGGAAACTATCCCATGATGCAAAATCTTCGTGCAAACGATGTTTCAACACAGCTAATCAAACATTTATTAGTCATAAAACTTATTTAGGCAAAATTTAGCCGTCTTACATTTTTAAAACCTCGCTGGTAGATTTCTTATGCTCATTCCTGTTTTTGACTAGAGGATGAGGAGCCAAAACCAACTAATTAAATATATTAAATTATTAATTGAATGTCTCAATAATTAACTACAATTACAATTTTGATTAAAACCAAGTGTGGCACAAATGCCACCAGCTGCTGACAACTTTAAATTCCTTTAACTAGAAGTGTCCTTTAATTGTGTTTAGAGGTGAGGAGCAGGAGCACAATCACATCTTTGTATGTCTGACACACATGACAATGAATGTGTGTTACTTAATTCTCTATTTTTTCCCTTTTTAGGCTCCTTTGTGAAGAATTGACCTCAGTGCGGCTTCCTGGTTATCAGCTAAACTTATTTCTGTAAAAACCCATACTTTGAGAAATTGTTGAAAATTGTACTTTATTCTGCTCTCTGTGGTGCCGCACTGAGCTTCACACTCTGGTTTCAGTTCCCTGCGATAACAGCAGGCAAGTCGCTCCACCTAGTGCTCACAAGAAGAACTGCGTGACTTCATAAAAACCTTGTGTTAAAACCAAACCGATCTTTTATGTAAATGCATTAAATACATGAGCTTCAAGGAGACCGCAATGAAATGTACACATCAGTTTAACAAAAACTGAAACCTTTATTTCAGATTTCATTTCCTTTTTCTTACAAAAAAAGTGCACCTTGGAATGCTCGTTGTTAAATGGACCCAGTATGTTGTCACGGTTGCTTGAAGTTGATCCTTTTCTGGTGCATTAAGACAGCAGCCACTGAATTACCCCAAACCCCTCCCCCTGGACCACAGAGCCGAGTGTTAAAACGAGGTTGCCTGCACGATTTCTCCTTAAACCCACCCACTTGCCCCCTCCTTCCCCAGTCCGGCTCTCCTAGTTAACGTTACAGCAGCGCTCTACTCCTTGGCGACTGCGAATGGCTTCTCCACTTCAATTTTTCCACAGTCGTGAATGATGACATCTTTCAGAGGTTTGTCACGCCCGTCGGTCTTCGTTTCCTCGATCTTCTTCACCACGTCCTAGAAGATAAAACGATGAACGTACAGTTACATTTTCCCCCTCAACAAGACAATAAGTACATAAAATCAATACAGGGTTAATTTGAAAGAAATGTACTCTTCTTTTGGTCAAAGTTGAGCAATGTACAGTTTAACCCTGAACTACAAAATACAATTTTTTGAAAGCTTAATAAAAACATTTGCATAACTTTATATATTGCTACATGCAATTTATGGCCTACAATGCATAGTGCACTTTATTTACAGTTTAAAGAACAAAGTACAGTACTGGAGTAATGTCCTTAATTGTCCATATCTAGAAGTTTAGAAAAAAAAAAACACACTGTATGATAAATTATAAATTATGTTGTGCTGCTTTGATGTGCAGAGCACACAGTGGTACCACTTTCTACCTTGCATTTACTTTTGATCTCACACCCAGACACGTGGAAAGCTACTAGCAGTTTTCTACTCTTTGAGCACTCAAAGCACTTTCTTACTGCAAGCCTCATTCACACAAACATTTAGTGCTTTTTTTGTTTGTTTTAAAAGCCACACACACACTGATGATGCCTCAGAAGAAACTCAGAGTTTAGATATCTTGCCCAAGGATACTCTGACATGCAGACTAGAGAAGCCAATGAGGGATCAAACCGCCAACCTCCTGATTAGTATACAACCCACAATCTCCTGAGCTACAGTTCCCCCATCGGGTCAGTAAGCTGGCTCAATGATCTCATGTAGTCTGTAGCGCCCCATTCTGGTTTTCTTAAAGTTTGTGAAAAGAAACCAAACTACGGGAAAAGCAACAAGTTTAGAAACTCAAACCGACTTCGTATGAAAGCATCGACTCAAAAGGACACAGACAAGCTCGCGCCAGCCTGCCGAGAATTCCAGGCATGTCTGGACTTGCGTACATCCGCAGTGACTCCTTGGCGTCACACATGCCTAAACTGGGTCAAAGATCTGGGAACAAAGGCGGCAGCAGCAGCAGCATGCAACTGTTATTTATGTTTGCACGGGCTCACCTACAAAAACTCTATACAGTTTAGGCAGATTTTACTGACTGGGGCTGTTTTAGTTGTCTCGGCTTAAACTTAACAGCACATATGTGTGCCTGATTTATAAGAAGGGAAATAATTTTATTGCAATTATTTTATTTTCCCCAATTGCTAAACCTGAGTAAGAAATTGAACAATAAACTGATCAACTGTCTGTTTTAGTAGCTCAGATCAGCTCCTAGAATTCATATTTCAGGTGATAATTTCCCCTGAACCCCTTCAGCCATTTACATGACTCGGTGTCACACTCACCATGCCCTCCAGGACTTTTCCGAACACCACGTGCTTCCCATCCAGCCATGGAGTCTGAACTGTGGTGATAAAGAACTGGGAGCCATTGGTGTCCTTGCCAGCGTTGGCCATGCTGAGCCAGCCGGGCCCGTAGTGCTTCAGCTTGAAGTTCTCGTCAGGGAAACGGTCTCCATAGATGCTCTTGCCTTCAAAGAGAAAAAGGTTTATATATTAGCCATTTCCACTCCCTCCCTGCACTGACCTTTGCAACTCATTTGAATGGCCTGATTGCTGCAAACGCTTATCTTCACTTTAATTATTCAGGAACGCTGAAAGCAGTCGCTCTCGGAATGAACTCGACCAGTAAAGCCACAAAAATGGTAAAGGAGTGTTTGTGAGCTGAACAGGCTCTTAGCACACAATAGATATGTTGATGCTGACTGTCTTTGGATTTGGCTAGAATTGAATGAGTAACCTTTTACTTGCCAAACCAATGTGCTAACCACACTATGGACAGAGAGACTTAACTATGTCGGCAGATTGTGATTACGTGCCTAACCCCAGCCCTGGTACATTGTAAGCCCAGGACAGTGAAAATGCAAATTAATTCCTGCTAGAAAAAAAAAAAAAAAAATCTGTCAAGTCCTGACGTCTCACCTCCAGTGCCGTCTCCTCTGGTGAAATCTCCACCCTGGATCATGAACTGCTTGATGACTCTGTGGAATTTGCTGCCCTTATATCCAAATCCTTTCTGTTCAATTGCAAATTACAAAAAATTATCATGAGCACCACTTGAAACATCTGAAATGAATGAGCAGAGAAATACTGATTTTAGTTTCTGCCCATTTTGACCAAATCACCTCCTTCAGTTTATTCACAAATAAAATGGTCAATGGTGACAAAAGAAATGGCTTCTCACCTCTCCTGTTGCCAGGGCAGCAAAGTTGTCAACTGTTTTGGGAACGGTTTTCCCAAACAGTCCGATGACAACCCTTCCAACGTCTTCATCACCAATTCTAATGTCGAAGAAAACCTATTAAAAATACATTTAAAAAGGCAGTTAATAAAATCATTTTACACATGTTTTTGTTTGTTTTTTCAAAAAAATGATTTTTTTAATGGATTTCCATCCATCCACATTCTTCTGCAGGCATGACGGTAGTACTCCAAGCAGAGTAACCCAGCGCTCACTGTCCCAAGCTACCACTGCCATGATCTTCAGCAGGACACAGACAGACAGCATGTCCTCCGTCCGGCCAGAGAAGGAGGCGTCCAAATGCTTTAACATTTGCATCATTTTAGGCAAATGCAGCGGCTCAACTCTGAACCTTACGTTCCCTGCCCCCCAGTTCCACTATTCACCAGAAGACTGGATCCAGAACTCAAGCTGTGTGTGGAGGTGAGCCCAGCTACATCTAATTTTAGTTCTCAATCTCTTGAACTAGCTCTGCCTCCTTCCTGGGAGAGGTGATGTCCTGATTCGTGACCCAAGAACCAGGTTACCAACCCAGGATCAGTGCTCAAAGCCCCCTCCCCCCCTCCACAGCTTGAGCCAAGTCACTGATATTTAACAAAAAGTAAAAACTGGTGGGTCAGAATACTTAAATAGGTAGTTTATGTTCTCCACAACACTGAGAAGATTAAACTCCATGTAATTTAATGAACTGACAGCTGCAACCTAACCTCCCCGAGTAGTTTTCCTGCAGACACTTCCATGTGAAATTATAAGACTTTTAAAGACTGCTCATGTAAGCAAAGCAAGAGGAATCATTAGACTGAAGTTTTTTGTGCCTTTCTTCCCTTTGAGGTTGTCAAGGCACTTGCAGTTATTTGGTGGTAGGTCTGAAGAACACATTTAGTACATTTTTCTTCATCTAATGACCAAAAACAGCAAAATGCAGATTTTGAGTCTGGGGAAATCTTGCTACTGAAGGACAATTTTAATTTTCAAAATATCCCTGGTGTTTTGTTTTTTTTTTTTGTTGTTGTTTTTTTGGTTGAATATCAATCTTATAAGACCTGCAACATAAAAGTCCCGATGGTTAATGTGTGAAGTCGTATAAAGACTAAAAGGGTTTCCCCCCCTCTTTTTTGTATTATAGTATAAAATATAACACCGAAATATCGTTTCAGCTGGCTTCATTATTGCGAGAAGTCTAACTAACATGTTCAGCAGTTTATTTATTCACCTACGACATCCTTTGATTGCATGATAAAACCACGGGAGGAAAAATCTTGCTTAAATTCAACTCTGACCTATGACACCACATATTATACATTTATCTAATAATGAAAGCAACTACTTGATGTTACTTATCGGGTTTTATAGTGAGTCTGTTCCAACACGATGGCTCAGTTAACGGCCAGTTTAGAGCCTTCTTCAATCTGTAGACGTGGACAAACCAGACACAATATGCCAGACAAAAACACCCGAACCCCACACAGCTGCAGTTTTATCTCTTTATATTAGATAAATAAATGAACAGATAAGGAAAAGCCAAAGAAAGGTGGGGCCATTTATGAACAATGTGTTTGAGATAGTTAAGATAAAGGCCTAACATTCTTGGCGAGCTAGCTCCATGATCTCCATGGACAGCTAGCTCTGGGATATTAGTCCATCAGCGTCAGTTTAGTCCTGACCTCACGGAGTGCTCTATAAATGCAATCACAGCTGATATCGGAAAAGCTTAAACGTCTGCTAGCTTAGCCAAGCAGACGGCGTCCTGCAGGCCAGCTTGGTTGTGACGTGGCTTTATAAGCTGCAGCTTCCCGTTAGCATCAGTGCACAGCGAGAAATAAGAGCAAAGATTTCTGCTAAGGCTAACACCCACCTTCGCTGTTACTTTGGGGCCTTTCTTCTTCTCGTCAGCAGCCGAGCCATTCGGGAAAGCGAGAAAAATCAGGGATCCCACAATAACTGTAACAGCTATGAGGAACTTCATCTTTCTCTCACAGAGTCTAACCATCAACGAGAAAAAAAATTAACAGCCCGGGAACGGCCTGTTAGCGATGCTACGTTTATAAAGGGCCGGGGGGAAGGAGTGAGTGGGTATCCGGGGGTGGAGACTGTGGAGGCGCCCTCTCCAAAGGCTACAGGCCGGCTCGACCACACAGGGGCGGAGTTTCAACCCTGCGCAGAGACGCACGGAGCTTTGATTGGATCACGTACCGGATAAGCCAATCAAATGTAGACGCGTAACATTCATTTTTTTTTTCTTTTTTGAGTGTTCAAGTATTCCTAACAATGGAAAAGAAATGTTTCCGTAAGAAACGTATGGACGATGGGTTTTCTTGTCCTTACACAGACCAGTTTCTGCCAGGCTCACTTTGTTACCGATATCATTCATCATAAACAAGGTTTTATACCTGCAGATAAAAATACAAGTTGCCTTAAAAATGTGTTTTGCTTTGTGTTTTTCAGTTTTAAGTTTTGTCATATGCAAGTTAGCACAGGGTCAACATTGCAATGAAATGTGTTTGAGTCAGCAGTCACTCAGCAGCATGATACAGTAGGAGAAAATATAATAAAATAAAATAATAAAAAATAGAAAAATAGTAAGGAGCAAAATGTTAGAGAGACATTGTAAAAGAGAAAAGATGACTAAATATATATGTATCTATAAATATAAATATATGTACACTAGTGATTAAATAAGAAAATCTTGAAAAGAAATATGACGGGAGGGCAGATGGGATGTTGCACAGGAATGAGCAGCAGAAAATTACAGTATTGCACTTTTAAATATAAATATCAATAACAATAAAGTGAAGTGACCAGTGCAGATTAAACAGAGTACTTGTGAAGCTGTAGGGTAGCTTCTGAGTGCTGTGTTGTGTGTGTTTAAGTGTTGTGGTTGAGGTGTCGTATGGCTTGTGGTAAAAACTGTTTTTGAGTCTTGTAGTCCGAGCAGACAGGCTCCTGTAACGTCTGCCAGATGGTAACAAGGAGAACAGCTGATGTGCTGGGTGGCTGTGGTCCTTGATGATGCTGTGTGCTTTACAGAGGCATCGCTGGAGATAAATGTCCTGAATGGCAGGAAGCCTTGTGCCAGTGATGTGCTCTGCTGCCTTCACCACCCTCTGTAGTGATTTACGGCTGCTGGCAGAGCAGCTTCCGTACCAAACTGTGATGCAGCTCGTCAGCAAGCTCTCAATTGCACACCTGTAAAAATTTGAGGTGATGTTGGCATTCATGCTAAACTTCCTCAGCCTCCTCAGGAAGTAAAGCCGCTGGCGAGCTTTCCTGATAGCAGTGTCTGTGTGAAGGGTCCAGGAGAAGTCCTCAGCGATGTTGACTCCAAGGAACTTGAAGCTGCTGACCCTTTCGACCTTGACACCGTTGATGTGGATGGGCTGGTGTTCTCTGACTGGTCGTTTCCGGTAGTCCACTATCATCTCTCTAGTTTTGCTGATGTTGAGAGTCAGGTTATTTTCCAGGCACCACTCGTACAGTGCCATCACCTCCTCTCTATAGGCCGTCTCATTATTGTCTGTGATGAGGCCTATGATGGTTGTGTCATCCGCAAACTTGATGATGATGTTGGACTCTTGTTTAGCAACACAGTCGTGTGTGAACAGGGAATATAGGAGGGGGCTAAGCACACAACCCTGTGGCGTACCTGTGTTTAGGATGAGTGATGAGGTGTGCTTACCAACTCTCACCACCTGGGGCCTGTTTGTGAGGAAGTTTAGAATCCATCTGCAGATGGATGTGGTGGTCTTTAGGCACACAAACCACTGATACTGTAGACTACTGAGACAGCCAACCAGGGTCTCAATGAGTCTGGCCTTATTACACTAATACATTTATGTAACTAAGGAAGAGGAAGGAAAAAAAATATAAGGTTGGACTAGATTCAAACCCAGGACCTTCTTACTGTGAGGGGACAGCACTATTCACCCAAAAGTGTAACACAAAACAACCTAAATGATATCCTAAAGGCCACAAAGAGACACAAACATGATCAACAAGACAGAAAACAATCACAAATACAGAAGAGATGCAACAAAAAAATAAAAAACTACCACAAAAACACAAAGCATGCACATGCAACTAAAGTGAGAAGCAAAACAAGAGACAGAATATCTACAAACTAATGGAAAAGCACCAATAAATGAATAAAATGACCAGAAAGCTATGCAAAATGCTGGAAAACTAACAAAAAAAAAATCATACTAGTGTGGCTTGAAGAAGTCCAACCCCTTTCTTTCCAAGCTCCTTAGCCTATAGAAAATTTCATGTCACATAACACCAGAATGGGAATCAAATCATGCAGTTCAAGTACAGAGGAGACTCAGATTTATTTATTCGCCACCTAACAGCACTGATCCATCAACACCGTGTTTCTGGACCCTTTACACATTTATTGAACCACAAATGCAAATTACCTCACAACAGCATCTAATTTCCATTTTAAGACAAATGTTCCACTGTAAGTTCATCAATTGATTTTATTTTAGCAGGTAAATGATGAGAAACAAATAAAACAAACCCATTAAGAAATAAAGGGGGGAAAAAACTTCTTAAAATTCTGTCTATCAGGACTCATTATCTCTTACAGCCCACACAAACACACGTAATATTCTGCATCACCAGTCGCACGACACACACTTCTCTCTCTCTGTATACATTTTAATGACAAATGCAAATGACAGAAATGTTAAAAACATGCAAGACGTAATATGAAGTATGTGAAGTTGAACAGATTGTACTTGCTCAAAAACAGAAAGAAAGAAAGAAAGAAAGGAAGAAAAAAGCAGGAGTTTTGAGAATTCAGCTTACATTCACCTTCTCGGCAAACCTGCCGCCTCCGCTAGTGCAAAGAAACGGTCCTGCTAAACGAAAATGTCACTCTCGTCTGTGTCATAGGGTTGCATTAAGACTCCATTATTATTATTGCGTGCCTTTAGTGGCCGTCTGAGGTATACAAAACATTATTTTACATACTGTAAGTGATACAGAAACCAGTAACAAGAACCCATGAAGAAGAATCTCCTTATATGCTAGGGCTGTAAGCAGAGGAGTCATACTGGCCAGCTTTCACTGATTCAAGCCGATCGTGTGACATGATTAGAGGTTGTATGACTGAAACAGGAAAAAAACTGCAGTAACTCTGACAACGTCTTTTACTTGTTTTATCTCTAATGAGGAGCTACTGTGGCAATTACAGTCTGAAACAAGCGCCTTTTGGATTGACTGCCCCTCGAAAATAGAAGAATTAAACTACAGGTCTAAGCCCTCAGTGACATCAGATAGAGCCAAGAAAGAAAAGAGAAAAACAAACAAACAAACATCCGAAACCAGGTGTTTAATGCAGCCCAAGTTCAGCTTTTATCTTACGGGGATTACCTGAACGTAGGACGTCATAATTTTTGCAATTTCGGCCCGGTTTAATATGAGCATCAACCCTTATTAACAGTATACACGGGACAGATGAAAGATAAGCAATAACAGGTCCATTTTAAGTTAAATAGCTGGTATCTCACTGTAAACAGAGCTTTACTGCATAAAGAAGGACCCGCTTCAGAAGCATATTTCAAGTCGCCATATGAGACTTTCTTATTCATTATTAAAAAAATAAGGATGTTGCTGTAGAGGTTTCAAGCTTAAAATGTCATTGTATGCCAGAGTGTTTTTGTCAAACACTAGAAAAACAAACAAACAAACAAAACACAAGTTGTCACAGTCTAGTGTTTTCTCTGTGCTAAGAAATAATATAAAGTCAAAGTCAAGTATGCTTAGATAACATAGATAACAGTTCTTACGTGTAAATAAGTCAGACACTGAGTAATGCTTGATAAACATGACAGAATAACCCTTTAAAGCTGTTCTATTGACTAAGCTCTATGCACCCAAAGTTGAAGAAGCAAATCTATCGCTTAACTCTACCACATGGTCACATGTGCATCCGTTTCCAGTTTCAGCTGTTCGTGTCACAGCTTCAAGGTCATTTTTGTTTGTTCAGCTCTATAATATGGATAAAATATTTAACAATAACTTCTCGTGTATTTTCTCAAGGCACAGCATACTGAAGATATGCAGGTCAGAAGGAAATTTTGCTGAGCCGACAAAACTCTTTGGAGTTTGCGAAGATGGCTTTCGAACTGCATCCAGTGCATAGCCTCAAGCCTCAGGCCACCTCGCGGCAAAGTTCGACCTTAGTTTCTGTGTCAGCCCGAACAAAATGAAGGAGGGACAACAGAGGGGATCAGGGCAGGCTGGATGAGTCCAAGGGCTGGATTTAAAACTGGAGATCTGGCAACTCCATCCCGTCGACCACGGTAGGAGTTGAGACCTCTCCGGTTCTTTTAAGCTCCTCTCACCGTCTGCCATGCTGACAGTCCGCTGGAAGCAAACCTCAGAAAGGCTGCTGGGGAAGTAACTCTGAGTAAAGCAGTCCCTCTGCTGAGATGGCATCCCCGAGCCCAACTGTCCGAAGCGGGCGCTTGCAGACCAGCACCGGTGTGAAGTAAAAGGTGACGTTTCCGCGGCGCCACACTGTAACAGGCTCTGCTGGGTTCAGGGACAGCTGCTCCCGGGGCTCCATGTGGGAGCTATAAAACTCCAGAGGGGCTCTGAGCTCCACCTTGCTGACATCGACAGACTGGAGGCCACAGGCCTGATTGCAGGCCACCCGCGCTCCGGCCATCACCGCCGCCACCTGGTTCCCCCAGTATCCGTCTACTGTAACCAGAATGTGGTAGGCCAGCGTGTGGAAGTGGATCCGAGTGAGATCGGCTTCTGACGATGGCTCACTGCGGCCGTGCTGCTCCAGGATCCACAGGAGGATGTCGCTGACCCGACCCACATCCGGGATGCCTTTCCAGGCCTCCATTTCTGAATGAGGTCCCTCTCCGGCCTGAGAGAGGAAGAGCAGCTCCTGCTCGTTCAACCCAATGGAGCTGACAATGGGCATAACCTGCTAACAGGAATCAGGAAAAAAAACAAACAAACAAACTTTAAATATACAGAACTCCACGGGGATGTGAAGACACTAAGCACATGAATCTTTGCTGGAAGAGATTTTGTTAAAACTCAGAGCCACAGCTGCGCTCCACATGTACCTCCTGCATTATGCTGTTCATGTAGTCTTTGTCGGTCATGCTCGCCAACTCCAGGTGGATGGGAATGTCTTTACGGATGTCAGATATGGCCGAGACAGCCTGCAGACAGGAAGCAAAGATCCCAGAATTATATAGCATAAACCTTCGTCAAGGCAGCTCAGTCTCAGGCCGGTGTTTACGTCTAAGGGAACGTTCTTACACTTATTTGGATCCAAACTGTAACATGACAGTTAGAATCCACATATATCATTCCCTATATGCCTACGGTGTCACTACACACACCAGCAGTGAGAAACATAGTTTTAAATAGATCTGTATAGCAATATTATCATTTGACTTCAGATCAATCTGTTGATCTTTCAGCTCCTCCCCTTTGTGAGTGTGGACGCTTCATCTCTTTGCTCTTGAATGCTTTGCTTCTTATATTGATTTTTATTGATTTTTATGCTGATTTTTTCCCTTTTTTCCGTGTGAGCTTACCTGCGATAACTTCTGGACACTTGTAGATCATTAGGACTAGAGTGTTCTTAACAGAAACAGCAACATTTTATGGTTACCTTGTCCTCAGCGCTCCGTGTGTCTGTGGCCTAGACACAGCTGAAGCCTGATTACAGCGTCTGGGCACCGAGCAGCCTCAATAGCCTGGAAAGGTGCTAACCGCTAGGCTAACTAGCAACAAGATGCGTTCCCTCTCCACAGATGACTACCACAGCCTCCTGCAGAAGATTGCAGTACTGGAGACAAAAATTCATCGCTTAGAAGTAAACGTGGAGGTAAATGGACTGTGTGGAAATGAAACAACCTTGCCTTTGATTCAAAACAATGGCGATGAGCAAGCTAGTACACAGCTAAGGAGCACAGATAACATGACCAAGAAAGTAGACTCTGTGCATTATTATAAATCCTCAAGTGATAATCCCCCCTTAGACTGTCTTGGTGCAAAACCAAGACATAAATCATGTCTCCTGGAAGGGGGAGGACGTATCACAGGCAGGGCACAGCGAGCAGAAATCTCTGAAACCGACTGGCCTTCACTTCCTACGAGACAGAGAAGCTCTTCTACCCCTGTATACGGGAGGAAACAGGACTGGACAACCGTGAATAGGAAGGTTAACAAGAAACCTCCAAAACAACTGAATGTGAAACTGAAGAACAGATTTGCTCCACTATCAAAGGACCCTGGATCTATATCGGACAACCATCCATCTAAAAGCAGCGAAATAAGGTCTGAAAATCTGTTAAAAAGTGAAAGGCCACAGGGAAAGCTAAAGGCTAGGCCTGAAACTCTGATTGTGGGTGACTCTGCCGTAAAGGATGTACAAAGGATGTGCGGTAAGAACACTAAAGTCCTCTGCTTTCCTAACGATATGGTCAACAACCTGAAGGAGAGAATTCTTCAAATTGCAGATGAATATCCGACTGTGACAAACATTGTTCTGCATACAGGGTCAAACGATGTGTCCAAACAACAGTCGGAGGTTCTGAAACGGGACTTTACTGGATTATTAAGTACTGTAAACTCTCTGAATGCAGCTGTATTCATCAGTGGACCTGTACCGCCGGTCAGAGGAGGAGACGAGAGATTCAGCAGGTTGTTTACACTGAATAAATGGCTTATATCAGCATGTGCTGACCACTCAGTGCACTTTATCGACAACTTTAATATTTTTTGGGAACGCAGGCATCTGTTCAAAGCAAATGGATTTAATTTTAACAAGTCAGGGGTGAAACTGTTCACCTCCAACTTGTTTTATTTCATACGTCATCCATCCGTGCTTGGTGCCAAGGCTGAGATAAACGAGGAGTTATCTCATAAAGAGGAACAAACAGAACTCCAAGAACAGACAAAGCCCAGCAGAAACCTTGAAGAGGAGCTCCATTTGCCCCCACCCGGGAAGAGCCTCAGAAAGGAGAGACATCTAAGGCAAGAAGAGGGGTCCCTATTTGCCTCCAACTCTCTCAACAACACCAACGACCAGGACAAGGGACCACGACCTTCCCCAGTCCCCCAAACCCCTGACAGGCCATCACCCTCCTCCCCCTCCCTTTCTCCCTCCTCCCCACACCTGAAATTCACTGAGGTGATGATGGAGCGGGTCAATGCTGGGCTCAGATCTACCCCCCGTCCCAATCCCTTTTTGTCCCCCATAAACCCCCCACCAGAGCGGCCAAAGGTTCGCCATCGAGCCCCACCCTCAACAGAGCAATCGAAGTCACATTGCCCAGCCTCGCCCCCCTTAGTTCCTCTTCATGCCCTGTCTCCGCAGTCTGATATGTGATATGTGAAGGGTCCGGGCTGTGAGGATTATGGCAGTGATGACTTTTCCCAGGAGAAGCTGGGACCCTGTTTACTAGAAGGTTTTAAAATTTCTGTACTTTTAGGTGACAGGAGACATGTGGCCTGGTCAAAACACAGAGAGCTGCACTCTAAAAGATCTTTAAACATAGTAAACATACCTTGTGTGCCACAGACTGCTCCCAAACACGAGGGGACAAGTAATACCTCTAAAACACTTAAGTTGGCTTTATTAAACATTAGATCTCTAGCTGGGAAAACATTTTTAATTAATGATTTAATCACTGAGCACAGCCTTGATTTTATGTTTTTAACTGAAACTTGGTTGGACCAAAGTAACAGTGGAGCTGTTCTCATCGAGACGACCCCTCCTAACTACAGTTTTATCAGTGAGGTCAGGGCGAGCAGGAGAGGAGGAGGGGTTGCTGTCTTATTTAATGAATCATTTCAATGTAAGCAGCTATCTCCTGGAAGTTTTCAGTCTTTTGAATATGTGGCTTTACAGCTGAAGGCCCCATCCAAAGTTGTGTTTCTTAATGTTTACAGGCCTCCCAAATACTGCACAGACTTTTTTAATGACCTCAGTGAACTGCTGTCTGTGATCTGTGTTGATTTTGACTGTGTAATTATTGTTGGGGATTTTAACATTCATGTGGACAACCCTCAGGACAAAGGGACTAAAGACCTGAGTAACACTCTGGGCAACTTTGGGCTGACTCAGCATGTAACAGAGGCCACACATAATAGAGGACACACTCTTGACCTACTGATCTCCAAAGGCCTGAGCATTTCAAAGGTTACTGTGTCTGATGTGGGCCTGTCTGATCATCACTGTGTTTTCTTTGAAAGTAAAATTTCAGCCCACACAAATATATCAACAACAGTGATCACAAAACGGTGTATAACTGAAGACAGTAGTGAGATATTTAACCAGGTCTTCCCCTTAACACCTGGCCTGTCCAGAGGGTCAGTCAATGAGCTCGTCAATAGCATCAATGCTAAAATGTTAAATGTAATGGACACTATTGCTCCCATTAAGGTGAAGGTTATCTCTGGAAGGAAAAAGTCTCCCTGGAGAAACTCCACACTGGTGAAAAAAGAAAAAAGAGAGTGTAGGAAAGCTGAGCGCAGATGGAGAAAAACAAACCTCCAGGTTCATTATGACATTTATAAAGAGAAACTTCACAATTATAATTTACAACTGAGGAATGCAAGGAGGTCCTACTTCTCTGACATCATCACTAAAAACAGTCATAATGCTCGGGTCTTATTTGCTACAGTTGACAGGCTAACAAACCCTCCTGTGCCAGTGGCAGCTGAACTTCATTCGACCATGGCCTGCAATGACTTTGCCAAATTCTTCACTGAAAAAATCCAAAAAATTAGACAAGCAATTGGTACATCAACAGCAGATCCAGGATATGTACTGTGTCCACCAAAAAACTGTTTAAACACCATGAAACAGTTTCAACCTATTAACAGCAAAGACCTGGAGGACATCTTAGGTCAACTGAACTCCTCCTCCTGCTGTTTAGATGTCCTGCCAACAAGTTTTTTCAAAAAGGTCTCAAAGACTTTGGAGTCAGACCTGTTACAGATCGTCAACTTTTCTTTATTATCAGGTGTGTTTCCAGAATCACTAAAAACTGCTGTAATCAAACCTATACTGAAAAAGGACAATCTTGACAAGACACAAATGAACAACTACAGGCCGATCTCAAATCTCCCGTTTTTAAGTAAGATCATTGAAAAAGCAGTTTCTCAACAGCTCAGTTACTTCTTAAAACAGAATAATTGCTACGATGCCTTCCAGTCAGGTTTTAGACAGAACCACAGCACTGAAACTGCTCTGACCAAAGTGTTTAATGACATATGTCTGAATACAGACAGTGGAAAAATGTCAGTCCTAGTTTTACTGGATCTCAGTGCAGCATTTGATACAGTTGACCACAACATATTACTCAAACGACTGGAGAACTGGACAGGTCTTTCAGGAACTGTACTAAACTGGTTCAAAACATACGTAGAAAACAGGAAATACTTTGTATCAATAGGTAACTTCACATCTGAGCAGACAAGTATCACATGTGGAGTTCCCCAAGGTTCCATCTTGGGACCCCTTCTGTTTAACATCTACATGCTCCCACTGGCACAGATTATAAACAACAACAAAATAAACTATCACAGCTATGCAGATGACACACAAATATATATCACAATGTCACCAGGAGACCGAGGCCCTGTACAGGCTCTTGGTAAATGCATTGAGGAAATCAATGACTGGTTATGCCACAATTTTCTCCAGCTAAACAAAAACAAAACTGAGGTAATAGTCTTTGGCGCCAAAGAAAAACGATTACAGGTCACCAGAGAACTTCAATCTATACATCTAAAAACCACAAACCAGGCGAGAAATTTGGGTGTAGTGATGGATGCAGACCTAAACTTAGAAAAACACATTAAGACAATAACAAAGTCAGCTTACTATCACCTCAAGAATATATCAAGGATAAAAGATCTGATGTCTCAACAGGACCTGGAAAAACTAGTCCATGCATTCATCTTTAGTAGGCTTGATTACTGTAACAGCATCTTTACAGGTCTACCTAAAAAATCAGTCAGACAACTACAGCTCATTCAGAACTCTGCTGCTCGAGTCCTCACTAAGACCAAAAAAGTGGACCACATCAGTCCAGCTCTGAGGTCCTTACACTGGCTGCCTGTCCGTCAGAGGATAGACTTTAAAGTTCTGATGCTGGCCTATAAAGCTCTGAATGGTTTAGGACCAAAATACATCAGTGACCTCCTGACCCAGTATGAACCATCCAGATCCCTCAGGTCATCTGGATCCGGTCTTTTATCAGTTCCCAGAGTCAGAACCAGACACGGAGAAGCTGCATTCAGCTTTTATGCTCCTTATATCTGGAACAAACTCCCAGAAAGCCTCAGATCAGCTGAAACACTCAGTTTATTTAAATCCAGGTTGAAGACTCACCTGTTCTCAGCTGCATTTGAATAAAGCACCAAATCCACACTTTAAGCTTAAATTTCAAAACTAACATTTTAACTACTGATTTTATCTACTGTTCTGATTTTATCTGTTTTGATTTTATATACTGTTGTTTGTTTGTTTGTTTGTTAATTAGTTAGTTAGTTTATTTGCTTGTTTTAATCAATTTTAAATCATGCTTTTTATTTGTTCTTGTTTCTAATGTCTCTGTAAAGCACTTTGAATCACCTTGTTGTTGAATTGTGCTATACAAATAAACTTGCCTTACCTTGCCTTGCCTTAAAGGAAAGGTCAGAGGTCAAATATGACATGATATTTTAAATCTTTACTGTCTATATGGCGACACACTTGTAAGAATTATCAGGCAGTTATAAGGCTTTTTATCAATTTATCAATCATGAAGTTGACCTTGAAGACTTCGGTGGATGGCAGCCAAATTTGAATGTATTATCAACATGACCTCGCTCCACACATCTACAAAGTTTGATCAGAATTCATTCAAAACTTTTCCAGCTATTGTGTTTACAGACAGAATGACATGCACGCACACAAATGCTGCCAAAACCATAACCTCCTTGGCAGATGACCTCAGATTATTTTAGTCATGAACACACAGATAAACTGATGAATAATTGATACAAAGCATCTTCTATCCCCTCGTTACAACAGTGCTTCAAACAGAACTGAAATAGATTTGTGTAAGAAGTGGGTGCAAGGCTGTGTGTGTGTGTGTGTACACGTACGAAGAGAGGCACTTTTTACATTAAATAAACTCAATCAATAAATAAAAACATATACACTTCTTGCCTGCTGGATATACTGCTGTCTCTCTATTATTGCAGGGTCTTTACAATATAAAGCACCGACTACCGTGAATCTGTGTTATACCAAGAAAACTGAACTGCGTAACAACAAATAATAATGAAGATTAAAGTTTAATAAACTAAACATGAAAGCAGAAGATGAGCTTAAAGCCAGCTGACCTCTTTCAGCCGCTCCTCCCACAGCTCTCGGCCCTGACCGTCCATCATGTGGAGCCCAGACAAGACGACAAGCTCGGGCTGGAACTCTTCCAGGCTCACCACAAAAGTCTCCAGTGAGCTCATCTTCCCGTTGGACATGTCGTGAGAAAAGATGAAGCGGTTGGCTTGAGGTGCCTGAGTTGAACCCCATTTCTCACCTGGAGACAGAGAAGAGGAGCACATGCACACAGCTGTGATATTACTCATCCAGGCTGAAGTGAGGGAAGAAATCTTGCCCGGGCTGCAGCGTCTTCTTCTTTACCTGCTTTATACTCCAGGATGAGGTGAAACTCATCCGTCTCCTGAAGGGAATCTGGGGGAACAATTATCTGCTCATCCAACATCTCGTGAAGTTTAGGACCAACTGGACCACAAAGCAAAACCTGTTACATAAAACAATATTTATAAGCTCTTCATCCAGATACTCTAAACTTCCCCAGCCTGGCTACCATTTACTTATTTTTGTGCCACTTGCTTAGAATAAATTCCCGGATCTGTGACAGAGATGCTCTAATATCCAGAATTACAGTGTTATAGCGTGTTTGGAGGGCTACCAAAGCAAAAAGCTAATGCTTCTAAATAAATGAAACGTTGTGTACGTGTTTAAGACAGAAATATCAAACTGCTGGTCTACCATCAGATCAGGGTATGTTGCAAGCTTCTGAGCAATCAGGGCAGCATTTCCTCCCACGTAGAACTGGAAGACGACACAAAGATTTTTTGAGAAGGAAGTATTTATTTTAAAAAACATTAAAAGAAATAAAGGAAACAGCTGCCTGAGGAGTAAAGCAGCCCTCTTGCCTTTGCATTGGGGTACTCTGCTGCTGCATGCGCAATCCTCTGAAAAGCCTCCCTGTCACTGAAGAAGCGCTCAGCGGCCGCTCCACGCCCCATGTAATGGATGAAAGCTTCCTTCAAGTCCTCTTTGGAGTGCAGCACTTCGTGATCCTGGCCGATGCCAGGATCCACAGCCAGAGCCTGCAGGAGTGAAACTCCTGAGACCACCACGTCCACGCAGGCATTTACCCTTAGAGAGGCAAGTACAGACTACGGGTTATTTCACGGGTAAATCCGACAAAATGACCAAACTGGTGATGTTAAAAAGGAGGCAAATCCACCAGTGTGGTGTCAGTGTCACAAAACAAGTAACAATTCCTTCATTAAAAACATCAGGGTTTTGTACAGATGCAAGGAAAACTTGCTTTAAAGGTACTTTTTGTAGTTCCCCTATCACATTTAACTAACACACCAACAGGGGGCAGAATTACACCAATGGGTGTGTTGATGTTTTTGAATGTTTACTAATTTCTTTAAGCCTTTAAAACAGAGGTTTGACGTTAATGGCACTTATGGAAAATTGTCATACCCCACGTAGCCTGTGGGTCACAGTAAATGTTGTATTCTTTATGTTAAGAGCAAAAGTAAGGGAATTTGAAACCTGCATATTCTAATCTACTAACACAGGTGAATAAAATGCGAGTGGATACCAAACAGCTCAACTGTTTATTTAAGAGCAATCACAAATCTTTTTTGGTATTTTGTTTGACTTTTCCTGATTGGTGGAGACAAAACACTATTAGTGTTCTGCAATTAATTGAAATCATGGCTTGCAAGAGTAATGAGAACGCTCAAAACTTATAAAATGCAAAATCAAGAAAATTGTATTTGAGAATCATCAGTGGACATCCAGATAAGCTGAATTGGTTTTACCACTCATGTTAAATAAAGCATCTCTTCCTGGCGTCACAGCAGTCCTGGATGCAACTATCCTACCACTTCAGTGGGACTTCCGGTGTATTGTTTCACTTCTCCCACTTTAAAAAAAAAAAAAAAAAAAGGGGGGGGGGGGGGGGGGTTCCATCCCCCCAGTGGGCCGTCCTTCAGCTTCAGCCAATCATCTTTTGCCATGTGATAATCTGGTTGCGTTTATTGGCCATTCCAAAGCAGGCTACAGGTTGCAAATGACTTAATTCTCTTAGACACCTCCTTCTCCTCAGCTCTGACTCATGACAACACATTCCTTCACACTGGCAGAGCAGACTACAGCCTCTTCATGTGCACAGCACCTTCAGGTGACACGCCTGAGTAAATGCACAAATCTATTTCTTACAAAGACCTCTGTTAATGTTTAACTCTGTGACTCACCCCACTGCCACTCTGCTCCACTGCCGGGTTGGTAGAGTTATCAGAGCCTCCCAGGCGCTGGAGATCACCCGCTCCAAGCTGTTCTGACTGTTCAGGTTTTGAGATGAAGTCTGGAAGTTGGGCAGGCTGATGTACTGCAGGATCTGCTCCGGCAGCTCTGGACTGCCGTAGAAATAGCCAACGGCTAGTGCCAGCAGGGCCGCTACCAAAGCCTTCCTCCACATGATGCTCTCCCACACACTCCTGAGACAAAGGAAGTCGGACACTCTCGCTTTAATATTAACCATTGGTATTCAAAACTCATCCAGTCATGCAGGAGATGTTTCATATATTTATACAAGCTGTAACATTTTCTTAATCTTGCAGGTTTCTTAACTAAAACTATTTGGTGTTATCTATTAATGGATTGACAAAAAAAACAAAAAAACAAAAACAAACAAAGAGCAGCTTTTTAATTATTTTTAATTTTAAAAAAATGTAAAAAAAATAAATTAAGAAATCAGATCACCGTAAAAGTCTAAATTCCTCTAAATGTCTTGTATCACACTGGAATTAAGACAGGGGCTCCAACAACTGCAGTCCCTCCAATGGCCACTTGAGGAATCAGTCCTCTACTAAAACATCAGGTTTAACACCAAAATAAATAGGTTTACAGCCTGGCACAGGACAAACAAACAAACAAACACACCCACAACCTTACCTCTATGGATAGTGTCCTTCAATTAAATCAACATTAGATGTTGTTGTTGTTTTAAACATAACATCGATTTGCATTTTGCTAAGGCTCAAAGATAAAGGTACATTTCTGTTTCGCACAAACTTGCTACTTTTTAACTTTTAAATCTGCAAGTTTGTTTATTGTAAATTTCCACATTTGTTTGTGGACATTTCTTTCATCCAGTTATGATTCGTAAATTGATTTATGTGTAATGAACTATACTATACTACTATACAATGACCCCCTTCAGTCCCCCAGCCTCTTATTTATTTATTTTAACCTAATACAATTCACATTTTCTGATTCAGATTGTCTCAGTTGATACGATCCAGATTGACACCAAGATGAAACTGCAGGTTTAAAATATGATCTCCGTGTTTCGTGCTAATAATACCAAGAGTTGCTCTGGTAGGCACAGGGAGCCCATTGCCCTCTAAGCTGCAAATATACTGTGCACATTAATGCATAGTATGCTGGGTTAACTTAGTGCAAACGTGGACACACAGAATGTGTTAGCTAACACGCTAGCAGCCCTCAGGCTGTATGTTTGCTCACAGTTTAGCAAAGATAATCTGCATGTAGCAAGTAGCTTTAGCTAGTCGGGGTTATTCGGAGATCTCATTTAGAAAGGAGGCTCGCAGCCAAACACTTGCTGTACAGTCGGATCAGTTTAACAAACAGCTCTTGTTACAATCGAAGTAGCCAAAGCTTCACTGTAAGTTGTCAGCGGCACGTACCGAAAATCTGCTTTAAAGGGATTCAAAGTCTGTCAGTCACGAAGAAGATCCAGCTTCCTGGTAAGTCACACAAAGTAGGTCCAGACACCGGAAAACTACCGGTGTATAGAGGGAGCGGCAGCTGAAGAAGTCGGTACAAGTCATTCAAGGAACACGGAGTGGGGAAAAGACGGCAGACCGCCAGCAGCGGCTTCCGTCTACCGTAACGCGCATGCGCTACTCCACGCTGCATTGAGGTACTGTTGTTAAAGTGGGAAGAACAGGAAAAAAACGTTTCTACTTAGGAGGATTAAATTTTACTCATCAATACAAGATGGTTATTCCAGCTCAAACCGTCAAACTCGGTTTAGTTTATAATCCCAAGTGACTGGAACCAGTTAAAAAAATAATGAAATTTTAATTGCAGTTTTTACTTTTATCTCATTTAACTAATGTCACTTCACTGTAATAGCCTAGGGCCTGAGACACAACCAAGATCACAAGCATTAGTGAAAGACACTCCTTATCAGACTGCTTTAAAAATCCCAAATGACAGAAAGCATTATTTATTGTTAAATCCTTTGGTGAGGATAGGAGGAGGGAGGTTGGCCCGCTTCAGGCGTCTCAGGAAGTGGAGGCGCTGCTGGGGCTTTTTGGTGATAGAGGTGGTGTTGGTGAGGTGAGGTCGTCTGAGATGTGAACTCCCAGGAACTTGATGCTGTTAACAGTCTCTACAATGGAACCTCGGATGCTGAGTGGTGTGTGGGTGGAGCGAGTCTTCCTGAAGTCGAAAATCACCTCCTTGGTTTTGTCCACATTCAGTGACAGGTTGTTCTCGCTGCACCAGTACGCCAGCTGCTGAACCTCATCTCTGTACGCCGACTCGTCGTTGCTGCTGATGAGTCCAACCACGGTTGTGTTGTCAGTGAACTTGATGATGTGGTTAGAGCTGTGTAGGGCGGTGCAGTCGTGTGTCAGGAGAATGAACAGTGGGCCGAGAACACAGCCCTGAGGAGCTCCTGTGCTCAGCCTGATGGTGCTGGAGATGTTGTCGCCGATTTGGACGGACTGAGGCCTCTCTGACAGGAAATCTAGTATCCAGTTGCAGAGAGAGGTGCTCAGTCCCAAACTTGCTGAGTTTAGCTCACTGATATCTGTGCATTGTATAAGTTTTGGGTTGTAAGGTCATACTTCCCATAAAGCCCAAAGAAAGCATACTCTTCTGACTTGATTGGTTTGTTTCTTTTATTCAGAGTGAAAAGGTTTGACCTGGTTCTGAAACAAACAAAATAGGAAGCCACTCAAAACCCCTGCCATATAACATCTTTACAAGCAAGCACAAGTCCTGCCTGAACTGCTTGTTGTTACTTCCTACTTCTTACTTCAAGCAAAGTGGGTGTGGCAGCTGTGCAGAAAAATAAAGACTGCACTTTTTTTTACTGTATTTGCCACACTCAATCACTAATTTATATATTTTAAAAAAATGCATTAGATTGGGTATTCAAATTATTTCAAAGCCTTTGTGGATATCAATATTGTTTTTAATCGAAACACTTGAACCCAAACCAGGCTTTAGAAACAAAGTTTAGAAAGTTTCTAGAACGGAGTGCTGCCAGAAACATTAAATGACCAAAGACAACAAAGTACAACTTCAGATGCTTGGGGCCAAAATATGAAATAAATATGAGTTAAAGATAAGGGAACCCAGAGACCAGAAACACAAACTAACCCTTTATATTCTTAACACACCTTAGGCGGATTTAAGATTTTCTTTTCAAATGTTGATAGAGGGGAAAAACATGGTCACCTGTGCAGAAGAGCAGGAGCAAAGCAGTTCTCTGCATAAACAGAGCAGATAAGCTAGTCCATGTGTATTACTATATCAATGAAGACCCGTGCAACAGTGTTGTGCATCAGCTGCAGATGGAATAGAGTGGATCCGGTAATGCCTGTTTAATGCAGTAGTTCAGTGTGGAGAAGATTGGTGCCGTCTTAAGCTTCAGTTTCAGAAAACTGTTATTAGTGTCTAGTTATAGCCACTGTAGTATTTGGGGGACCAATAACAAATTCTGAAAGCATTTGTTGTCACTCCAGTAATCCTATCTCCGTATCCACAGGGGGAACTGGCTTATGATTGTAAACGGATACATTTCCAACCTAAAGATAGAAAGTGTCTACACAATAATTCTCAGATTGTTACTTCCTACTTCTTACTCCAAGCAAAGTGGGTGTGGCAGCTGTGCAGAAAAATAAAGACTGCACTTTGAGAAGAGCAGGAGCAAAGCAGTTCTCTGCATAAACAGAGCAGATAAGCTAGCAGCTAGCAGATAAGCTAGTCCATGTGTATTACTATATCAATGAAGACCCTTCTAAGTGTCTACACAATAATTCTTCCCCTGCCTTCAGCTGCTCCATCAAAAGAAAGTGCATTTTCTTGTTCTACATGTTCATAAAGAAAATTCACACGAGACCAGTTCGACTCTTTATTACAAATTTACTATAAACATGGTACAAAAGTTACACATGTCAAACCTTTGACTGAACAAATATGGCTTTAAAACGTAACCTCATATTTAAAATATATTACAGTCAGGATATTAGACATTGTATGCACTAGCTCTGTGCTACTCCTGGTTATGACTCTACAGGTTAAACGGTTACGAGCATATCCTAAAATGTGTAAAGTGTTTTCCTAAAATATTTCATTAAACTTTGAATCTAGCCCTTTGTTTTAAAATAACTTCCCACTTGCTTAGACACAGTGAATTATACGAGAATTGAGGCTGTGGTTTGAATCAGTCAGTATGAACAACACCATACTGCCTGATGCTGTCCATCATGTTCACAGTGTAAAAAAAATTAAAACGGCTCTATGAGATATTGTGTTACTTGGTTTAAATACGAGAACGTTAAATACATCTTTTCCACTGACGGTGCCCAATCCGGAACATAGTTTCAGCATTTCTACTCTAAAACGTAGATCCCTGTGGCGACAGCACGAACTCCACTGATAATGGCACATTTAGTCTGCCATGATTTTCTTTCCCCTAAAATTCCATCAACTTCCGCCATTTATGCGCTGTTATTTTTCCCACCAGTCATCTGACCTACTTCTCAAATCTGCCACAATGCGAGTTGGATTTCAGAAGACACTAAAAGAGAAATAAACCATGCGCCGTGTCTGTGCTGTAGTAACAATGGGTGGAGCACTGCAGCAACAAAGCCTGGGTGACGGGTTTCAGTCCCACTGGGTCAACCACACAGAAACTCTTCTTTTGCTTTGTCTTGTTGTGCTGATGGTTTTCTTAAAAAAACTATTTTTGAAAATCATGTGTTTTTAGCTATAGCTCACTTTAAGTTAGAACATTAGGCTTCTGGGTGGGGCCAGATGTGGGGAGGGTGGGCTCAGGTTCAGCGATTGTGGGGGCATTGAAGCTGACCCGGACGTCCCGGGGGTAAAACCCCTGAAGAACCCCATCTACAACCACATCTGGAAGACCTGCAAGACAAACTTTGCTTCAAAGAAACTTTCCATATCTGCAGTAAAGCACCAAACAACAAAACTAATTTCTCCATGCCGTGCGTTCACCCTACCTGAAGTGCTGTCGGTGAGATAAGGATCCTGAAAGAATCCCAGCACTCGCTGATTGGTAAACTGATAACTGAGTAAGCGAAAGCAAAACATAATCGATTGATTTCATGCAATGAGTGTGAGTTGGAACTCAGCTGTCATCATTCATATAAAACACTGTTTGCACAAATACTGAGAAACAGGAAATACCAGTAATACTCCCACCTGTCATCTTGGCTGTCAAGTTCATCAAGCGATCTGAAATCAGAGCAGATAATTACTAAATACTGCCAAAAATTTCGAAATGAAATGCTTTGTGATGCTGCATAGTTGGCCATTTTATACAATGGAGTTTGCAGGGATGGACGACTTTTAAAATGAGCCACTCGAGGGACTGCAGCTTTTGTCACTTGCTTCAGATTCCCAAAACCAACAGGTAAAAGAATGGTGGCTGGTTCCATCTTTTATATACAGACCATGTTTTTAAGGATTTATTACATTTACAGTATAATTTAAAGAGACACAACTAATAAAGACTAGTGTGCCTACATATAGCACACTAGTCTTTATAATTAGTTGTACCCTACACATCCTGTGTGTTCTGTAGGAGCAGCAGGGACTTAACAGAGCCTCATTAAATGCACTGTGGGGTAGAGTCAGGGTTGCTACTGCTCCAGATCGCTGTTTCTGAAGATTTATTATGTTGTCACATTGCCCCCCGTGACCATTAATAGAGGCGCTAAATATAGCAAAATGTCCGGCTTCTCCAGACTGAAGGACTTACTCCATGCTGCTCTTGTTCCCCGTGTGGAAATGTCTAACGTGGAGGAAGTCCAGCAGCACCTGCGGCACATCTTCATACTGGTAGATGACATCCTGGAGAAAAAAAGGAGCATGTTTTCTTTAACAGTTTTTAGGGGCAAAACATCTACAAGAAAGGAAAAAAAAAACCCACCTTTATTTAGACAGTAGTATAACCACATAATATTATAAAGTGTGATCTTTCATCAGCAGAAATATACATAACATTTACCCCGGAGCCCGTCACAGGAAAACACTTCCTCAAACCTGAAAAGTGTTTATTAAATTCAAAGTTTCAGGTCAAGGTCAGTGTAGCCGAAATCTCTGAATTCAAACTGTTCTAAACTTTCAGTTTCAAGCAGTTTTTTCTGTGAATAATGCAAAACTAAACCATTAGAGTACACAAATATAAACATTTGGAGTTACAAAATGAGAATCACAGATCCATTGAACTAAAGTTTTGTGCGTTACTCAGTGAGGTCCTTGCAAATTTCTTTGATGCCGAGTAAGTGTCAGCTGATGGGGTTTTATCTAAATCTAGTCACGGTTGAATAATAGTTCAAAAGATCAATTCTATACAGTTCAAGGAGCACGATTTTACATTTGGTTCTGCATTAAATGAACAGATGAACAGAAGCCAATATGGGGGAAATATGCTCTCTCTTTCTAGGCCCTGTCAGTACTCTCGCTACAGCGTTTTGAATCAGCTGAAGCCTTTTCAGGGAGTTTTTAGGACATCGTGATAACAACAAATTACAATAGTCCAGCCTAGAAGTAATAAATACATGAAGTAGTTTATCCAGCATCACTCTGAGACAGGATGTCTCTAATTTTAGAGATATTGTGCAAATGCACGAAAGCAGTTCTACATATTTGTTTAATATGCACACTGGGGAACAAGTGAAGTTGTTCGTTCTTTTTAACACTTTCTAGTAAGAGAAAGTTTGGGTTCAAGGATAGTTTTCTACTACTTCTGTATCAATATTAGAATAAATTGAGATAAACAACACGTTCCAAAGAGAGGAAAGCACACATCAACACTTTGAAGCCCGTTTCTCATCCTACTGAGCTGTTTGTCTTCACACTTAATCAGTCACATTTTTATGATGCTAACAGCAGGAACAGATGGGCAATTGTTGTGCTGGTCCAGAAAGGTTAGCTTCACTACCCAACAAATTAGAAAGAATTTAATTTAGAACATAAATAATAAATAATCTGATCTAGTTCTCACTTTGTAAGAAATCGTCAGACCATCTACTCTACATGGACATAATGTTGACATCGTTCCATTTACAGATCAGTTTTTGCAGTTTCACACTGACCACCTGTCACCTGGGAGCAGTGTTGGTCAAATTACTTGAAAATAGTAATTAGTTACTAATTACTGAATACTTCTCCAAGTAATACTATTACTTTACTGATTACTTATTTTCAAAAGTAATTAGTTACTTTATTACTTTTTAAAAACATGACACACAACCTGAAGTCAAAGGAGCTTGCACAGAAAAGCGTCTGGACTTCTTTAAGTTGCTTGAAGACGTTTCACCTCTCATCCGAGAAGCTTCTTCAGTTCTAAGGTCAAATGGTGGAGAGTCCCAGATTTAAACCTAGTGGGAGTTTCCCCCCAAAGAGGGACAAAGGACCCCCTGATGATCCTCTAATCACCTGAGCCAAGGTGTGAAACTGGGTGTGGGTCCCAATCAGCCAGGTGTGAGCTCTTTGTGAAACCTGGCCCCACCTTATCATGTGATTTCCTGACGTCAGATGTCCCAGGATGTGAGTGGGCGTTAAGGCGTCTGGGGAGGGAACTCAAAACTGGATTATAGATGGCAGAGAGTTGGTGTCATAAACCACCGCCTCTGTTCAAAGATGGTCGCTCACAGTGGACACAGATGGCTTCTTTGACGACGATGACCTGGATGACTGAGAACCTTCACAGACGCAACCTGAATACGTTATAAAGCAACTGACCTTTCAGCCCAATTCTTTTATTCTTCTATTTTATATTCAATATAACATTGAATCAAATGAAAAAGTCTCTTTTTAAAACTTGTTTTATTAGTTTTAATATTTGAACATTATGCACATTGCATGAAGCAAATTAAATTATATGCAACATTCTCCGACTGGAAGAAATTTGTTGAACATTTAAACCTATTTTCTGCATATTCTGCATAATTTTTTGTGTTTACACTCGCTCTTTCAGATAGATGCAAGTAAAACACAGCAGAAAATAAATAAACTTACTAAATGACTTTGATCTGCGACTAAACTGATGCTCCACATCTCCTTTATCAGGCTGAGGTTTATTTTTCAGATGTCTCCAGTTTAAAGTCTCAGAGCTCTAACGTGCAGCCGTCACATTAGAAATAAACAGCAGCACATTCAGCAAAAAAGTAATCAAATGAAAGTGTTTATTTTACTGCTCTGTGCGCTAAATCACCAGATTAATGATTTACTGCAGCATGTCCTTTTATAACAGTGTTGCATTTTCTAATGTTCTTTAGAGGTTTTTAATCACCGCTTCATTTTCATCTGATTGGAGTAGGTAGCACTCATAGAAAGAAGAGTCATTTGATCTTTGAAATGCCTTTTTTTAGATCGATCAGATGGTGCCAACACACACCTTTCACATGAATGTGCAGGGGAAACTTTGGTTTTACTTGGCCAGTTGATAACCAGCGTTGAGTGACTGCATAACCTGATTTCCACTGTTGGGGTAAGTGAATCCAGATAACGCAGAAATACGTTGGTTATGTTGAACCCGCTTCGTAATCCAAGCCTCAGATGTCTTACCTGGACATAATCTTCCAGCTCTTGCCTCCTCTGCTCCGGAGGTTTGGTCCTCAGATGTTGGTTCCTTTTGCTCGGGAAATCTGGAGTCTGGACGATTTTCCTGAGCTGTATGTGGTAGCAGCACAAGAAGCCTCAAACATTTCAAACAGACAGATCTGGGTCCCATTTAACATCCTTATCATAGTAAAAGCAGCTCTGGTCATAAAACAAAGATCATACTTTTCTGTGGAGATTTTGAAATTCACTGTTTCTTCTCAGCACAAAATGTTTCCTCTCGTTGAACAAGACTTCAATTCTGAAGAGCTGCAAATAAGAGAGCAGGACACACACAGAGGATTCATTCTTTAGTCACTACTGAGGCATGTGGGTCTTTCTAAAAGGTGGGAACTAAGTGGTAGAAGTTGCGTTAAGTGTTGTGCTTCTCTAAAATAAAATGATGAGCAGGGATTAGGTAATAGCGGAAGAAAATGCAACATGACAGAACCTGCTAAACTTCAAACCGAGCATCAGACTTGGGAAAAGGGTGACTTTGTTGCTAGCAGTAGTCAAAGCTCGTCATCTTAATCTGGTTTCCTGAACATTACAAAGAGTTTGCTGCACGGAAATTTTAGACCAGGCACCTCTGGGATGTAGTGTAACAGTAGATTTACATCATGGATGTACAGCAAACAAATTTGAGGCAACAGCGTGATGCTGTTACATTTATGAGGCAAAATCTCTGATCTCTGTTTCCAGCACCTTCTTAAATAGAAGTCTGCTCTGAAATCAAAAGAGAGTCCAACTGAAAATTGTAATTATTTTTCCTTACTAAGAAAAGCATGTAAGCCAATTGTCTTTTAAAAAACCCCCCAAAAAACCCAAATGTGTATGTTTTAACAAATGATTTTTATTATAGTGCAGTTCACTTACACTCAGGTTTAAGAAACAAAAGAACAACTGAGTGAGACGAATCCTTGAGTTACAAAAGTCTATTCAGAATGACAATTTTTAAACAACTAATGAGAAATTTCCTGCAACTTATGAAAAAACAAAAAGAAAAGAGGGCCTCTCCTGGTACCAGCAAAATGTTACTAATGAAGTGAAACAACAATCAGGCGACTGTGGGGCTCCACTTTGAAATAAAGACATTTTCTTTTGTATGTCACAGACTGGTTCATAATACAAGAACATGACTTCTCCACTAGTCGGAGGCACAGAGCTTCTGATTTCACTCTGCAAATTCGATATATCCACTCTTTCTTTCCTTCACAATGATGAGTCAACTTTTAAATAGAGTTAGTATGCTAACATGTACATATCTTATATATGACTACTTTGTATGACTGTCTTTTGCTATTTTCTAACATGGAAGTAGTCCAACGTCGTTATAAATAACTACCTGTAATTTAAAAAAAAAAATTGTTAAATAACTTCAAAGAAATCTGAATTTAACGTGTGTAAGCTGTGATTTTATTGTAGCACAGGGAATTGGAACAATCAAGAACAATTATAGTAAAGATGGAAAACTAATTAAAAAACAATTTAAAAAAAGAGAGGACATTTTAGTGTTTGTTAGTTTGATAAAATCTGTTGTCACAACCCGATGAGCTGTCGGTGGATTAATGAGACTTTGAAGGTCTACAAGGCTGCGAATCACCTGCTTTCAAAAGTTCTGGTTTTATTGTACTAAACATTAATATATATCGGCATACAATAGCAATATAATAAAAATAAGAGAGACTAAAACTCTGAGGTTAATAAAAACTAAACCACTCTGGAAACCAAGTGAAACTAAACTGAATGAAAAACATAAAAAAGCTCAGGCTTCACACGGCTCTGAACGCTCAGCTTCTACTCTATGATCTGTGTGATGTCAGAGAGACAGGATATTCTTAATATGGTCATCTCAAGTGACCAGCCTGAGTCAGTGCTACTACATGTTTTAGCTGTGTAGATAGCATTAGCCTTTAGTCATATATGAAATAATCATCATCATAGGATTAATACATTCACACACATTTATAGTACACATATTACTATTAAGCAGTTTGGTTAAAAGTGGCATTAAACAAACTTTATACCGGTCTGACTTACAGTTTGGTACCCTGCATCTTCTTTCTGAGGATATAAAACTCTTCATACTTGTGACGTGCTTAGACCAAGTCCTTTTGCACTTCGCTCTCCAATGTGCGCCTTTTTCTTGTTTTGTATATATTCCTCTTGGCTGTATATATGCATTCTTCTGTTTGCTATTTTTTTCCTGCTGTCTTTACTATTTATACTTTTTGACTCCTGTGCAGTTGGCGTGGAACACCCATAATTTCGTTGTACATGTACAATGACAATAAAGGACTAGTATAATGTATTCAATTCTATATCCTTTAGATCCTTCAGGCCCTTCAGATGTCTCTTGTTGTGAGATGGAGGGAGCGTGCCAATTATCTTTCCAGGCTTTTTCATCAAATTTTGAGTTTGTGATGTGAGCTTGACAGGCAGAGTGTCACGAATATGGGGAACAATGGGACTGTGGGCTACTCTTGATTGTGTTTGAGATGTTGTTGATCCTTTCATTTATGGCACAGAAACCATAACAAAAAGCTTCTTTGCAGTGAAATGAAACCAAGTGTTTAAAAAAAAAAGTGTCTGCTGCCACCACGGTCTGAGTTGCTGTTTCAATCTTTCAGAATTTTTCCACGGTTCTTCCTCTTCTGGTTGATCTCTACTGTCACTATATTTCAAGCCCACTTTTCAACCAATCAGCAAACTGCTTACACACAGCATCATCAGCCTCCTCATACCCTGCTCCTTGTTTGGAGAAATGCATGCAAGCATGTCTGCTTAGGCTGCATACCCAAGAAACCTCAGTCTGCGTGAACAGGGCACAAACAAGGTGCCATCGTTTCTGCTTCAGAAGGTTTGAATGGCAGGTTATTGGAGCACTGTCTCCAATAACCTGCCATTCAAACCTTCTGTTTGTGACAGGCAGCCAATCACAATGAAGCTGGCTTAAGAGAGAGAGGAGCTTAAACTGTTTTTTTTTGTCCAGACAGAGTCATCCTCTGTCTGGGGAATTTAGCTTTGAGGGATTTAGAATATGACCAATATACCAATAAGGATTATTTTGAACAGTGAATGCAACGTTACTCTAGTAGAATCCAGGAAAATAAAGAAGATAAAGCTGAAATGAGTAGAATAGGTCCCTTTTAAAAAGTGCTATGATGGTTTTATATTGCTATTTTATTGTGAAGCACTTTGGTATACCGTTGGTTTTTAAATGTGCTATATAAATAAATTTGTATTGTATTTGAGAGTCTGACCCCTTCTTAAAGATGTTCCTGCAGCAGAGGAAGTATAACTGAAGTCTTACATGCATATCTAAGAATTGATCGTCAGTTTAAGTTTTCACTTACAAATAATATAAAGATCTGATAAAGTTAAAGAATAATGTGCAGAAGGATTGTATAAATAAATAAATAAATAAATAAATAAATAAATACCAGCTCAGCAAACTTCAACCTTAAAGTGTAGTCCTCAGGTTAATGCATCAACAATTACATCTAGTCACATTATAAGTGAGAGCGGCTGGGCTTCAAGTATTTACAGTGTAAAATCACAGCAACTAGGGCCACAGTTACTGTGAGTTGCTGCTGCGTTTACTGAGGAAATCACCTGAACGCATTTAGTAATAAGGATAATTGTATTTGTTGTTGCAAGAAAAAAATTGCGTAATTCTTGCCACTCTGGAGTGGAAAAAACCCCTGAGCTGAACTCACTGTCACTCTTCCTGCAGGTAGCCCGGCTTACCTGGCGTCCCCGGAAGACAAAGTTTTACTGATTATCAAGCGAAAAAAATTGCTTGTGTCCAGATAAACCGCAGTCGTAATTTCATCCCGCTGGATTTGCGCAAAAAAACCCAAAACAAAAAAACCCGATAACACTAAAATGCCGCGTCCTCACCTTTTTAGTCTTTCCCGACTCATCCACCTCCTTCTCCATCGATGGTATCGACACTTGAATCATGGGGAAACTTTCCTGCAACACCATCGGACAGCGGTCTTTATAATCTACTCGCTGCCGCTGACTGCAGACAGAGCGGTAACTCCACGCACTGTTCTCCGTGTCCGGAAACTCCGGGATAAGGGTCAGTGTGTGCGCTCTGTAGGTCTCCGCTCGGTTTCCTCCTGCGCCCCACCTACACACTAATTGGACAAACCCATCCACGAGCTCCTTCTGGCACATTAAAGGCACAGATCAGATTTTAGGACCCGAAGCGTGACGGTGGGCAGCGTTGACTGGAGTTTCTGCGCCAGTCACGTGTCCACCACACAGTAGCAAGGATGCAGTGTGTGAGGGTTTTAGTGCTCGTGTAGTTTTCTGTAATTTTTCGGCTAACATCAGTATTACAGTATCTAAACAGTTAATAACAGTGTCTCAGCTTGGTAACTTCTGTCTGTTTGTATAGCCTCACCATACCATACTGGCTACTTTGTTAAGTATAACTAATACACTTATAAGAGGCACCATATTTCTTTGTTGCATGAATTCAACAAGGTGTTGAAAACATATCGCTGAGATTTTGGTCCTTGTTGACATAATAGCACCACAGAGTTGCCGCTTATTTGTTGGCTGCGCATCTATAATGCAAATCTCCACCACAATATATCACAAAGGTGCTCTGTTGGATTGTGAATCTGAGTCCCGTGAGCTCACTATCATGTTCAAGAATCCAGTTTGAGTTTATTTGAGCTTTGTGACATGATGTGTTATCTTGCTGGAAGCAGCCATCAGAAGATGGATATACTGTGGTCATAAAATGATGAACATGCTCAGCAACAGTCCTCACTTTTAGTAAACTGACTTAAAGTAAAATGACCTGGGTAAACTTTATTTTTATTTTTTAACAGCCCTCTGTATCTTTAGCATCATTATTACATCCATACAATATTGATTGTAAATAAGGTTAGCACGTTGTTAAAGCAGGCCATACAAAAGGCGTCATACGTTTTGTTGAGCCATTGTCCAGTTTTGGTGAACCCATGTGAATAGTAGCCTCGGTTTCAAGATTGATGTATGTTCAGAGGTGCTGTTCTGCGTAACTTAGTTGCATTTTGTACTAGAGAACCGCCACGTACTGGATATTTTCTGTTATTCAGACCTCACTCTGTAAACCCCAGCAGATCAGCAGAAATACTCCAAACATCCCGTCAGGCTCCAAAAACTATGCCATGCTTAAAGTCACTTAAATCACTTATTTCCCCCATTCTGATGCTCAGTTTGAACGTCATCGTCTTGACCATGTTTACATGCCTAAATGAATTGAGCTGCTGCCATGTGATTAGATTAGAAATTCAAACATTCTGATTAGGTTTGGATAAAACAATAACCTCACTCAAAAGTTTAAAAGCACCCCAAACTACCTTTCTCTAGTAAGCTTGAATCAGCTGATCGATGCATATAACAATCTGTGTTTAAACTAACTGTTTAATAAATGGACAATGGCATAACAACATGCAGTTCAAAGAATGGACAGTGTTATTTTATGTCATGTTTCACTGATGTTTTGGCCAATTAAATCCAGCTTAGATTCACCTGCAAACACAACTATGCTATCAGTCAGTTATATGTTTATGGGTCAGGGGTGGGCAACTCCAGGCCTCAAGTGCCGGTGTCCTGCAGGTTTTAGATCTCACCCTGGGTCAACACACCTAAATCAGATGATTAGTTCATTATCAGGCCTCTGGAGAGCTTCAAGACATGTTGAGGAGGTAATTTAGCAATTTGAATCAGGTGTGTTGGATCAAGGACACATCTAAAACCTGCAGGACACCGGCCCATGAGGCCTGCATTTGACTACCTCTGTTATAGATTATGGTTTATGAACACAGTCATAAATCCTAAACCTCAGAAGACCACTGAGAAGATTTATGGATGGAGTGAAGGAGGACACGCAGAAGGCTGGTGTGAAAGAGGAGGATGCTAAGGATAGAGACATGGTGAGGCTGAGGCAGGTGATTTGATGTGCACACACCTAAAAGAAGAAGTCAAAACAAGAAGAAGAAGTTGTGCTTCATGCAAAAATCTGTGCACATTTTACTATCTCAGTGGTTCCACTTAGGTCTCTATGAACTCTTGTTAGAAATATCTGACTTCTCTAACCTCATGACTTTTATTTACTTTTGTCACAGACAGGTAGATTACACTGGGGTTTTATGCAGGGCTGAAAACATGTACGGTAAAGCTTTCACAGTAATATAAAACTGTAAACTTGTAAAAGCCAGATGAGGGCATGCAAATGTCTAAGGATATGTTTTTATCTTTGTTTTTACTGGTAAAAACTAATAAGAGGGCCGTGAGTTAAGAGCTATAGCTATTGCTATAGAAAAACTATAAAAGCTTTGGAGGTGGGTGCATTCCCTGTGTAAAAAGATTATCACAAATCTACCAGCTCTCAGAAAGCAACACGGTCACATGTCACTTTCAAATCCAGGTTCACTTCCTGCTGTTTTCTGAAACTCAAAGTAAAACAAAAAACTGCTGGACATAAAAAGGGATGTAACCCCGGACCACACGCAGCACACAACTGTACTCAAATCCTCTGAAAATCACAGCTTAAACATGAAAACCAGACTGCACGCCCAAATCCTTTTCCCCTCAACAAACAACAACACGTAGCTGCATGTGGTTCTTCCACCACATGCAGCTACGCTTCATGTTTTCATCTCCTCCACAGTCACATGCTCTGTGTGTGACCTGTCATCATGGGATTAATATCTTCCCATCCCTATTGTTGCTCACTGCGTTTAAATGTAAGCAGACAGCAGAACTGACTTAAGCAACATTACGTGAGGATGTGTGACTTACAGTCATAGATCAGAGTGGGGAAAAATATAACACACTCGTCTGCCGCTCACGTCATCACACGTTTAACTGTGGTGAGTCTTCTGCCTGCTAGGACAAACTCACTGTGCCTGAAATCCTGGCGTCAGCACACACACACACACACACACACACACACACACACACACACACACACACACACACACACACACAGGCCCAATACAATAACAAAGAGGAAGTGGTTGGTTTTATAGCTGTAACACCATTTTTTTAAAATAGTTCTCCTGATGGATTGAATTTAAAGAATCCAAACTCACTGAAAACATTCTGATGAGCTTTTGAATAATTTTTTATTTTATAGGGCTGCTTTTTATACAGGATTTTATTGAATTTTACTTTTACTTTTAATTGTATTTTTTAGAGTTTTACTGTGTAATTGTGTCTCTGTGTAATTGTGACACTGGTTAAAATACAGATGTAGTTTCCGGGTTGGAAAAGTAAAGCTGCCTAAAAAATGCCTAAAGTCCTGCATTCTATCTGAAGGCCACCACTTTTGTTGCCATTTTAGGCTAAAATGGCAACAAAAGAAACGCTCAGCTCAAGGTTTCAAAATGGGTTTCAAAAAACTTAAAGGTAGCTACACTCAAAAAATATATGTCCAAAATTCTTACTTTAAAATTTACAAATATTTCCATGTAATTCTGTTAAATAAGTACAATGTAAAATGTTACATTTAATGGAATCTGGTCAAATGAAATGTTGGTGGGTTGGTATACAGTCAGTCTTTGGCAAGCATAGTTTCTGTAATAATTTAAAAAACTTTGACTTTATATCATTCATTACATTTTACTCTATAATATTGCCAAGAATTGTTTTTTTTTGTTTTGTTTTGGTTTTTTGATTGCATGTCTATCTTCCGTACTGTCCGTGCTCCCAGGTCTGCACTGTCATACTTCAGGGTTTTATTGTTTCCTTTTTTCTGTTCCTCCTCGATTTTCTGTCTGTGACCCTGAAATCAAGCTCCGTCTGCCATGTTGAAAGTCGGCACAAAGCCTGAAAATCACCCCATAGGAGGCAGCAGCAGCAGGAGTTATATCGCAGAGGTGTATCCATTGTTTTTACCTGAGGGTATCAAAGAGACACTGCACACAGCTGCAATATACAAACCATGACATCCTTTAAATTATTTTCTATGTTGTTCCAGTTATTTAATGTGATCCTACTTTGTGCCCTTCACTGTTCAATGATATAAAAAATGTAGCTAATGTTTTGTCACACTGTGCAAAGTTTACTTAAATATACAGCGTGGCACATACTGGCACATATGAGGTCTAAAGTACAGCTCTGTTTGGGCTATAATAAATTTATACCATTTATGATGCACCTGTACCGCACCTTGTATTTAATTGTGAGTCGGTGTAGCTGTGGCCATGTTATGATGTTTGACCTTTGTAAACAACAGGTTTGAACAAACAGCAGGGGGGTGGAGCTTCTGTGCCCACAGCCAGATCTGTGTGCATGTGTTGACCATATTAGGAATAGTGTCCTTTTTTTTTTTTTTTTTTTACAATATACAAAACCAGGAGTAGAAACAACAATTTTTGTGCGTGTGCTGACCCCCCTTTTTTTTAGAAACTTAAAAAATTAGTCTGTGTTTAAACATCCATCATTGCAGTTTTATAAATATATGACAGAAAATTAAAAAGTAAAACAGAGTCCCTTTAAATGAAGTAAGCATTGAGCATTTTTCACATAAAGGTTCATTTGGGAGAAATGGTGTAACTTAATATCATGAAAACAAACTCGTTTTGGCTCATGTCTGCATGGACTGAAATCTGAGCCTCTACATTTGGGTGCGTCAGTGTAAATATGCTTTTGCACGTGATGTTTCCTCATGAATTTGTGTGTTTTGTGTCCCTCCTTTTGAAGCTCTCTGCTGTGGAATGTGGAGGCGAATCTCCACAACTTCACAAACTGAAGTTTGTCACTGACAGACATACCAGCTGGTCCTGGGAGCGTGATGCATTTGTGCAAACCAGTGCGTGAATGAAAGAAAGCACTGTCATCCAGAATAACTGTGTTAGCTGATGCATTCTTGAATTTTGTGCAAGGTTGGACTGGAAGCTGTTTACTGCTACATAATGAAAGAGCACATCCACATATACACTGGAGCCTCACGCAGACTTCAAAATAAAACAGCAACACTTTGCACTTTGACCTGCTATTGAAGACTTGGTTCCCATTAGTGTCCTTAATGGAGCTCCTCCGTACGACTGTAAACAATAGTGTTCTTTGTTATCCTGTAAGAGAGACAACACAGTTTTCTCATTGATTGTAATCTAACATTTCAGTCAGCAGTGTCATCGATTTCTCTAGGCTCTTGTTGTTTTTGCACTTCGAGATGTAAACATGCAACTGTTGCTCTGTTTTATAACTACTAGATGAGCCTTTTGTGAAAGAATAAAGTTTTATATATTATTATAAAACTCTTTTGTAGATTCCTCATTTAACGATGGCCTGTTTACTGCAGCTTGTTATAATCACTGTGAGATGATTTGAACTTTGTGACATAGCACCAGTAGGATAAGGTGAAGATCTGTACACTGTGGGCATAAAAGAATGGAGATGGTGTTTAAACGAGGCAGCTCAGTTGACTCTACGGGGTCTGTGAAGAATACGCAAATGCAGGTAAACTCAGTAATACTCAGACCAGTCAATCTGGCACCAAAAACCATCAAAGTCACTTTCATCTTGAACATGTCTACATGTCAAAATCTTTGAGCAGCTGACATGTGATTGGATGATTAATAAACAATTAACAATCAGTTGAACATGAAGTAGGTGGCCCCTGAGTGTCTATTAGATCACTGTTCACGTGCCAAACAAGTACTTTTATTCTTAAACCTTAATTATATAGTTGAATTGTACTCGTAAAATGATTCTTGGTGTACAGGTTGAGCCATTTTTGTATTCCGGTTGGCAAAGAATGGAGGCCCAGCCCCACAAGTGAACTAAGCAAACTTTACGTACTCTGTAATTTGAGTCAAAATCTAGTTTAAGTACTTTTGATTTAGATTATATTTGTTTTCAAGTTTGATTTATTAAGCACCAATACACGTTTGAAGTGTTTAACCAACACAAACATGTGGAAATGTAGGATTTATCCTTTTTAAAACAATAGTAAAGCAACATCTGACAGCTGTTTCCTTCAATAAATGATGGATTTTTTTGGCATACTGTATCAGACATATTTAATACATTCACTAACTCACAAAACTGCTCAAGGCAGAAAACAAGCATGAACGTTTCTGAGGATAGTTTTGTGTCTGCGTTTATAATTTGATCATTAAAGGAATAAGGAATCTGACATGAACTGTGGGCTCAGTGGGGGCCCAACAACAGCTTTCAGCCCTGGGATCCCTGAGGAGGTCACATTAAGTTAAACAGTAACTTTCTATAGAACATGACATCATTCACTTCTCCATTGAACATCGAAATCTCCAGAAATCACTTTTAAACAACATTTTACAACATAGAACTGAACCATCACATTATTACATCGATAGTTTTAAGTTATTGTGGTTGATTCAGTGGAACATCTAAATAGTAAACTTGACTCTTCAACCCCACAATTTGTGTTTCTACATTTTCCCTGAATGCCCTTTGTCCTTTAACTTGAACACAAAGTGTAGAAAGTTTGAATTATTGAGACGTTGCGTGATGGAGCAGTGAACTGAGTGATTCACATCATGAAAAAACTGTAAAATATATATCTGCAGTGTTTGGATAAATCTGTGAGCTTTACACAGCACATTGTTGGTACAGATTCATCAAACTTTGGGATGATTTCATCTCTAACAATGTATCATATTATATTACTTTGTCAAAGGAAACCCTGTAAAACCTGAAACTGCAGAATAACTTGATTCCACTGCTGTTAAATACATGTACAATATTTCTCTTTGCAGTATAGTTCAGCTTAATGGGGTATTAAATTACAGAAGTCAGCAGTTAATGTTGTAACTGGTTGAGCTGAAGCTCAAATCAATTTCAAATTCAAATTTGTCACATACACAGTCATACACAGTATGATATGCAGTGAAATGCTTACACAACTGCTCGTGACCTAAAGGAAAAAAAGGCTATGAATAAGATAGGAAATAAATATGAAAATTAAAAAGGGTCAATTTAACTAGGAAGGAATTAAATAAAATATAAAAATTAAAGTTAAAAATGAAATAACTGTACAACAACAAATTAGAATGAAGGGTAAATTTAACTGGGAAAGAATAAGATAAAATATATAAATTAAAGTTGAAAATAAAATAACTCTACAACAAAATACACAGTATAGAACTATATAAGAATGTATGAAGATATATATATATATATATATATATATATATACAATAACAGCAGCTGTACAGTATTAAGTGGAAATGAAGAAATATAATGTCCAGTGTTGTGCAATCCACATTTGTAAGTGTCTTGTGCAGTGCAAATATGCTTAAAGAGATTTAGTGATGAAGTGATTCGATAAGATGACCACGCATCTAATCAAATTAGTGTAAACAAAGTCCAGAAAGTCCAGTGTGTGGGTCAGTACTGTGTGGTGGTGTGATTGAGAGACCGTATCGCCTGCGGGAAGAAGCTCCTCCTCAGTCTCTCTGTGTTGGTCTTCAGGGAGTGGAATCGCTTTCCTGACCTCAACAGAGAGAACAGTCCGTTGTTGGGATGGCTGAGGTCCTTCACGATCTTGCTGATCTAAAAGTGAAGAATATTTGTTGAATTAAATCAAATTACAAGTTCCTTGTTAGTGTTATTAAATATTATATATATGATAATTAACAAAGATTCTTGAACATGAACATGTAACATATTTAAATGTTTCTGGTCAACAGTTGAAACCGGTTAACTTTATTCTGTATAACTGGGTAATAACAAAGTAGGAACTACTGCAGTTTTATAAATGCAGTAAAGTCATGAAAGAGTTAATTGTTTTATGTATTAATTAGATTTAATTTTTCATATTTATCAGTTTGGTTTTAATTAGTTTATAAATACGGCACTTTTCATGTATTTGACTTCTCTATAAAACGAATAACCTTTGTATTCTTTGGCTAAGCATCATATGTTCATTAAAACTGACTGATTGTAACTGGAAAGTCACACCTTGTTCCCACTTAGTTCTGTGTTATATGTCAGTCCCAGTCTGAGAGGATCGAAACCTCCTATGAATGTGCGCCACAGGATCCCAGTCGGAATCACTTTATCATTCTTCTGGACGAGTTCAGACAAAAACGCCGCATAAAACCGACTCTGTCCGTAAGATGGACGTCAGGGAAGAACCCAAACAAGTAGTAGAAAGTATGGAGTCAGAAGGGCAAGCACCCAACCCTCCACCCTCTCCTCCTGCTTTGCCGGCTGGACTAGTGATGGTTACTCCAATCAGGACAGATAATTAGTTATTTTAAACTTCCTTTATTTTCTCCACACGGCTCACTCCACTCGCCGTGACATCATCACTAGTTTACAGAGACTAGAAAAAGAGACAATATCCAGCGGTGGCTCTCTGTGTAAAATAAGAATGATTTGATTGCTTCAAGCTGATGGGAAGAAAACGTAGCTTGTTACAATCAATGCAGAAGAGCATCTCAGAATACATAACAGGTCCAGCTTTGAAGCAGATCGGCGACAGCTGCAGAAGACCACACCGGACGCCACTTCTGTCACCAAAGAAGAGGAAGATTCTGCAGGTTTACCAATATTAGATAATAGAAGATTGAAAAACAGTTATCTAGTCTGATTAGTCTCACTTTTAGCTCTGATATTAGATTGATGGGGTCAGAATTTTCACATAAAAAAAACCATGAAAGCATGGATCCATCCTGTCTTCTTGGCACATCTGATTATTGTTTAAATCTTACAGCCCTCCTATTGTTGCTGAACATGTCCAGTCTTTCATGAACACATGTTAACTATCTTCTGATGGCTGCTTCCAGCAGGTCAAAATCAATATGGAACAATATGGGACAAATAATTAAGTCAATCCACTATTTTAAATGTAAAAGTAACAAAGTGATCTTGAACTTATATGTATGAAGACAGCCCCACCTGCTGGTAAGATTGTGTGGTATTCATATCGAAAAAGTACATCATCAGCAATGCATGATGCAGAGTAATGCTTCTTGACTGCAATATGTGACACTTTAAACTCATTGTTGACAAAAGTCTCTGTGTTTGTGGGAAAAAGAATCACATCAAAGCTTGAGAAAGACTGGAAATGATTAAAGGTCAAAGGTCAGATTTCTATTCCACGTCACTAGTGCATGGAATCACATTTCTTGACTTGTGCACTATTTATTTATCCTTTTCAACATCCATTTCATTGTTTTTCAGAGCGAGGTTTGGGATATTTTGTTTCCCATCATTAATGAAACTTTTTTAATGATGTAAACATTAAAAATGACGAAAAGATGAGACTGAGTAACTTTTGAGGTCTGGTGGAGCAGTGGGAGTTTAGGTGTTTTTTCAGATATAAAGCAAGAATGGCCTCATTAGCTGCCAGCATTTGCAATGTAAGCAGTATGTGTATAGTTGGTTTACTTAGGCTGTGGGACTCACATTCATGTATAAATGTATACATTCGCTGTTATGTAGGCAGCAGTACTTGTTCTTCATTTCAAACAAAGTGGCAAATACAAAGTACTGCGCAGAGCTGCATTTCAGTGAGATAAATAACAAAAATATGGACAAATCAGCTACAGGTGTTACAGGTATTCCATGGGGTCTGTTTTTATACAGAAAAGTAGAGACAGGAGACATGAGTTGCATTTGGTCTGCAGGCTCTTCCTCCTCTGAGGTACAGAAGCGTTGCAATGGCCTATCGCGCTCACAACTACTTCTCCCTTGTGGCGTTGCCACGCAATCACGTCTTCATAACTTTAACTGAAAAGTGCAATACCACCATGAAAAAATGCTTTTTACATTAATAAATGTTTTACAAAAAAATACAATTGACCATACACTTGTAGGTGTCACACAGGCATCAACAGCTCATTGTTATCAGTAATTTGGACCTGAAACCCTCCATAGCTTCATTTGAAAGAGGATAATCCCTGGAAACTGAAGCTGTTGTTTTTTAAAATGTCTTCACACAGATTTTTAAAAGAACAAACTGCCCTGCTGTGAGTGGTGGCTGCTCATTGCTATAAAGCTATAGCTATAACCAAAGCTACCAGACAAAACAGCAGTTGCCTGGGAACAAATTACAAAAAATGCCACATTTACCCAAGTGAGTCCTAGCTGACAGACAGCCATGATGCAGCATGGTGATTTTTGACCTGTCAAACAGCAGCAGTCTGACCGCTTATCTATTTACAGCTCTTTGCAGTGACAGTTGGACGTGTGGCAACATTCTTAGGCTGAGGAAAGAGATAGTCAAGTATCTTCTGTTTTTCTCTTCCCTGGTGTTTTGAACTGGGTGTGAGGAGGCATTAATGCTGGTAAGGAGTCAAAAGTGTTTTCTGTTCATAAGTTTAAACTCACTGCAAGTCTTCTGATTTCTGTTGTCATGTTAGCATTGTTGTCGTGGAACAAAGCAAATGATACGGTTACTCATATTTTATCTAACAGGAAAGGTAAAGCTTGACTTTGTCTACAGTTACCGCTGCCTGGGTAACGTGATCTCACAGACTGGCTCCACGGTCAACTCTGTCGTCACAGCGCATTAGTGGAAAAGGTTAACTACAGACTAACAGCATGGCCAAGGGAACGAAAGCCAAAAGAAAGACTAAAAGTAAGAAGATCACCTTGAAAATGGCCCAGAACTGCGTGGAGCTGACACTGGATGGTAAACGCCGACTGGATCTCACTTTCAAGGGGATTACAGCTGTTCCAAAGTGCATCCAGAAGCTCTTTCACATGGATGAAGTGGACCTGAGCAGGAACATGATCAGAAAAATTCCAGATTTTATTGCTCAGTTCATCAAAATGACTGTTTTGGATTTGCACAGCAATTATGTGAGTGTGACAGATAATGTCTAATGTTTACAACAACTCTTTAAAAGTAGGTAAATAAATGGTAGCTACTGTATAGCAGCAATACTGTGGGGCTGCTACACAGTTGTTGTGTCACACTATTTTAAATAATTTTAAATAATTAAATATTCCAAATATTTAAAATTAAGCCCATTAAAAAAAAAACAACAACCTCTAGATTAAAGTACTAATCATCAAAAGCCAATCATTAAATAATCACAAACATACGGGGACACCTTAGAGACCCGCTAACTGTAACTAGCCTGTTGGCAGCTGTAGTTTGCCCATTTCAAAATTGTACCATGGTTCGTAACTATGTCCATGTTTAATGCACCAAAATCACCATCTGTTAAAAAATGTGTTATTGTTTCTAGCTGGAGGAGCTCCCCGTGGCTATCGGCTACCTGCAGAACCTTAAGGTTTTAAACCTGTGCAACAACCGTCTCACAAGCCTCCCAAGTGAGCTCGGCCTCCTGAATAAACTCCAAACACTGAACCTGGGTCTCAACCAGCTGGAAGCTCTTCCTGCCTCCATTGGTGCACTGGAGGACCTCCGCCACATTGGCCTTTTTGACAACAGATTCACCCGCCTCCCCAGCTGCCTCTTGAAGCTGAAAAAACTGGAGAGTATCAAGATGGACAGGAATCCAATTATTGCTGAGAAGATACCCACTGAGAAACCAGTCAGTATTTCAGAGAGCTTTTACCTAGTCAAAGAAAGCTTCCTGTGCAAAGAGTGTCTGAATAGGTGCCAAGCTGAGAGGAAGGAGCTGAGGGAGGAATAAATACCATACTGTGTTCTTAACTCAAGAGTGCCTTTCACTTACAGTACTGCATGTTACTCTGATCTGTACTCTACATAGTACATAGATTCAATTAATATCAGACAGTAACAGAAAACTTTGCAGTTTCCCTTGTAAGTGTATTTAAAGAATTATATTTTTACACACATTTTATGCAATTACTATGCTTATAACTGCATGATAGTTAGATACAAATAAAGTGTTTTGACAGTCTGTTCGGCCTAGAGGGCAGCAGAGAGCACCCTTATCTCTGAGTACCTGTCACTGGCTTTAAACATTTAAACATATTTCATGTTATTAAACATACAAACGGTATCTTTTCCATGTGATCATAATTCATTCATCATGATCATCATCATATATGGAAAAAATTATGTTCCTGAAGTCTCTAATAAAATAATAATAATAGTAATAATAATAATAATAATAAAAGTAACAATGTTTTATGTACATCTCAGTCAAAGGTCTAGCAAGAATGAGGTTGTTTATTCATTTGCTTACAGTATTTCACATTACAAAATATCTCAGTATAATGTAGCATTAACTTGACTTTGAAATTATCTGTCAGTGATACAGTAAACAAGATACAACAACTGTTTATGTACACTTGGGGTCTTTCATGTCTCCTTAACAAAAACAAAATCCTCATTCAGATATCTGTCTTCCATTCGATGGTATGTGTGTGTATGTGTGTGTGCGTGTGTGTGTACTTTAGTTTTTGACAATATAGTACTTAAAGAAACACACTCCACTTTTTTTGGAAATAGGCTCATTCTCCATCTCCCTCAGAGTTAAAAATGCAGCGTCTTCTTTCCGTAGGTTAACAGGACTTTGGAGCGGGATCTTAAGGGATGGGGCGTGGCCGGAATTTTTGCTCGAGGCGCCATATTAGCAGGCCAAACAAATGCTTGCTGTGTGGTCCGTTGTACACACACAGACACGCATGCACATTTACACACACATACCATCATATAGAAGAGAGATTTCTGAATAGGGATTTTTTTTGTTAAAGAAACATGAAAGACCTCAACTTAAGGTTAAGTGTATAAACTTGAACTTGAAACATCTTTATGATGTAACCGAAAGAATCATGAATCTGAAAAGCGACATTTCTGGATTTTATTTTTGTCGACTTATGAAGTTATATATATTATTTTGTATATTTTTGAAATTTCTTAAGGAGAAGATTGCTGTTTGGCTAATTGGTCCTAACCAGTTACTGTATAAAAGATGAACACTGTGACAGCACTTCCTCCCATTGTGCGAAAATGAAGCCAAAATATCCCGCTTGTGGGCGCTGCCATGTTCCACTTTTGGAGCCAGAGTCTGCTCAGTAGTAAAGTGTGGTGGAGCGTCTCTGGACATGACCGCGAACACGCCCCTTTACGCTTTTTACATAGCCCGGCTGCTCCGTCTCTAATTCTGCAGGGTATGATGACTGTTATTTAAAGCTACTAATTAAAGTGTTTATTTAGATTAAAACTTATCATACAAAACATGCACTCAAAAAAGGTCCATCTAAACAAACCTGTTTGAATCAACAGGCCTCTGTACCCTGTGTTGCAAAGAGTTTTGTTAAACTATATAAAAAACATGAATTTATCTTGCTGGAGAGCACATAATACACATGACAGATTACACATCCAAGCTTTAATCATCATGTCATGCCTGTGGGAGTTACCTGGAAAAAATGCAAAGACTGACTTAACATTAGACGGAGGCATGTTGTCCAACATCGGTCTAAGGTGTGAGTGAACCAGTTTTTTTTGGTTGTCATTAATAAGACTAACTAATAAGAACATATCTGATAAAAAATATGATACTGTAAATAATCCTTAGTTTTAAATTTTTGTTATAGGAGGGAACATATGTGGTATTTTAGCATCAGACACTTAGTTTTCTGTTTTCTGATGAAGTTGTTCTGCATTCATTTGTGCAGATGATGTCTTTTATTTAACGAAAACACAAATCAGACACCAGCTCACAACCTTAAACATGATTATTGTGCTAGCAATTGGGTGTGATCCAGTGATGGATTCATGATTAGCTAACAATGAGGAATGGCAGGGATTTTTTTCTTTAGCAAAAGAAACAATAAAACAATGAAAAGACCTCGGGAGACATAAAACTGTTTTACTGTCAAGATATCAAAACTAAAGCCAATAACTTTGGTGATTTTCTCTATTTGTGCAATATTGATTAGCGTTACTGCTCTTTAAGGTAAATATCAAAACTATTACACTGTTTAATCCACAGCGATGCATCCTATTCTGTAAAATCATATTTTTGTATATGTTGTCCTGTGAGGACATCTGATCTCTGAAAAAACAACTGTTAATGAAGCTGGAAAAACAAACCCACATCTTGATCCTTAAAAAACATATTAATATGTATCTTAACAAAAACAATCACAGCTGAAATAAAAGGCTTCAGCCTACTAATATTAGTTCATAAAATACATTCTCGGCGCCAAAAGTGATGAGTTAAGGTGCCCATGGAGGCAAGGGTGCCACCAGGCATTTGGCCCCGGGGCAGACCCAAGACAGGCTGGAGAGATTATATCTCTCGGCTCATATTCATATTAATATTCTTATTCTTCTATGACAAAAAGTACAAGTGTTCATTTAAGGAAATAAACAGAGCAGTAAGAGATATTTTTCAATTTTTTTATTTTTCTTATTTTTGATTTGCTGCCAATTACAGGTTTTTATTTGTAATTTTTGTAGTGCTCCCTACTATGTGAACCCAACTGGGTCTAGACTGGGTCTAGAGAGTACTTTAAATTCAGGGAATTTAAAATAGAAAGTAGCTCGTCCACAGAAGGACTGGTAGCTCCCCTTACGATAAGGGTTCAGATCGTGCGAACAGGTGTGAAATGTGTGTGCTTAGTTAGTTTGTTTGTTTGCTTGTTTTAATCAATTTTAAATCATGCTTTTTATTTGTTTTTGTTTCTAATGTCTCTGTAAAGCACTTTGAATCACCTTGTTGTTGAATTGTGCTATACAAATAAATTTGCCTTGCCTTGCCTTGCCCTCACCTGATGTTTTATGTTTATTAGTTTAGTTTAGATTCTAAACTATCAACCCCAACAATCGAATGATCTCCTTTAATAGCAAGCGCTGGGCAACGGTGGAAAGGAAAAACTCCCTTATAAAAAGGGAGAAACCTTTGACAGAACCAGGCTAAGAAAGGGGCAGTCATCTGTCGTGACTGGTTGGGGGGTGAGAGGCAGAGGAAAAGAAAAAAGAGAGCACATGTTAGCTATATGTTGCTCACATTGCCTAAAATGAACAACGTATGGTTTTCTGGACTGTGAAAGAAAAGTCTCAAGTCAGTTTTCAGTGACGTGACTGAAGACTTTTCTGGATGGCCGTGCGGATGCTTGTCAGAAACAGTTCATTTCCTTTCTTGGAGAAATGAACTCCACCACGTAAAAAAATGGAGTTGTCGAAAAACCTGATTTGCGGATGCTCAATAATCACTCCATCGAAGTGGTCGACAGCCTTTCTAATGCTGGCATTCACAGTGTTCCTGTCCTTATTGATTTCGCCTGGATTTCCATATATCCACACTTGACGCTCGTTGATGGATGAATATGCAATTGTCATTGAGGGGAACTCTGTGTGCAATTGCATTAATTCCTTCTCAATGACAGAAGAAAGTTTATAAGCAGAAAAGAGTCCCAAATCATTGCCCCCAGCATGGATTACCAGTATGTCAGGTGGGCTCTGTGTGGATAGCTCCTTATAAAAACGAGGAAGGACTCCCCACCAGCGCATTCCTCCTTTGCCAAACCACTGGACTTTGGTATTAAGTCCGAAATTTTCTCCGAAAATCTCTTTTGCTTCACCCTCGGCTCGTCTGATGTAACTGGACCCAATGATCCACACATTTGTTTCTCTCTGGTCTTCTGGGCTCTCTTTCTTTTTCGGTGTGTTTTCACAGATGTTGGTATCACTCAAGGCTGTATCGTTTCTTTTCTGACCTGGGAGTCGGATAGTCCTGGACCAGGGACTTTTTTGGATGCTCTGTGTCACTGCTGCTTGTTCTGGCCTCTTGTTGTCTTTCAGTGTGTTTTCAGAGGTTTTGGTATCACTCAAGGCTGTATCGTTTCTTTTCTGACCTGGGAGTCGGATAGTCCTGGACCAGGGACTTTTTTGGATGCTCTGTGTCACTACTGCTTGTTCTGGCCTCTTGTTGTCTTTCAGTGTGTTTTCAGAGGTTTTGGTATCACTCAAGGTCATATTGTTCATTTTCTCAACTAGGAGTCGGATAGTCCTTGGCGAACAACTTTTTTGGCTGCTCTGTGTCACTGCTGCTTGTTCTGGCCTCTTGTTGTATTTTGGAGTGTTTTCAGAGGTTTTGGTATCACTCGAGGTCGTAATGTCAATTTTCTCAACTACATGTTGGGTAGTCCTCGGCGCATAACTTTTCTGGCTGCTCTGTGTCACTGCTGCTTGTTCTGGCCTCTTGTTGTATTTTGGAGTGTTTTCAGAGGTTTTGGTATCACTCGAGGTCATATTGTTCATTTTCTCAACTAGGAGTCGGATAGTCCTTGGCGAACAACTTTTCTGGCTGCTCTGTGTCACTGCTGCTTGTTCTGGCCTCTTGTTGTATTTTGGTGTGTTTTTAGAGGTTTTGGTATCACTCAAGTTCATATCGTTCTTTTTCTGAACTTGGAGTTGGATAGTCCTTGAAGAAGAACCTTTTTGGATGCTCCGAGTCACTGCTGTTTCTTTTTTCTCAGTGTCTATTCTCATCCTCTTTCTCTCTGGAGAGTAGCTCTCAGAGTTGTTTTTGCTGCCTTTTGAAATCTGACTGTATCGTCTTTTCAACACAGTTTTTTCTTCACAGATTCGTCTCTTTTTCCTTGGTGGAGAGCAGCTGTCGGGACTTCTGCAATTCTGTGCAGCATAATCCGGGCCTCGCTTCCTCTTGAGTGGAAGCTGGAAATGTGTTTCTTCAGAATTTGGCTCTGGATTTTGGTGGTCCATTGTAGTAAAGCCAGCGTAAGCTTGTTGACCTCCGCCGTGTTTACTCTGAGACATGTTAGAGTGTTGATGAAGTGACTGTGTTAAAGATTCAACTGTTTTAAAATGTTTCTCAGGTTTACCTTTGAATGCTGCAATCTCGAGTGTTGCAAATAAACTGACTGAAAGTTTGGAATTCTTACCCCTACTTAAGGATTCACTGATCAAAGGCATATGAAATGCCTTTGATCATCATAATGATGTCATAACATAATGTAACAGTAACATTCGTTTTTTTTTTTTTTAAATTTGGTGTTATCGGGCTTTGGAACGTGATGTCACGGGAGGGGGCGTGGCCGCCGGGGCGCCATTTTAGCTGGCCAAACAAAGGGCTTAAGGAGCGAATGCATCAGCAATGGTTCGCTTTGCTGTGTTGTGGGTTTTAATGTTAGATCGCACGATCGGGGAGGGAATAAGCTTGAAAATAGGCTGTCTTTTTATTCTTTCCCAGCCTGAAAGCAACGTGAGGGAGCTTATGTAGTGGTTGTTACCAAAAGAAGGCATCTAGCCTGGATAGCAGCTGTGAGATGAGTTGATATCCAGTTCTCTACCATCCACAGATATCTGTTGTTGTGCTACAGATAATTTCATTCTGGTAAGTTCTAAATAAGTTCATATTAGGGCTGTTCGATATAACGATATATATCGGATGATGATATAAAAACATCTATCGTTTCATTTTACACTATTGTTTGTTTCGTGCTATCGCAAAATAAACTGTTTATGCTAGGGCTGCTCAATTAATCGAATTTTAATCACGATTACGATCTGGGCTTTCAACGATCATTAAAAATGACTGAGCCGATTATTAGCCCCTCCCTCATTTATCCGCGACACCTTAAAGGCCGGTCCGTGAAAATATTGTCGGGCATAAACCGGTCCGTGGCGCAAAAAAGGTTGGAGACCGCTGATTAAGAGGACCCGAGGGAAGCTCGGAAAGCTAAGCAGAAGTTATTTGGAGAGGAGAGTGACTGCTGTTGGTTGAAAAGAGAGGTAAAAAAACTTCAGTGGTGTTGCACACTATGTTATATTATTTTTTAAAGTCATTGTTAACCCTTTAAATCCGGTCAGAGCAGCACGCTCCGTGTTGTGTAACTATTTTTAAATCCCTGTAGAACCGGAACCGTGTAAGCTAGCGCAATAATTTGTTTTGCATATGAAACCGGAGGAGTTGTACTTACATCTGATGCCATCAGCTTGTCCTCGGTCACGGTTTCCTTCCACATATAGCTTTGCAAAAACTGCATAAAAAGCGCTTGCAGGAACAAAAACATAATACTCCAGAAACACGCTTTGCCGTTACTATCAGCTGTTCGTAACACTTCCCACAGTGAAATGATGCACATGCTGTTTTCTTTGCAAATTTGCATCATAGGATTGTTTTTTGTTTTTCCTGCAGTATATAAAAACTGTATCTCCAAAATAAAACTATGAAGACACTCAAAATAAATTTCCTGTTGTTGTAAACTATTTTTTGCAACTTTATTGTATTTAAAGTTTTGAGGGATAAACCTCTTAAATTTCTCCAAGTAGAAATATATGTAAACAAAACAAAAGCGATTTTCAATTTTTTTTGTAGTTTATTGCACTTTTTTGCAATTTATGTAATTACTATGGACTTAATGCATACATATTATTAAAATATGGGCTATAACAGTTGTATTGATGTATAGCAACTTGAAATGCTCCCACAAATGGCACTACAGCATGTAAAAAAAATAATATAAGCTCTGGTGGACTTGGTTCTATAGTAGGTCTTAAAGGGTTAAATAAATATCGTCAAATAATCGTGATCTCAATTTCAGTGAAAATAATCGTGATTATCATTTTTGCCATAATCGAGCAGCCCTAGTTTATGCCAATATTTTTTCATCGTTTTGATGGTCGCTGTAGTGGCTATATTAATTTCTTACAGTTCTCTCTTTCTCTTATATTTATTATAACCACACTATGGACGGATAGGCGACTGTTTTAATGTTGTCATACGCCATGGGCATAGCTGGACTGGCCATCGGGCATACCGGGCATTTGCCCGGTGGGCCGCTAGCGATTTTTTGTTTTTATGGGCCGATGGATTTTTTTCTTTTTTTTTGGAAGGGTATAAATAATGAAAGGTGTTGGATTGGCCAATTGGTCATGATCGACTCTGGGCTGGACCTATTACAGCCGAGGAGGTCGGATGCACCCTCCCCCTTGTTTAGCAATCTTATAGACGAGCTAAAGAAAATGGAGAACAAAAAAAGGAAAGGAGGTGCAGAAAAAATGAGGGCCAAAAAGAAACAAGCCCTTCAGGCAGACGCTGCCAAATGTGTAAAAATAACTGAATTGTTTGGCGGTAGCTATGGCATAGCTTCCACAGATTTAGCAACATCAGCAAGTGGTGGAGGCCAGCAGGTGGATAAGGGAAAGGGGAGGCAAGAGGAGGAGAGACCCGAGGCGGCCGCCGGTCATAGTGGCAGAGGAACTGAACTTCAGGTAAGAAGTTATGACCTGCTGTCTCTCTGTGTCAGATATAAGCCAAGTTTAGTTGGAGTTTGTTTTCGTTGTGCTGACTTTTTACAGTCGCTTAGAATAACTGGTACTGCGTACTAGCTAGCATGACGGAGTTTATATACTGCTGGGCGGGTGCTATGAAGTTACTGGTAGTAAATTTTATTTTATGCTTAAGGTTAGTTTCTCAAACTCCTCAAAATCTTAACAAATTGTGCCAATCCTTACATGTTGCACCAGGCTGATTTATCATCAAAAGTGGAGAAGTCTGTGACAGAGGAGACAAAAGAGCAGCAGAGAGAGATGGAGAGATGACTTTATGTCATCCATGAGGGATGCATTTGACATATGTTTCACATATTATAGCCCAACAAGTTACTTATAGCAATTTAAATACGAGCAATCAGTTTTTGGCAAATACCGGAAATCACTTTTTGGCAGACAATCACTTTTTGGCACAACACCGGCTATTGCAGTTAATAATACAACAGCTTCTTGCCATTTTTTGTGTTTCTTTTTATCGCTGTGTAACTGAGTTCAATTGACTATGTGCACGAGACAATGCTAACTTCCTGGTTTGAGACCGGATGTGGGGTTGTGCATTTCCGGTAGCTTTACTTTGCGGTCAATCGCTACTGCAAAGATATACTCCAAAATCATGTCCAAAACTCGAAAACGGAAAGATTGCGTTAAGTTACAAAGCGCAGAAGGTGGGAACACTCACCGCTGTTGTGTCATAAAAAAATCTAATGGTCAATTTTGACATTTAAAGCGTTTAGATCGATCAGTTGTTTACATCACTCAACACAAGCAGAACTGCATTACTGCAGCAGAAGACACATCGTCCACATTCAGAAGCACATCTCTGTATAGTGACTGGTCTTATGATTTAAACAGGCAAATGTTCAGCATTCAAACTACAGGTGAAGAATAGTCAAACCAGATGTTTCCCTGTTATGTTGATATCAGCTAGTCAAGTACACACCTACACAGCATGTTAACAAACCGTGAAAAAAGCCACACAAAAAATGAATGATTGCTGGTAACGGTTTCTATGCATTAGTATTTACGAAGGGTATGTTGTGACTTACCTTCAAAATTACAGCGGTCCCTCGCTATAACGCGGTTCACCTTTCACCTGCTGTTTCACGGATTTTTTTAGTGCAAGTTTGCATGCTTTTTTTTTACGTCACATTGTGTCCTGCGTCCTGATCGCTGCAGACGATCTCCTCCGTGACGTCTCTCCTGTACAGTACAGAATCGCTGCATTGACCGCTAGCAGTGTGACTCTGAAGTGCAGTACTGTATGTCCACGATGTCCACCAAACATTTTGCACCGTCAAAAAATAAATTTGGCTACTTGATTTCACCTATAGCTGGTTATTTTTAGAACATAACACCCGCGATAAACGAGGGACAGCTGAGAAATATAACATTTGAATCCATTTTCTCTTTTGCCCTGAGGCGCAGGGAAAAAACATCGACAAGTCGATGAACATCATTTACAGATATATTGGGTAAATGCCCAAGACATCTATAGAAATGTAAATCGCCACTTGATTCATTTGCTTAACTTGTTTTGGACCGTAAACCAGGCGCGAATAGGACACCGGAAACAAAGCTCCCCACAGGAGTTTCCGCACCGGAAGTAGCATATGCTAACGTGCACATAGTCAATCGAAAGCCTGCATGCGCTAGTACCTCTTGCCACAAGTTCCCAGAATCCTTTGCGGTTTTACCCCTGAATGACGTCACATTTTTGGTGGGCCGGTCTCTAGTCAAAATGCCCGGGCCGATTTTTTGTCCCAGTCCAGCCCTGCCCATGGGTGTCCGCTTGTTTATTTTCCCCAGCTCGAAACACTTCACGCAAGTCGAGCTGCCCGAGATTCACAGAATTTACAGAAAATATTAAATTTTGTGATTTATATCGTTATTGGGACGATATATGTCTTATATCGGGATATGAGATTTTGGTCATATCTCACAGCCCTAGTTTATATTACTCTTTATAGCCTATTAGTTTTATTTTCAATGCGCTCTGAGGTCATAGCAAATTAGAACAAACATCCTAATGAGTGATTTTGTAGATATACGTTATAGAGTTGCTAATTGTTTTTCATTATTGTAGGCAAACCAGCCTATGAAATGAATGAAACAAATCCTGACTGGGTTCCAATGCTACATATGGGGCACTACAAAATCCCAGCTTCAAACTACATGCTACATACCACCATGCCAATCAGATTACATCTTCCATGTGAGGGTGAAGAGGTGACCCTTCTGGATAAGATGGCGATTTTATGTGAACATTTTATCATTTGTAAACTATACATGACATTGATTCTACATTGTTACTGGTGTGATGTTCTACAAAGTGGTTTTAATTTAAAAAAAAAAAAAAAAAGGCAAACATTTATTTGTTTCTTTATTCAACTATTGAACAGTGGTACTTAGTAAGTACATATTCAGTAAATGCAAATTATTTAGATGGCAATGCACTTCAGGCACAAATGTAGACCCCCTAAATACAACATTATGGGTTATTCAGAACAGAACTATGCTTGGAGAAATATTTTCCCATCAGTTGAAACAACTCCTCCACAGTAACAGGTGGAATTTCTTTGTATTTCTTTTGTTTTTCTTCTACGTTGGCTGTATCCCAATTCAGCCTTAAAGTACACAGCCTTAGCAGTCCACAAGGGCCGCGCACTCAAAGACCGCTAAGACAGGAAGTGCGAGGCTTGTAAAATGGGACGGTCTAGCCCCCGTCGCGCTGCCCAGGTTGCCTAGCAACCATGATACTAACCACGCTTCATATAGCATTGTTTGACAGAAATGAAGGAGAAAATGTTTTGTTCATTTGTTTGTTTTTACATGAGTGTAACGTTTGACCCGTTATCCATACGCTGGACACGAGTGTGATGACAGCAGAACTTTTATTTACAACTGTGGTTTTTGTTTTGCACTGGGACACAGACACTCCCGCTCTCTGCTGTCACGTCCACTCTCCTCCATCTCCGACTGTCACTGTGAACATATAAAGAGTCACAATAACCTTCAGATCCCAGCGCACCTGTTCATCCCGCCCTGCGCCGCCCCGGAAGCTCGCTGCGTCACCCCTCCTCTGCAGCTGGCCAGAGACCACACCCACGCCACAATGAGCTTTGTTTGATTAGATAAGCATCCGATGCTGAGACCACGAGACTGTAAAAACATGATTTTTGGGCTTCATTTCTGTACTGAACAGTCATTTTAAGATTAGTTAGTAAATAACAATTAGCTAATGTTGCTCATTAGACTAAAGTCATCTTACTTTGGTAATGTAAATATAATATGGTCAATATTAAAGTTATTCCATTAATCATTATTAGTTATATCAGCAGTGAACTTGAACTCTGTGTCAAATACTGAGCTTCAGTAAAGATTCAAGTTGTGTCTATTTAAATTTCCTTTCACCTTAAATCTTCACTCAAAGACAAGCATCTTTTACAGTGTATATATAGATATATTATATATAAGAGACAAATATTGTTCTATTATTATGTTGGCATTACTAGATTTGGCTCAATGCTTACATATATGTGTAAAAAGAGAATGTACGAGCTGTGATGACTGTTTCTGATAGAATGAAGAGTAGACTGATATATGAAATATTCCTTTATTGGGTGAGAAAATCAGACCATGTCATCACTGCTTTAAGTCATACAGAATAGATATCAGAGCCTTAAACAGGCTGACTTCTGCTAAATGGGTCAAACTGAACAGAAAGCATGCAAACACATAACATCCTTATGGAACATGATGTAACACAATAGATCAACTTACCTCAAAATATATAAAGCATATAAACAATTACAGAAATATGATACAACAAACACAGCAGTACTAATAATCCAAAATACCCAAAGCTTCATAGAACTGAAACAAACATTTATTTTTAGGTCCATTCTGCTGCTGATACATACTTTAGGTTTCTGAATATCAAACTTGTTGCTGCCTTTCATAGTGTGTAACTTGAAGGCCCTGAGTACTTTCTCCCACACTGAAAACACTGGAATCATAAAATTATTTGAACATTACCTAATAAGGCAGATTCAGGATCAACATGGTACCAGCTCACCTGAACAGTCAGCCAGGGGCTGATATCCAGAAACAGGTGAGAGACCCAGAGGTAGTGACAGAGTCGTTAGAGTTGTATTGATAAAAGGAGAGAGCACCCTTATCTCTGAGTACCTGTCACTGGCTTTAAACATTTAAACATATTTCATGTTATTAAACATACAAACGGTATCTTTTCCATGTGATCATAATTCATTCATCATGATCATCATCATATATGGAAAAAATTATGTTCCTGAAGTCTCTAATAAAATAATAATAATAGTAATAATAATAATAATAATAAAAGTAACAATGTTTTATGTACATCTCAGTCAAAGGTCTAGCAAGAATGAGGTTGTTTATTCATTTGCTTACAGTATTTCACATTACAAAATATCTCAGTATAATGTAGCTGTTGCGTCCCTCTGCAGCTTTTAATCGTCTCAGTGTTTTCAGCTGGTGCTAATTGGCCACACCTAGTCAGGTGTGGATAAAAGCATACCTGAGGCAAGCATTCCGGCAGTGCACTAGTCTTTGCCTTGGTGGCACCAGCCATTTTAGCCAACCTGGTTTTCCATTTTAGGATGAAACCTCTTCTCACCCACACTCTGTTATTCATCTCTGTTTTTATGTTGCGGCTTTTGAGCCGGGTCGTAACATAAGTGGGGGCTCGTCCGGGATATTTGGACATTTTAGTGCAGACTGAATGTCAGTTTGTTTTGCTTTTAAGTGGGTGAGTGATGGTGTTCACTGTAATTGAGCAAACTCCCTTTAGTTAGTGTGTTTCAGCTGGGTGGCTGTGCTGCCCTTCCATCGAAGCACTTGTTTGTTGTTTTGCTTTATTGTTTTAGTTTATTGTGTTTGGTGGCTATCCTGGGTGGGGGTACGCTTCAGGGTTTGGTGGGAGACTGTACCCCGGTCTGCTGCCTATCCTTGAGTTTGCGTTTAAAGGTGCCTCGAGCCCGGTACACCACTGAAGACTAGACAGGTAAAGTTTTATTGTTTTTTAGCATTTTAGGATGGGAGTTGCACATAGTAAATCAGTGGCACCAAACTTGGTAGGAGGTTTGAGACCATTCTTGATTATGGTCTGTAGCTGAGGCAGGTAGGCTGTTTTTAAGTTGGCATTGTGTGCACACCCTGTGTGTGCATATGTCAGTGTGGATGGATGCTAATGAGATCCTTGTGAGGTGAGTGTTTTGTGCTGTGACCTTTAGTGTTGTGGGGAATATGGCTATTTTGTTGGATCACTTGTGAGTGTTGTTGGCCAGGTGATGGCAATAACACTGTGGGCTGCTGAGCCACCCTTGATGTGATCATTGTGTGGCCATAGCTCTCCATTTTGTGGTTGGTCACTAGTATGCTTGATTTACTGAACTTTTTGGATTAAAGTAACTTGTTGTGGTATAGGGCCACTTGTATGTGACTGTTTGTGTGGTGGAGACAACAGATCACTTAGTTGTGATTATTTGTTGCTACTTCTGGTTTTGTGTTGTAGCAGATCAGGTAATCATTTTGGGTTTGTGACTGTTGTGCTCCTTTGTGTTGGTCACATGTTACTTTTTGTCTGTTCAGTGTGGCAACTTCAAATCATGCCCATCCATGCTTAGAGATGCCAACTATAACGTGAACACTGTGCTTCTGTTAGCTTTAACTTTTATTCCAGGTTTGTGGGTCAAGGAACTGAAGGCTTCAGAGGGGCTTTTAATAAATTTAAGGGTCCTAGAGGAACCCTTTTAAGGGAGGAGGTGTTGCGTCCCTCTGCAGCTTTTAATCGTCTCAGTGTTTTCAGCTGGTGCTAATTGGCCACACCTAGTCAGGTGTGGATAAAAGCATACCTGAGGCAAGCATTCCGGCAGTGCACTAGTCTTTGCCTTGGTGGCACCAGCCATTTTAGCCAACCTGGTTTTCCATTTTAGGATGAAACCTCTTCTCACCCACACTCTGTTATTCATCTCTGTTTTTATGTTGCGGCTTTTGAGCCGGGTCGTAACAGTAGCATTAACTTGACTTTGAAATTATCTGTCAGTGATACAGTAAACAAGATACAACAACTGTTTATGTACACTTGGGGTCTTTCATGTCTCCTTAACAAAAACAAAATCCTCATTCAGATATCTGTCTTCCATTCGATGGGGTGTGTGTGTGTGTGTGTGTGCGCGTGTGTGTGCGCGTGTGTGTGTGTGTGTGTGTGTGTGTGTGTGTGTACACTTTAGTTTTTGACAATATAGTACTTAAAGAAACACACTCCACTTTTTTTGGAAATAGGCTCATTCTCCATCTCCCTCAGAGTTAAAAATGCAGCGTCTTCTTTCCGTAGGTTAACAGGACTTTGGAGCGGGATCTTAAGGGATGGGGCGTGGCCGGAATTTTTGCTCGAGGCGCCATATTAGCAGGCCAAACAAATGCTTGCTGTGTGGTCCGTTGTACACACACAGACACGCATGCACATTTACACACACATACCATCATATAGAAGAGAGATTTCTGAATAGGGATTTTTTTTGTTAAAGAAACATGAAAGACCTCAACTTAAGGTTAAGTGTATAAACTTGAACTTGAAACATCTTTATGATGTAACCGAAAGAATCATGAATCTGAAAAGCGACATTTCTGGATTTTATTTTTGTCGACTTATGAAGTTATATATATTATTTTGTATATTTTTGAAATTTCTTAAGGAGAAGATTGCTGTTTGGCTAATTGGTCCTAACCAGTTACTGTATAAAAGATGAACACTGTGACAGCACTTCCTCCCATTGTGCGAAAATGAAGCCAAAATATCCCGCTTGTGGGCGCTGCCATGTTCCACTTTTGGAGCCAGAGTCTGCTCAGTACACAGCAAAATCTCCAGTGTTAATTCAACTCCTATAGTGTTAAAGTTAACACTTTTCCAGTGTTTATATAATTCTCACTGGTTTAGAGTTAAAGTAACACTTTGCAAAGTGTTATTATTTTAACTCCATTGTAGTGTTAAAAATATAACACCCATAGTGTTAAAATTTCACTCTGTATGGTGTGAAGTGTCTTCACTCAGAGTGTAACTACCTAACATTTATAGTGTTGTTTTAGGACACTGATAAGTGTTCACTTTTACACTGGCTTGGGTTAACTCTTTTCACTGAGGGTGTTACTACACAACAACTATGGTGTTATTTATGACACTTTTAAGTGTTTATTTTCACACTGGATTGTGTTGACTGTTTTCACTTAGAGTGTTATTCTGTAACTTTTACAGTGTTATTTTGGCACTTTAAAGTGACATATATGAGCTTTTAAATACTAGTCTGTATTAATTGTCTGAATACAAAAATGCATTAAAGTGCAATTACTGTATGACTACTGTGTTACATTCAGTGAAAGTCCTTGTTAAGTCCCTTTACAGGATAAAAGGAGAAAACATAAAATTGGTCACATAAGAATTTTAATAAATATTAAATTCCAAGCACCATACAGCATACGTTCACAACAAAAATAATGGCACAATGTACAGACCATCATCATCACCATAAGCACTTTGCAAATCAAAGGGCTTGTATATTTCAATACAGTCTGCTTTAACAACATCTTTTTCATCCGTTTCAAACACTTTATAAGCATGGCAATGTTCACTGAAATTTTCAACCACAAGCTTCTGAACTATGAAGTAGGTGTGACTATTGACCAAAACTATTGTTTTTATTCTGCAAAACACCGGCATCTCATGTTCAGAACCACAACAAATGACCAATCCTGTTCTGTACTCAGTCCCATTAATGTTAACCCAATTAGCAGCGAAAGCCTCTTCTGCAACAGCAGGCAAGCCTAGGGAGATCATTTCACTATTTTCCTCACTATTAACATCAAATGATTTCAAGGGCCCCTACTCAACATGGCTTAAAGGACATGTCTCCCACTTGTATGCTATGGATGTTTGATGTTTTTTGGCAAGTGACACTGTGATGTTCTTAAAGTTCTTAAGGGTGTCTTTGAACACCCTATGTTTAGCCTCACCTCTCATGCTCCATACATGCAATAATGGCCCAATTTTTCTGATGCAAGTTGGGTAGTGCAACATAAAGTGGTGTTTGGGAATCATGTTCCTACCTGGATACAACAATTTGAACAAGTCATTAAATTTGGTGCTTGGATAAAAACTGTGACCTAGTCGCAAATGACTTATCAAAGCCTGACTGGTGCTATGCAGAGTTTGACAGATAAAACATTTAAACATGGTTATCATTCAACATTTTGGCACGCAACTCACGAACACGTGGTGACTCATCTGTTGAGGTGGCATCAATGTTGAATATGGTGGTCTGCACAAAACTGTAGAGATGAACCAGTGACTCGTCGTAAGATAAGTTGAACACGTAGTGGGATTTGAAAAGTTCATCAAAAGCACTGAGTGAGCTGGTGGCTTGGCAGGGGATGAGCTGTTTGTCCACTGCGATGTAGAAGGTGTCAATGCTGTTCTGGGTTCGACCAACAGCGAGGATGTATGGTTGTTTACCATCTCTTGCTTGCAAGTGTTCATCAATGCTGCAGCATGACTAAAAACAAATGAGATATTGACATATAGGCCTAGCTTATACTTGCTGAGTATGAACCATTCATTCAGTTTGACATTATGTGCCTTGCTAACTTATTACAAAATACTAAGACACATACTTCATGGAGAGGAAAACTAAAAAGTGCAAAAACTGAAAAAGTGTTTTGTAGGATTTTAAAAAGTGAGACAACATATTTACCTTGTGAAAGTGCACCATTTTGTGTGCTGCATCAGTTGGACTTATTTTGGTTCTCCTCTTTCGTCCAGCTGTGGGTGGCAAAAGCTGAAGGAGTAGCAGCAGAGAGGCCATGTCACTGTCCCAGTCTGTGTATGGTTGAATTTATAAAACAATTTCAAAATGACAGGTAAAAATAAATATTATTAAAATCAAACAAGCATGGTGCGACGCCTACCATTTACATCACTCTCTGTTGGTTTCTCAGCAGCTTTTATCAAACGACACAGGTCAGTTGACTGAGTCAGCTGTTTGGCTTCTTTAATAACCTTTGGCTTGAATGACATGTCCCACTTCTCAAGCAACTTGGTGGCTGTTTCAGCACCAAACAGCAGCAGGAAGTCTTGATTGACCTGTTCATCATACACACAGGACATAAAGACAGTGCTCAACATTGTTTACATTGCAATGTGATTTTGACCAATATGGGATATAGCCTGACTGGGATGACCAATGATCACATCTTTTACTGTTGCCATCCACATCAGCAAAACAAAAAAAAAAGGATTAACAGTTGAAAATATCAAGTGATTTGACTTACTAGTCCTTTGACATCCAAAAAGCGTGGAAATGTTTTGAAGACATCTGCAGTTCTTTGTGGATCATGCACCAGATCCTGGCGATGTTGGAACGTCATTTTCATCTTCTGAAATACACTTGCTTCATCAGGAGAGTGAACAAGAAATGAGATGGCCTCCTTGCAGGCATCTCCATCAAGTTGCTGAGGCAATGTGGTTGCTAATCTTCTGCGCTTAGGCCCTTGTTCTTGATGCACTGGGACTTCCTTCACTGGCCGTTTGGTTGTAGACCTGGACATGGTTTTGAGGCGCCACGCTACATATCCAGTGCCTTTCACTCCGTCGTAGAAATGCTCCTGTCACATTTAAACATAGATGAAAAATAAACATCAAATGCGATCTTACAGACTTTGCAGATTCAGCAAAAAGAAACCCAAGGACTATTATCATGTAACAGGTGCAATACATGTTAAACAACATCCACAATTTCAATACAGTTTTATGACAATAGTTATTACGAAAGAGGAATTAAGATTTTTCTTTTAAATCATTTAGCTGATGTAATTATTCCATGATGAAAACTAAATAATGTGCTGTTTTACAATCACTGCATGACTTACATAGCCGTTTGGAGAAAATGGATCCTTCAATGAGGGAAAGAGTGTAATTATTCCAAGGGCATATTTCTCCTTTTGCTTACGGGAGGGAATTCTGCTATAGAGGAAATACAATTGACAATGTTAAATCAGAAGTATGTGTCTTTACTGCAGTATACATTACAAGAATATTCCATATGGCCCATCTTTACTTTTTTATTAGGTACTATTACTCTTACCCATGTCTCTCAGTCATATCACTTGCCAATATGTTAACAAGCTGCCGCCGGGTGCGGTGGCTCAGTGAATTTTCGGCATTGTATTCTTCAAGAATTTCCTCTCCACCAGGTTTCCTAGTCAAGGCATTTTTAACCATCTGCTCATATAAAAGGGAAAATAATAACAATAAAAACTTGTTTGCCAGTAAAGGTGAAAGTTTAGAGGAATGTCAACAAACCTGTGAAAGACATATCTAGCAAGAAGCACTAACTTCTACTAACATTTTTTCATACAGGGCAAGTTGGGAACCACCATGTTTTGAATTTCAATTTGTATAACAATCTACAGTATAAATGGTGTCAACTCAAAAATACAAAAGACATTTTCTGTTCTCAATTACCTCTTTTGCAGCCTCTGACACAGAAACATTTGGTGCAGAACTGTCTTTGCTGGATCTACTGCGGCCTGCAGGAATGCCCTTTTCCCTGAGGTCACTGTCACTTGATGAAAGTGATATAGTGTCCGTGAGGGAAGATAATGTATCCGAGGAGGATGGTGTGGAATGAGCTAAAGGACAAAAATCTTTGGGAGAGATGATTTGGTTAACTTTCTTTAGGCTACTCCACAATGCCATTAATAACACAATTTCAATGTTCATGTTCAGACAACATTCTATACAAATATGACCCAGCCCTGTCCACTGTCATGTATATTGCATGAAGACAGGTCAATGTCATCTGCATCAAGAGCAAAAGAACTTGGCTCTACATTGAGTGGGCTATACTCTGAAAATTTAAGTTATGATAACATTTACCTTCATCTGAAATCTTTTCACGTATTGTCAGGCATAGGTCTGGTTGGGCCTCCAGTAACTCCAGAAAAATGTCTTCTTCGACAGCTGTGTCAGTTTCATCGAAAATATCAAGGTCAGCAGCATCCGGAAGTCCAAACTTGGTTTTGGCTTTACAAAAAGATAAGCATAATGTCACCTAAAACGCCTGAAAAACTTTTTTAAAAACTAATTTTGACTTTTTTATTTAGCTAATATTTATTAACAGCTGTTTTACCTGTCTTTAAAATGGTTAAATTAGACAAGTCTGCAGCAACAATATAGGCCTAGGCCTACTGCTCTGTACTGTTTTTAATGTCACACATTAAAATAAAATGTGTTAACATTTAATTCGTTTTTTAAATAGATGAGATGCAAACATGATGAACTGATACATGTGCAACAAATTTTGTTCTGCCAGGTTATCTTACCTTCACTGATGAATTCTAGATAAGTGAATCCTGCGTGCAATTTAATGTACTTCTTTACATTGAGGTATTTCACTTTCAGCAACATGTCTTACAACAGCACCTGGTGGAGAGAAGGGGGCACAGAATATTTTTTACCATATATTTAAACCATAGCTTAAGTGGCAACAAATCCGGACAACTTTAAGAAAATATTAGGCTATACATTGTGTGATGATCTGTGAAGGGGTGACAGACCACTTCAACCTCAGGAACATAATTTGGCTTCCCCCTGCGCACTAAAATAGCTGAACTTGGGTACACAGAAATAGCATCCAATGAATTATCCACCCATCCACATGTTTATAAGACGACAACGGCGATCTTCTCGTCTGCACGCAGGCTAGATACTTAGTTCTGCTATGTTGCGAGTAAATCGCTGTAGCCTACTTGGGGAAAAGCATCTCTGTTTAAACCATGTCAGGATGATAATCCACATAAAATTTCCTGTTGAACGCACACCTGCCTTCATCACGCTTTCACTTATGACAACAAATATCCCTTATACTGTAAATTAATGAGTGCAAGTCTTACATTTATATCGGGAGTTTCTGACACATGCACAGCCGTCTGGCTAGTTGCTACTTTGTGGTGGTTGTTTTGTGACACGACATGCTAGGATTATCAGTGGAGGCGACGTCAACGACCCTCAGTCGTTATACCGCTTTGTCTTAAACACTGGATGGTAGCCTATTTCACTAAAACTGTAGAAAAGGGGAAAATGTTCCCTTAGATTAGGCCTACTACAACATAGGGCTGCTCGATTATGGCAAAAATGATAATCACGATTATTTTCACTGAAATTGAGATCTCGATTATTTGACGATATTTATTTAACAATAACAATGTATTGAATAATGACTTTAAAGATTGTCAAAAAATAATATAAAATAGTGTGCAAATACTGATAACAGTGCAAATGTTTGCAATATAAAAAATAAATGAAAAATGTAAACATCTATGTTTAGTGAACGTTGCAGTGTTGCTCTGTGGTGCAGCTACAACACTGTAGCAAAGTTTACACACTATGTCTACTTGATCCACGTCTGACTCCGCGAACCCATAATGTTTCCACACCACTGAAGTTTTTTTTACCTCTCTTTTCAACCAACGGCAGTCACTCTCCTCTCCAAATAACTTCTGCTTAGCTTTCCGAGCTTCCCTCGGGTCCTCTTAATTGTTGTGACACGTGTTCGAAATGCAGAGAGGTGCGCTCGATTTGCCACACGGAGCAGCGCGAGAGTAAAGCACGAGGGAGGGGCTAATAATCGGCTCAGTCATTTTTAATGATCGTTGAAAGCCCAGATCGTAATCGTGATTAAAATTCGATTAATTGGGCAGCCCTACTACAACATGTATGATATATCCTAACCGTTAGCAAGCAATCCATGCACAAACGCAGCGCGCCTTGCTTGGTCACTAACATCTAACAGAATTCCATAACCCCCTGCCACTTCAAAGATTTGTAGGCTAGGCTACTGCTAAACTCGCTGGTAGCACGTGTAATTAGCCTATCTTGACGCTTTCCAAAACTTGACTTGAACGTCTCCATGTGATTGTTTAGTTCACTTTTAAATAGGATATTTCTGAGGCGAATGTTCGCTTCCCTTAAAAGCAGTGGGCTAAACGCATTTGTCTTAGCTGCCAGCTAGGCTACCACAAATTAAAATTTTAACATTACATTTAACATATCCAGAGGATAGCTAACTCCTCCCTCGTTTCATTTAATAAGCATTGAACACTGGAAAGCATTTCTCTTATGACATTAGAACTAACTAGAATTGAGAATTATATTAAGCACGCATTTATTTTCGCTGCAATATTAACTTGTTATAGAGGATAGTTTAGCTACCTAAGCTAACGAATCCCATCTCTTACCGCAGATGAATACACTCCACATTAGGAAAATATTGCATGCTTCTGATAAATAATGTTATAGGCTAGTTAGTTACAATATTTAATAATGATAAAATAACATAGGTCTTGTTGTATAGTTCTTACCTGAACAACCTCCTCGATCTTGACAGCAAACTTCTGGCGGACTCCTCATGCCCATGAGCGCGAAAAACCCGGATGTGGAAATCAACTCCAAATGAGTGTTATAGTATTGACTCTTTGAAATAACTCCGGCTACAGAGCTTTTTCAGCACCGTTAGTGTTACTGTAACTCTCAAACCAACACTTTTCAACTCGAAATTTTTAACACCAGTAATTTTAACTCACATCAACACTTCGGATTTTGCTGTGTAGTAAAGTGTGGTGGAGCGTCTCTGGACATGACCGCGAACACGCCCCTTTACGCTTTTTACATAGCCCGGCTGCTCCGTCTCTAATTCTGCAGGGTATGATGACTGTTATTTAAAGCTACTAATTAAAGTGTTTATTTAGATTAAAACTTATCATACAAAACATGCACTCAAAAAAGGTCCATCTAAACAAACCTGTTTGAATCAACAGGCCTCTGTACCCTGTGTTGCAAAGAGTTTTGTTAAACTATATAAAAAACATGAATTTATCTTGCTGGAGAGCACATAATACACATGACAGATTACACATCCAAGCTTTAATCATCATGTCATGCCTGTGGAAGTTACCTGGAAAAAATGCAAAGACTGACTTAACATTAGACGGAGGCATGTTGTCCAACATCGGTCTAAGGTGTGAGTGAACCAGTTTTTTTTGGTTGTCATTAATAAGACTAAGACTAACTAATAAGAACATATCTGATAAAAAATATGATACTGTAAATAATCCTTAGTTTTAAATTTTTGTTATAGGAGGGAACATATGTGGTATTTTAGCATCAGACACTTAGTTTTCTGTTTTCTGATGAATTTGTTCTGCATTCATTTGTGCAGATGATGTCTTTTATTTAACGAAAACACAAATCAGACACCAGCTCACAACCTTAAACATGATTATTGTGCTAGCAATTGGGTGTGATCCAGTGATGGATTCATGATTAGCTAACAATGAGGAATGGCAGGGATTTTTTTCTTTAGCAAAAGAAACAATAAAACAATGAAAAGACCTCGGGAGACATAAAACTGTTTTACTGTCAAGATATCAAAACTAAAGCCAATAACTTTGGTGATTTTCTCTATTTGTGCAATATTGATTAGCGTTACTGCTCTTTAAGGTAAATATCAAAACTATTACACTGTTTAATCCACAGCGATGCATCCTATTCTGTAAAATCATATTTTTGTATATGTTGTCCTGTGAGGACATCTGATCTCTGAAAAAACAACTGTTAATGAAGCTGGAAAAACAAACCCACATCTTGATCCTTAAAAAACATATTAATATGTATCTTAACAAAAACAATCACAGCTGAAATAAAAGGCTTCAGCCTACTAATATTAGTTCATAAAATACATTCTCGGCGCCAAAAGTGATGAGTTAAGGTGCCCATGGAGGCAAGGGTGCCACCAGGCATTTGGCCCCGGGGCAGACCCAAGACAGGCTGGAGAGATTATTTCTCTCGGCTCATATTCATATTAATATTCTTATTCTTCTATGACAAAAAGTACAAGTGTTCATTTAAGGAAATAAACAGAGCAGTAAGAGATATTTTTCAATTTTTTTATTTTTCTTATTTTTGATTTGCTGCCAATTACATGTTTTTATTTGTAATTTTTGTAGTGCTCCCTACTATGTGAACCCAACTGGGTCTAGACTGGGTCTAGAGAGTACTTTAAATTCAGGGAATTTAAAATAGAAAGTAGCTCGTCCACAGAAGGACTGGTAGCTCCCCTTACGATAAGGGTTCAGATCGTGCGAACAGGTGTGAAATGTGTGTGTTTAGTTAGTTTGTTTGTTTGCTTGTTTTAATCAATTTTAAATCATGCTTTTTATTTGTTTTTGTTTCTAATGTCTCTGTAAAGCACTTTGAATCACCTTGTTGTTGAATTGTGCTATACAAATAAATTTGCCTTGCCTTGCCTTGCCCTCACCTGATGTTTTATGTTTATTAGTTTAGTTTAGATTCTAAACTATCAACCCCAACAATCGAATGATCTCCTTTAATAGCAAGCGCTGGGCAACGGTGGAAAGGAAAAACTCCCTTATAAAAAGGGAGAAACCTTTGACAGAACCAGGCTAAGAAAGGGGCAGTCATCTGTCGTGACTGGTTGGGGGGTGAGAGGCAGAGGAAAAGAAAAAAGAGAGCACATGTTAGCTATATGTTGCTCACATTGCCTAAAATGAACAACGTATGGTTTTCTGGACTGTGAAAGAAAAGTCTCAAGTCAGTTTTCAGTGACGTGACTGAAGACTTTTCTGGATGGCCGTGCGGATGCTTGTCAGAAACAGTTCATTTCCTTTCTTGGAGAAATGAACTCCACCACGTAAAAAAATGGAGTTGTCGAAAAACCTGATTTGCGGATGCTCAATAATCACTCCATCGAAGTGGTCGACAGCCTTTCTAATGCTGGCATTCACAGTGTTCCTGTCCTTATTGATTTTGCCTGGATTTCCATATATCCACACTTGACGCTCGTTGATGGATGAATATGCAATTGTCATTGAGGGGAACTCTGTGTGCAATTGCATTAATTCCTTCTCAATGACAGAAGAAAGTTTATAAGCAGAAAAGAGTCCCAAATCATTGCCCCCAGCATGGATTACCAGTATGTCAGGTGGGCTCTGTGTGGATAGCTCCTTATAAAAACGAGGAAGGACTCCCCACCAGCGCATTCCTCCTTTGCCAAACCACTGGACTTTGGTATTAAGTCCGAAATTTTCTCCGAAAATCTCTTTTGCTTCACCCTCGGCTCGTCTGATGTAACTGGACCCAATGATCCACACATTTGTTTCTCTCTGGTCTTCTGGGCTCTCTTTCTTTTTCGGTGTGTTTTCACAGATGTTGGTATCACTCAAGGCTGTATCGTTTCTTTTCTGACCTGGGAGTCGGATAGTCCTGGACCAGGGACTTTTTTGGATGCTCTGTGTCACTGCTGCTTGTTCTGGCCTCTTGTTGTCTTTCAATGTGTTTTCAGAGGTTTTGGTATCACTCAAGGCTGTATCGTTTCTTTTCTGACCTGGGAGTCGGATAGTCCTGGACCAGGGACTTTTTTGGATGCTCTGTGTCACTACTGCTTGTTCTGGCCTCTTGTTGTCTTTCAGTGTGTTTTCAGAGGTTTTGGTATCACTCAAGGTCATATTGTCAATTTTCTCAACTAGGAGTCGGATAGTCCTTGGCGAACAACTTTTTTGGCTGCTCTGTGTCACTGCTGCTTGTTCTGGCCTCTTGTTGTATTTTGGAGTGTTTTCAGAGGTTTTGGTATCACTCGAGGTCGTAATGTCAATTTTCTCAACTACATGTTGGGTAGTCCTCGGCGCATAACTTTTCTGGCTGCTCTGTGTCACTGCTGCTTGTTCTGGCCTCTTGTTGTATTTTGGAGTGTTTTCAGAGGTTTTGGTATCACTCGAGGTCATATTGTTCATTTTCTCAACTAGGAGTCGGATAGTCCTTGGTGAACAACTTTTCTGGCTGCTCTGTGTCACTGCTGCTTGTTCTGGCCTCTTGTTGTATTTTGGTGTGTTTTTAGAGGTTTTGGTATCACTCAAGTTCATATCGTTCTTTTTCTGAACTTGGAGTTGGATAGTCCTTGAAGAAGAACCTTTTTGGATGCTCCGAGTCACTGCTGTTTCTTTTTTCTCAGTGTCTATTCTCATCCTCTTTCTCTCTGGAGAGTAGCTCTCAGAGTTGTTTTTGCTGCCTTTTGAAATCTGACTGTATCGTCTTTTCAACACAGTTTTTTCTTCACAGATTCGTCTCTTTTTCCTTGGTGGAGAGCAGCTGTCGGGACTTCTGCAATTCTGTGCAGCATAATCCGGGCCTCGCTTCCTCTTGAGTGGAAGCTGGAAATGTGTTTCTTCAGAATTTGGCTCTGGATTTTGGTGGTCCATTGTAGTAAAGCCAGCGTAAGCTTGTTGACCTCCGCCGTGTTTACTCTGAGACATGTTAGAGTGTTGATGAAGTGACTGTGTTAAAGATTCAACTGTTTTAAAATGTTTCTCAGGTTTACCTTTGAATGCTGCAATCTCGAGTGTTGCAAATAAACTGACTGAAAGTTTGGAATTCTTACCCCTACTTAAGGATTCACTGATCAAAGGCATATGAAATGCCTTTGATCATCATAATGATGTCATAACATAATGTAACAGTAACATTCGTTTTTTTTTTTTTTAAATTTGGTGTTATCGGGCTTTGGAACGTGATGTCACGGGAGGGGGCGTGGCCGCCGGGGCGCCATTTTAGCTGGCCAAACAAAGGGCTTAAGGAGCGAATGCATCAGCAGTGGTTCGCTTTGCTGTGTTGTGGGTTTTAATGTTAGATCGCACGATCGGGGAGGGAATAAGCTTGAAAATAGGCTGTCTTTTTATTCTTTCCCAGCCTGAAAGCAACGTGAGGGAGCTTATGTAGTGGTTGTTACCAAAAGAAGGCATCTAGCCTGGATAGCAGCTGTGAGATGAGTTGATATCCAGTTCTCTACCATCCACAGATATCTGTTGTTGTGCTACAGATAATTTCATTCTGGTAAGTTCTAAATAAGTTCATATTAGGGCTGTTCGATATAATGATATATATCGGATGATGATATAAAAACATCTATCGTTTCATTTTACACTATTGTTTGTTTCGTGCTATCGCAAAATAAACTGTTTATGCTAGGGCTGCTCAATTAATCGAATTTTAATCACGATTACGATCTGGGCTTTCAACGATCATTAAAAATGACTGAGCCGATTATTAGCCCCTCCCTCATTTATCCGCGACACCTTAAAGGCCGGTCCGTGAAAATATTGTCGGGCATAAACCGGTCCGTGGCGCAAAAAAGGTTGGAGACCGCTGATTAAGAGGACCCGAGGGAAGCTCGGAAAGCTAAGCAGAAGTTATTTGGAGAGGAGAGTGACTGCTGTTGGTTGAAAAGAGAGGTAAAAAAACTTCACTGGTGTTGCACACTATGTTATATAATTTTTTAAAGTCATTGTTAACCCTTTAAATCCGGTCAGAGCAGCACGCTCCGTGTTGTGTAACTATTTTTAAATCCCTGTAGAACCGGAACCGTGTAAGCTAGCGCAATAATTTGTTTTGCATATGAAACCGGAGGAGTTGTACTTACATCTGATGCCATCAGCTTGTCCTCGGTCACGGTTTCGTTCCACATATAGCTTTGCAAAAACTGCATAAAAAGCGCTTGCAGGAACAAAAACATAATACTCCAGAAACACGCTTTGCCGATCCATCAGCTGTTCGTAACACTTCCCACAGTGAAATGATGCACATGCTGTTTTCTTTGCAAATTTGCATCATAGGATTGTTTTTTGTTTTTCCTGCAGTATATAAAAACTGTATCTCCAAAATAAAACTATGAAGACACTCAAAATAAATTTCCTGTTGTTGTAAACTATTTTTTGCAACTTTATTGTATTTAAAGTTTTGAGGGATAAGCCTCTTAAATTTCTCCAAGTAGAAATATATGTAAACAAAACAAAAGCGATTTTCAATTTTTTTTGTAGTTTATTGCACTTTTTTGCAATTTATGTAATTACTATGGACTTAATGCATACATATTATTAAAATATGGGCTATAACAGTTGTATTGATGTATAGCAACTTGAAATGCTCCCACAAATGGCACTACAGCATGTAAAAAAAATAATATAAGCTCTGGTGGACTTGGTTCTATAGTAGGTCTTAAAGGGTTAAATAAATATCGTCAAATAATCGTGATCTCAATTTCAGTGAAAATAATCGTGATTATCATTTTTGCCATAATCGAGCAGCCCTAGTTTATGCCAATATTTTTTCATCGTTTTGATGGTCGCTGTAGTGGCTATATTAATTTCTTACAGTTCTCTCTTTCTCTTATATTTATTATAACCACACTATGGACGGATAGGCGACTGTTTTAATGTTGTCATACGCCATGGGCATAGCTGGACTGGCCATCGGGCATACCGGGCATTTGCCCGGTGGGCCGCTAGCGATTTTTTGTTTTTATGGGCCGATGGATTTTTTTCTTTTTTTTTGGAAGGGTATAAATAATGAAAGGTGTTGGATTGGCCAATTGGTCATGATCGACTCTGGGCTGGACCTATTACAGCCGAGGAGGTCGGATGCACCCTCCCCCTTGTTTAGCAATCTTATAGACGAGCTAAAGAAAATGGAGAACAAAAAAAGGAAAGGAGGTGCAGAAAAAATGAGGGCCAAAAAGAAACAAGCCCTTCAGGCAGACGCTGCCAAATGTGTAAAAATAACTGAATTGTTTGGCGGTAGCTATGGCATAGCTTCCACAGATTTAGCAACATCAGCAAGTGGTGGAGGCCAGCAGGTGGATAAGGGAAAGGGGAGGCAAGAGGAGGAGAGACCCGAGGCGGCCGCCGGTCATAGTGGCAGAGGAACTGAACTTCAGGTAAGAAGTTATGACCTGCTGTCTCTCTGTGTCAGATATAAGCCAAGTTTAGTTGGAGTTTGTTTTCGTTGTGCTGACTTTTTACAGTCGCTTAGAATAACTGGTACTGCGTACTAGCTAGCATGACGGAGTTTATATACTGCTGGGCGGGTGCTATGAAGTTACTGGTAGTAAATTTTATTTTATGCTTAAGGTTAGTTTCTCAAACTCCTCAAAATCTTAACAAATTGTGCCAATCCTTACATGTTGCACCAGGCTGATTTATCATCAAAAGTGGAGAAGTCTGTGACAGAGGAGACAAAAGAGCAGCAGAGAGAGATGGAGAGATGACTTTATGTCATCCATGAGGGATGCATTTGACATATGTTTCACATATTATAGCCCAACAAGTTACTTATAGCAATTTAAATACGAGCAATCAGTTTTTGGCAAATACCGGCTATTGCAGTTAATAATACAACAGCTTCTTGCCATTTTTTGTGTTTCTTTTTATCGCTGTGTAACTGAGTTCAATTGACTATGTGCACGAGACAATGCTAACTTCCTGGTTTGAGACCGGATGTGGGGTTGTGCATTTCCGGTAGCTTTACTTTGCGGTCAATCGCTACTGCAAAGATATACTCCAAAATCATGTCCAAAACTCGAAAACGGAAAGATTGCGTTAAGTTACAAAGCGCAGAAGGTGGGAACACTCACCGCTGTTGTGTCATAAAAAAATCTAATGGTCAATTTTGACATTTAAAGCGTTTAGATCGATCAGTTGTTTACATCACTCAACACAAGCAGAACTGCATTACTGCAGCAGAAGACACATCGTCCACATTCAGAATCACATCTTTGTATAGTGACGGGTCTTATGATTTAAACAGGCAAATGTTCAGCATTCAAACTACAGGTGAAGAATAGTCAAACCAGATGTTTCCCTGTTATGTTGATATCAGCTAGTCAAGTACACACCTACACAGCATGTTAACAAACCGTGAAAAAAGCCACACAAAAAATGAATGATTGCTGGTAACGGTTTCTATGCATTAGTATTTACGAAGGGTATGTTGTGACTTACCTTCAAAATTACAGCGGTCCCTCGGCGTTCATCCGCACCTGTTCATCCCGCCCTGCGCCGCCCCGGAAGCTCGCTGCGTCACCCCTCCTCTGCAGCTGGCCAGAGACCACACCCACGCCACAATGAGCTTTGTTTGATTAGATAAGCATCCGATGCTGAGACCACGAGACTGTAAAAACATGATTTTTGGGCTTCATTTCTGTACTGAACAGTCATTTTAAGATTAGTTAGTAAATAACAATTAGCTAATGTTGCTCATTAGACTAAAGTCATCTTACTTTGGTAATGTAAATATAATATGGTCAATATTAAAGTTATTCCATTAATCATTATTAGTTATATCAGCAGTGAACTTGAACTCTGTGTCAAATACTGAGCTTCAGTAAAGATTCAAGTTGTGTCTATTTAAATTTCCTTTCACCTTAAATCTTCACTCAAAGACAAGCATCTTTTACAGTGTATATATAGATATATTATATATAAGAGACAAATATTGTTCTATTATTATGTTGGCATTACTAGATTTGGCTCAATGCTTACATATATGTGTAAAAAGAGAATGTACGAGCTGTGATGACTGTTTCTGATAGAATGAAGAGTAGACTGATATATGAAATATTCCTTTATTGGGTGAGAAAATCAGACCATGTCATCACTGCTTTAAGTCATACAGAATAGATATCAGAGCCTTAAACAGGCTGACTTCTGCTAAATGGGTCAAACTGGGCAGAAAGCATACAAACACATAACATCCTTATGGAACATGATGTAACACAATAGATCAACTTACCTCAAAATATATAAAGCATATAAACAATTACAGAAATATGATACAACAAACACAGCAGTACTAATAATCCAAAATACCCAAAGCTTCATAGAACTGAAACAAACATTTATTTTTAGGTCCATTCTGCTGCTGATACATACTTTAGGTTTCTGAATATCAAACTTGTTGCTGCCTTTCATAGTGTGTAACTTGAAGGCCCTGAGTACTTTCTCCCACACTGAAAACACTGGAATCATAAAATTATTTGAACATTACCTAATAAGGCAGATTCGGGATCAACATGGTACCAGCTCACCTGAACAGTTGGCCAGGGGCTGATATCCAGAAACAGGTGAGAGACCCAGAGGTAGTGACAGAGTCATTAGAGTTGTATTGATAAAAGGTGCTTAAAAGTGTTGGATACTTCAGGCCAAAAGAAAGAAGAACAGTTTTATTTGAATGTAAAATCAATCTGCTGTCACCTTCCTTTTATTTTACCTTTGTGTAACTGTGCTGTGAAGCTTCGCTGATCAGTAAACTTAATCATTGTCTGTAAATCATAATTCAAAAGAATAACTCAGGAGAACAAAGTCAAGCTATGTATGAATGTAGTTTTGCGCACGTTCTCCTCCCACTGATCACTTCCTCCTCCTAGTGGATAAATGATAGTATTGCAGCTTGTCTCATCACCATTTCAAGTGTAAAATCCTGAAGATTCCCAACAACATGGTTCAGTACCTGCATCCTGTTGGAGAACAGTATGTAAAACACACAAACACACAAGTGAACACAGCTGCTGAACATCTGCATCTTCATAAACTCGTTCTGTTATCTCACATCTGTCTCTTTGCATCTGTGTAGATGTGAGAGAAGATTTCTGAGAATTGCAGCGTTTTTTCATGTGATATGTGATAAAATTGAGACAAAAATGTGTTAGAAAAAGAAGACTTATTGACTTTTATTACTTTGTGTTGCAGTGTGGGCATCTAAACCTGAACAGGAAGTTCAGAAAACCAAGAAGTTTTCCATGAGCCCAGCTCAGATAAAGCCATCATGTTCTTATTCATTTGTGAGACAGAGAGCCAGGTGTTACTTACCTGCCTCACCTGCAGTCAGTGTGTGTGCAGCTGACAAACACAGAGACACTAAACAATACAAATCTACACCTCCCTGCATCCACATCCTCTTCTGCTGCACCCCTTCAGCTCCAGACAGAGACCACCTTTATCAGTGAAGACCTGCTGCCAGTCAGTGCTGGAACATCATGTGCTTTCATTAATTTTACTGATCCTATGAAGCGTTCCAATAAAAACATTTTTTCAAACACTTTCAATCTTCTTTACTTTTGTATCAGTGTCCACTAGGTGTCAGTGAAACGCTAGATTAAAAACATTGTGGGTCTGTGGGTCGGTGCTCATATGATTTACTCATAGATATCATAAACTGTTTTTTTCATTCAAAAGATGCACAACTGATGTTTGTAGAGTGATTGATCACATGCTGGTTTCAGGCAGTTGAACTGCAGCACCTAAAGGCTACCTTTGCTAGAAAAAGAGGTCTCACTATTAGGTGTAACTAAGCCCCACATGATTGCTATTTAACAATTTTAAGTGGCTAGTAATTCCTTGTTCAGTTCCTAGTGTTTTCCTAGTTTCGGATATCTTCCTGTAAAATCCAACAATAAAGCTATTCTCTAGTTTAGTTCTGCTCAAAGTTAAAAAGGGGCGCACAGAACCAGGCTGAATGACAACAACTCACATACATCAAGGATCTAATAGAGAATTGCATCATACTACATCATTGTGATCAGATGGGGACAATGCAAAGTAAACTTATGCCTATGTTTTACCTAATGGGGTACAATGTTGCTATTGAGGGGTTGCTGCTGCTGATGGCGCTGGAGGGCAGGGCTGTGTTGGTCTGAGACTGTAGAAAGCCGGTCAGAGCAGGCACGCTCCATTTTGCGTAACTATTTTTAAATCCTGGTAGCACTGCAACCACATAAGCTAGCGCAATAATTTTTTTTTGCATATGAAACCGGAGGAGTTGTACTTACATCTTATGCCATCAGCTTGTCCTAAGTCACAGTTTCGTTCCACATATAGCTTTGCAAAAACTGCATAAAAAGCACTTGCAGCAACAAAAACATACTATTCCAGAAACACGCTTTGCCGATCCGATCAGCTGTTTGTAACACTTCCTGCTCCATCAGCATGAACTATCGCATGTCCGCCATGTCCTGCCCAAACCTGGAAGTGACAGCATTTTGCAGAAATGTAGTTTTTTACCATCAGGGCCTTATGAGCCTATACTGGTGTTTTTAAAAGTTATGTTTGACTTTATGACTTTCTGTGTCGTTTCTGGGATGCTTAGGACTCATATTGCACTGCTGGAAATAGTTTATTTTGATGCATATGCTGGTTTTTTTTGCAAATTTGCATTATAATATTTATTTTCGTTTTCCTGCAGTATATAAAAATTGGTGTAACTTGAAATGCTCCCAAAAATGGCACTACAGCATGTAAAAATATAATATAAGCTCTGGCGGACTTGGTTCTATGGTAGGTCTTAAAGGGTTAAAAAGTCCATAGGAGAGATGGTAGTTGATTAAACAAGTGTTATGAGATAATAATAAAATACAAAGATTGGTGACAGCACTTGGAACCGTAATGCAACAGATTAAAAAAATAAAATAAATAAAATAAAGAAAAAGAAAACACTGTGGGGAATAAATTAGGCTCTGCCTGTGACTCACTCTTTGCCTCTCTTCCTCCTTCCATCTCATCTCATGTATCACTCTCCACTTGCTTTTCATCTGAGAAAAGGGCGCAATTTGTTATTGCTTTAATAGTAATAAAGTCATAATTAAGTAATGATGGAATGATGTTATAGAACCAAAACACTGCAATTGTGTTTATTATTGTTTTTATACTTAAATACCTCTGCAATGCAACAACTGGTACATGTGTTAATGTTACCTGTGCTCTTTTTAATTCAACTGGTGAGGGATCCACTGCCTTTAACAGCCTCACATAGCTACCTTTGTCACTGTTTTCTCCTCATGTCCTTAAAAATCTATACACATAAAACACATACATATGCACATACAGTGACATTTTTATATCTTCTCCAGAATACTGTATATACCATGGCCACAAGTTTGCATCATGGTGCTGATCCAGAATCCTTCTCTTGTTATTTATTCCTAGTGCTATAACAATAAAGTAATGAGAATGAAAAAATAAAGTAATACTAGCACGCTCTGCTGTCAAGGGTGAGCATTGGTTAATGGTTGTCATGTGACTGATACAAGCCAGATCTTTTTGTTTAGCAAAATTGTGATTAAAATGTTATTTTTGAGGGGCACAGGCGGGGCTCCACATGTACACAGACACATAAAAAAATACCTCAAGAAAAGGGCACTTGGGGCATCCATCAGGAAAGGGGCAGGTGCTCAAGCCCCCCGCATGTGCCTGTACCCAAACACCGCTGCACACTGAGTACACTCTTTCATAGGATCAGACAGAAAGGAGCTAGCTGAAGCAGTTAGGTAAAAACAAACTCACTGTATACAAGTCAGTGGATTTGATCTCTAGCTAGAAACCAGAGTGATGCACCTGGAACTGACAGTGTAAACTTACTGCAAGATACTGAAGATCATCATTCCTGGTTTTTCCAACAATTTGAAAAAAAATTATATCTCTGCTGGGTTGATTTTCTAACAATCCCACACATAAATCCTCACACAGATTGAAATACACACATGTGGACTGAGATTCACAGGCACAAATGCGTTTGCTACAATAATAGCCCCATGCAGCAGGTCCTATACTGTTAGGGACAGCCAGGCTACCATCAGGTCAAACTTTGAAGTCATAAATCCACCATGATTGTGAGCGACTAACCAGATTCACTTGTGTGTCATGACACTGAACTTTTCAACAACTTTAAAGTTAATGGCAATGTTTTCTTCCTGAATTGGTTTCACATCATTTTTTATTTATTTTCCAGCCTATGTCCATTTGATTTATTTCAGTTTATTTTGGAAGTACAGCCTGAGTGTGAGAGAGACCACTAGTTTTAGCAGTGTAGGGGAGAACGGGGCCGGTGAAAGACTATCTACTATACTCTACCACATAAGAAGTTGTGTGTGTGTGTTTTGATAATAACAGGTTTCTAGAGTTAATAGTTGAGATAATACAAATTTTCAACTGCCTGTTATATAAAAATGTATGAAAGAAAAATATATATATACACATATATATGTATATATATATGTGTATATATATATATTTAAATATATATATATACACATATATATCCCGGGGGGGAGGATCCAGAAAAGTCACGTGACCTCATAACCCCCCCCCCCCCCCCCCCCCCCCCCCCACCCCAGCCGAGCATCCCGGAGATAACGGCGGTGTGTATGCGCCTTTAAGAGCCGTGTATCCCGCTGCCTTCTGCACTGAATCGCCGTCGCTGCTGCTCTTTGAGAGCGACAAGAACAAAAACACAAACACACTGAAAGACACGGCTATGTCTGCCAGCTCCGCTTTTAACGATGAGAAGGGCGGCTCGTCCAGCGTGGGGGAGCCGGAGTACGGTCACGATCCGGCGAGCGGAGGGATTTTCTCCTCCGACTACAAAAGGTACGAGCTACCTGCCTCGGTGCTGCCTGTTACTGTTTCTGTTTGTCATATTGTGGGGAGGGGTGTTATGGGCCAGCTTATGGTGGGGGAGGGGCAGCCTTATGTCCGCTAACACGTACATAAAGTATGCTGTAACGTCAATAGATAATAGACAGCATGTTGAACTTTGTTGCTACAGGCCCGTGATTGAAAGCAGCGCCTTCGTTTTCTAGTTCTGAGTCTCGGGCTGTGATTTGGCCGCTATAAGGCTGCGGTGTGCGGCTCGCTGCTGTTTGTTGTTCGCTCCTGTTATTACATTTCTTTGCTCACGTGTGTGAGGCTTTTAAGGTTACGGTGTTTATACGTCATGTTTGTGAAGTGGGATGCGAAAGGCCTGTCACAGGGGGGATACGAGGCCTGAGCTCCAAGGTTTCAGCACCACCCCTGCTGGACAGCGGCAGCAGCTCAGCCTGGTGGCGGCACACAGGCCCGGACCGGAAGGAAGTTCCACATTACATGAAAATAAAACATCATGAGGTCATCACAAACAAAGCAAAACCAGCTAAATAATCATCAGTCATCAGTCCTGACTGCAACTACATTGAGTCGCATTTTTTCAGGAATATTGCATCCTGAACAACTGTGAAAAATGTGTTTAAAAATGTTTTTAAATAACATAGGGCATAATAACTGGTAATCTGGAAAACTTTGACCTTTATTGGGGCACACAAACAGGGAAAGAGGTACACACAGCTATACAGAGGCAGTCTGTGATTGCACATTAGACAATGAACTTGTTAATTAAGCCATTTTTAATTTAATGGTATACACCTGTTTCCTGGTCAGCATGCTCCAGCTCCTTCTACATGTTTATTTAATTTAAGGTTAGTGTTTAAAGTTACAGTGAGTAATTTTTTCACATTTTTAATTGAAAATAAAAAGAATGTATTCATCACAGTTACTTATTGTCAGCAGATTAGAGCAGGGGTGGGGGAACTCCAGGTCTCATGGGCCGGTGTCCTGCAGGTTTTAGATGTGTCTTTGATTCGACACAGCTGATTGCGGGGGTGGCTGTAGCTCAGTTGGTAGAGCAAGTCAGTTACTGATTGGAAGGTTGGTGGTGATGCCAAATATCCTAATCCCCAGTTGCTCTCCAATGCATCCATCGGAGCGTGAATGTGTGTGAATGTTAGCTAAACAGCACTAAAGTAAAGAGGGTTATAGAAGAAAGTGCTTGTATGAATGGAGGTGATTGGGTGAATGTGGCATGTTGTATAGAGTGCTCTGAGTACTCTATGAGAGTAGATAAGCGCTATATAAATGGCTAAATTACCTCCTCAGCTTTCTCTCTGAGTTTGTTCACCAGTGTCCAAGTCCAACAACGTTAGATCCACTTTAACGAAAGTTTCACTAATACCAGCTAACAACATCTTATAGAGGCTCATAGCTTAAAGCATTTAGTCATTTAACAATAGTTTTTTCTTTGTTTGTTTTGTTTGTTTTTATTGAAACTACTGCTTAACTACAGACAAATTTCAGAAAGTTATTATTTACAAAATAATTTTTTTCACTAGCATGCAAAGTCAAATTGTCATGCGTGAAAAATATCTGATGAGATGGGATTAAACGGTGCAATAGAAATGACAATTTAACACACCGTGCACTCCTACAGTTTTATTTTTGCTTTTTACGACTTTTCCCTCCATGAAAGCCTGATGGGGTATTGTTCTCATTCTGCCAGGGCAGCAACGACACACTGTAGGAGTTTCAAATTGATAACATAGGTGTATCTGCTAAAAATCTCAGATAAGTTTGCATCTCAGTGAACTTGTCCTCAAGGTTATAGGTCACAGGTCAAGCTTTCTGAGAATCTTGTGAATGCAATAACTCAAGAAAGAAGTCACCTAGGATTTTGAAATTAATACCTATGTGTATCTACTTGGAGGCTGAAGAGTACCACTGGCTGCTGAGAGTATTTTTCATTTTGGACATGATGAGCACAAAGGTGACACATTAGTGCAGTGGTTAGCACTGTTGTGTCACAGCAAAGACATCCTGGACTCAAATTCACTGGCCAGCTGGGGCCTTCCTGTGTGGAGTTTGTATTTTATCCAGGTGCCTCTGTGGGTTCCCCCTGGCTTCCTCCCACAGATCCAAGACAGACATGTTAGCTTAGACTAGGTCACTTGGATCCTAAATTGGATGTGAGTATGAATGTCAGTGTGAATGAATTGGCATTGCTAATTTCACTAACGTATACCTCCTCTGTCCCTTTGCCTGTGAACTAGATATCAATCTCAGTATGGCATGCTAAAGGGTCTATCAATCTGTAAAATGCATCTGGAGGCGAGAAGAAAGAGGAAGCTTGCTGCAGGAGCTATAATCGAGGGTGGGCAAGCGTACCTGCAGCATGTACATGAGTCGTAACCCCTAGCTGCAATGTACAAACCACTGCAAGAGGAAGACTCATTGAATAACTTGTTTTCAATGTTTCCATTATTTAAGCTGATCAAACTGCTTCTGTGTTGGATTAGAAAAGGTAAATCTTTCACATTGTGCCATGTGGGTCCTAAATATAAAAAACTCCAACATGCACTATTAAATCTGATAGCGTGAACGGCAACAGTAGTCGGGTTTTAAATAAAACAATTCATGATGCGGTTGTGCCACGCATCAAACTCTGCAATGCTTTTAAAATGAGGCTCCAACGCAAAGGATGTCTCATTTATTAAATCCCTGTTACCTTGGTTTCTCTCTCCTCGTGTCTCTTCTGCTTCTCCTCTACTCACATCTTTGGTGAAAAGGGACAGAGGCACAAGGAGAGGAACTGAGGATACAAGAAATGAGGATATTGTATCTGTGTTAACCCTGACTGGCGACTTGTTGCTCCAATGGAAAGGGCAGTAAGCATAAGAAGACTGTGTGGGTGAAGCAAGAACATTCCCCGCTCAGTTTCTAATGCCTTCAGCGTCACCATAATTCACCAGCAGAGGGAGCCATGTGTCTATAGATGGCAGAATTTCAGGCTCTGAACTGACTTTGGATGTGGAGGAGGAGGAGGTTTTGTCTCGAGTTTGTCTGGCAAACATTAGTCATTAGTGCAAAACTACTTGTGATTAAATGCCACCCTCTTTACTGTTTTTCCAGTGTAGGCTGGATATTGTTGATATAGAGATGTGTGTGTGTGCAGAAGTCAAAATTTGCTCAGTGAAGGTGGGTTAACCGGTTTGTCTGCAAACATAATGGTGGAAGCACACTAACACGACCTTCACTGTTGTTGCCTTGGAGACACGTTGGATGTGAAACGTTGCTTCGGTCCTCAGATCGTGCCAATCTTTTTGTATATTATCATCCAGAGAAAAGATCGGCTTTCTTCCGTTTAAAAGTGTACACTGTCCTTCAGCACGTAAGACAAATAAATTATGACTTTGAAAGGACCAGAGACTGATGCAGGTGACTATTTGTTTGCAAGACTTAACGAAAAAGGCCTTGGCTTCTTTTTTTTATTATTATCGTAGGTCAGTGTTCTTAAACAATAAAATCAAAAGTTTTGGGTGCCAGTTTAGCTCAGTTGGATGTGCAGGTGCCCACATACTACATGGTTAAGAGCTGCCGGCCTGGGTTCAAGTCTGACCTGTGGCCCTTTGCTGCATGTCTCTCTTTCCTGGTCAGTCTTCACTGTATCTGTCTAGTAAAGTCAGAGAAAGTCAAGTCTTACAGTGGGGCAAAAAAGTATTTAGTCAGCCACCGATTGTGCAAGTTCCCCCACCTAAAATGATGACAGAGGTCAGTAATTTGCACCAGAGGTACACTTCAACTGTGAGAGACAGAATGTGAAAAAAAAATCCATGAATCCACATGGTAGGATTTGTAAAGAATTTATTCGTAAATCAGGGTGGAAAATAAGTATTTGGTCAATAACAAAAATACAACTCAATACTTTGTAACATAACCTTTGTTGGCAATAACAGAGGTCAAACGTTTACTATAGGTCTTTACCAGGTTTGCACACACAGTAGCTGGTATTTTGGCCCATTCCTCCATGCAGATCTTCTCGAGAGCAGTGATGTTTTGGGGCTGTCGCCGAGCAACACGGACTTTCAACTCCCGCCACAGATTTTCTATGGGGTTGAGGTCTGGAGACTGGCTAGGCCACTCCAGGACTTTCAAATGCTTCTTACGGAGCCACTCCTTTGTTGCCCGGGCGGTGTGTTTTGGATCATTGTCATGTTGGAAGACCCAGCCTCGTTTCATCTTCAAAGTTCTCACTGATGGAAGGAGGTTTTGGCTCAAAATCTCACGATACATGGCCCCATTCATTCTGTCCTTAACACGGATCAGTCGTCCTGTCCCGTTGGCAGAAAAACAGCCCCATAGCATGATGTTTCCACCCCCATGCTTCACAGTAGGTATGGTGTTCTTGGGATGCAACTCAGTATTCTTCTTCCTCCAAACACGACGAGTTGAGTTTATACCAAAAAGTTCTACTTTGGTTTCATCTGACCACATGACATTCTCCCAATCCTCTGCTGTATCATCCATGTGCTCTCTGGCAAACTTCAGACGGGCCTGGACATGCACTGGCTTCAGCAGCGGAACACGTCTGGCACTGCGGGATTTGATTGAAAATATAAGAGAAAGAGAGAACTTTAAGAATTTAATATAGCCACTACAGTGTCCATCAAAACGATGAAAAAATATTGCCGTAAACAGTTTATTTTGCGACACCACGAAACAAATGATAGCGTAAAATGAAACGATAGATGTTTTTATATCGTCATCCGATATATATCGTTATATCGAACAGCCCTATTGTCAAGCCATGTTTTCATTGATGTATACTGAGTGGAGGTCATCAAATGCCATCTTTATGACAGAAAGAGTGAAATAGTTAAACTAAGATATGAACATGATATCTTCACAAAGAAAAAAAAGTGAGTTACCTAAAATGTGACGTTGTAAAACACAACCAGGTTGTGTTAATATGCTCACCTTATATCCACAAAGTGTTGTCTTTAAAGTTTTTGTTCAAACTGAACAGTGTTAAGTATTATTGTTTGCATTTACTAGTCTGTACTATACTGTACTACTGGCTCTGAATGGGCTTCTGGGATTTGACTTGGCTTCTGGTGACTGGAGCATTGCTGTGTGGAGTTTGCATGTTCCTTCTGAGCTTACGTAGTTTTCCTCATGGTTCATCCGTTTCCTACCGCAGAACAAAGAAAGGTAATCAGTGACTGGGATGGCTTCACTCTTCCCCTTGAAATTAATTTGGATAAGCAGCTATGAAAATGGACAGTTTGATTTGTTAAAAAACAGCTCCTAAATTGACTGACTGTCAGGCAACACAAGTGCTATATCAGTGATAGCCAGTAGTGACCAGTGCTTCCTTGGGTTTTAAGGCTTGACTACTGGCTGTGATCTTATATTTAGCATAGTAATGACATTGTTAATAATATTTTCATCGAACTCGAACACAATGTAGGTACCAGCCTTATCTCCATTGTGGCCACACAGAGCATGAATATGAATCATCCAACTTTAGACTATATGAGAGTTTATTAATTTATGTCTTCATATATAATTTTGCTCTCATCCTCCTTCATTTAGAGGGTGTGATAGCACTGCACTGCACCTAAAGACCAGACAGAGAAAAAAAGACAATCTAAGTTAAGAAAAGCCAGCAGCAGTGCTGTGTCGTTGCTGTCACAAATCAACTGTATTTGGATGTTTAAAAGAAAAAAATGTGATGTTCAGCTTTTGGCTTTTTTGAGTGCTTTAAACTGAGAATCAGGAGATCAGAGTTTGAAATGTGTTAAACTGTCAAATGTATTTTCTGAAAAAACTACAGCAAATTGCAGATATCTGTAAATCTTCTGCATTTGTTTTTGTTTTTTTGTTTACTGTAAAGATGCTGCCGGCGCAGCAAGCCCAGGGTTTGCTCCTGATGACATCATGGATAAAAATCTTATTAGTCTTAAGCAAATGTCAACAAATTGTCACTGAGCTACTGCAGATCACAGGAAGCGCGTTATGTCAGTTGTGCTTCAAGGCAGTTTCTTTTTTTTGTTTAGAGCCACATAGAAATATAGCGAGAGAGAGAGAGATGTCCTCATCACGACACTGCCAAGAAAGCTGAGTCATGTAAGATGAGAGAAAAAAAGAGGCACAACGATGGCTATAAAAAATGAATAGGATGGAAGGTTTTTAAGCGTAATGCGCGAGCGGAGGGAGGAAATATTTCTGCAAAGGCTTGCTGGCGTTGAGTCCAGGTGAGGGCAGATAAAAGAAGCTGTGATAGACGGCGTGATAGCGTGGAGGGGAGACGTGCAGTTTCTAGCTGTTAATGTGAGGATTTGGAGCAGTGATGACACACACGAGGAGAAGCGAGTGATAACGTGGCAAAAGGTGGGGAGAGGCTGTGTCATTGTTGGTGAGCTGGGATATAAATATGTTGTACACACACACACACACACACACACACACATATGCGTAAAGAGGAAGAGAGTGACTGGTGCGGCAACAGGAACCACATGAGCAGCAGGGAGGAGTCGCGAAAGGAGAGGCGTCACGGCAGATAAAACTCCACGCCCCTCGCTGCCGAGCATCCATTTACTGAGCAGCTGATGTCTGCTGCTTCACTCAGCAGTAACAGAAGACAGCGAGAGAAAAAAATACAACAGAGCTCTGGAGCTACCGCTGGATTTTTAATGGGGAATAGGCAGCAACCTCTCCTCAGGATGGAGCATTTATGAGGAGGCTTGCTGTGCCAGTCTTGCAGGAAATGTCCACATACTTAGCCTTAGAGGGAAGGAGGATTTCTAACAGAGTAGCTGACGCTGCTCTTTGTGGCATGAAAACTGTGTGAGGAGCTCCAGGAGAATTTCCTCCGATTAACCGGAAAGCTTTGATCTTCTCGCAGCTTTTTTTTTTTCTTTGTTTTTTCTCTCCACGTGATCCAACCTGTGGTTCCACAGGTCAAGGCGAAGTTTAAAACATGACCGCCATGCAAAAGCTGCTGCAGCTGCCGGTGAACGCGGTGAACATGGTGAAGACCGTGCAAAGTCAGGTCCAAGGCCAGGAGGAGGACAAGAGCCCCGTGCTGACTCCCGATAGCGGGCAGCAGGCTTGGTACAGCGCCCTCCAGCCTGATGAGCTGCGCCACCTCCGATCTGGAGGTACAGGTGGAGGAGGAGGAGGTGACCAGGAGGAACGAGCCCCACTGGAGGAAGGTGGTGGAGGTGGTGGTGGTGGTTTCCAAACTCAACCGCTGCGGTAGGATGAGAACTCATCAGTGCTAGAGTTAAATAAGAGAGTATTTAGCTGCTTCTCTTCCAGGGCAGATTTCAGTGAATGCAACTTGAGAACAAGATTAAAATGTCAAAAATGGGCTAACAGGGTGCTTAACAGTGTAAAAGTGAGTGTTAGCGGCCCGATCCAGTCTTTACTTACTATGTTTGCCTCCTGTTGCTTAGACGTCCTGTAGAACAAATGGCACGGGCTTTACAGCAAGGCATTAGTCTGCTGGTTAAACATGGAGGAAATCTTTTCCAGGAACACCCATGGAAAATTAATTGATTTAGCCGAACTGATCTTAATGACTCACTCAAATACTTCTCCATACTTGCCACTTAGCTGGCTGAGCAGTAATCCAAGCTTCATGTTCTTTAAAGATCTGATCTTTAAAGTTTGTGTAATATATCATATATTTATGTCACCGTTTTTTTGTCCTATTTCTTAAGAACATCACTTTCAGATATTATTCAGCTGCTGTAAATAGTTGTTTCCTCAATTTTTGGAAAGATGGAAAGCACACTGTACCAAAATATACCAAGTTTTAAGATAGTAGTTCTTTGGAAATCACCTTGTGAGTGCAGTAATGCTATTTAATGACTGTCAAACTATGTTTTCTTTGGCATTTTTCATAGATCAAGTAATGTGAAGTGCCTAAGAATACAACTTAAATTTACTAATTTGTCTGTTATATGTAGACACAACACTAGTTCATCCCTGGTGCCTTTTTAACGCTCAAATGATTTAGCATTAAGTGGCTTAACAAACAAAATCATTCCCTTGAACATTGTCAGTTACAAGAACTGGACCAAAAATGTGTGCAAAAGCAGCTAATACCCAAAGGAAAACTGAAGAAAGTCTGGAGAACTGCTGCTTAAGAACCCTTTAAAATATTACAAGAAAGTCTGGCTCCTTTGACACAAAAAATAAACAAATGAGATGACAATACTTTTGCACAGTATTGTGCAGAAAACGTTTACTGCACATTCTGAGATAGCTAGTACGTAGAGTGAATAAATAGACTGTAGACCTGCTTCTGAAAATTGGCATCATCATCATCAATCTGCTGGTTGTTTTCTCCACTAATGGCCTTGTCTGATGGCCTCAAATCAGAAAATATTCAGTTTACAAAAACATAAAAAAAGAGACGAGTAGAAAATGCTTGACCTGGAAAAGGCGGAAACAGAAAATGTCTAAAGGAATTACTTATTAAGCTAGTTACTCGTTAATTTCCTACTGAGGCACTAATGAAATAAAAGCGCACTATCTAGGTTCAAGTCTATAAGAATCATAAGGAAGCATTTCATGGACATGTGCAACATGTGCAGTGGTGCAGAGTAGACTTGGCTTTAAAAAGAAGGGAACTGCTATCACATGTCATGGTGCCCCGGGGACCGGGTTGGTATAAATGCAGATGGATTTATTAAAGAAATTAGAAAAAGGAGTGCAGTTGTTTATTGGAATTAGACTGAGTGTATGAATTAAAGGCCATAGAGCTACTATAACTAATTAGACTGCAAACCACTAAAATGTAAAGTCAGTGTAGCGCTCTTCAGAAGCTGTTTTTTCTTCAAGGGAGATGTAATTATACTTTCAGATTTTTATTGGGTCATACCTACCAGCTACAGCAGTTTCTTTTAATTTTACAAGACTGGAGAGGCACAGAAATTCTCTTCTGGTTGGCTTTAAGAGGCAAATTCTGCATCTGTAACTGTGGAAAAACAAGACGCGGCTCTGCTAAGAGAGACGGCTTATGTAAAACAGCTGCTTATAAATTCAAGCTGCAACTCCTCAATCTTTCACTCGCCGCTGATTCATGCAAATACATTTTCATATCTTTTGCTTTTGGTGTTATTGCACCCTGTTCTTGATGAACAAACTGACATTACACCTAAAAGTGTGTCATTAAACACATGAAACACTGGCCAAATCCCATGGAGACTTTCCAGAAGGAAGAGTCCCGCTGATCGCTTGGCGATGGTGGCAGGTAACCTGACCGCCCGTCAGCTCTGTTGTACCACACTGGGCTAAATAATTCAACGCTGGTTTGTAAATTCATCTGTTGTTCAGCAGGACAGGGTTTCCAGAGAAATGAGAAACCTAGTGCTGGTATTGAATTACTGCAGGTCCTTTGAGCTCAAGCTGGGACGTCTAAAACCAGTTAGAGGTTTATTTGTCCTGAAGTTTCTCAATATAGTCTTTTAATTTTCTTTTTTTCTTGTGTGTGTGTGTGTGTGTGTGTGTGTGTGTGTGTGTGTGTGTGTGTGTGTGTGTGTGTGTGTGTGTGTGCAAATAATTGAGCATTCCTGTTTGACACATTCAATGTTTGGCCACAGCAAATGTAATGAATGGTGCAGGTTCAGTTTTAATTAGGTCTTCTAAAGGCTTGTTTGTCATCAAACAGGCCACATTAATCCCTGTCACTTTATTAATTAGTTAGGCTGATCGGGGGGGGGGGGCAACACAAGCTGGAAAAGCAAATTGAGCCTTTGATAGGGAAGTTTCACCGTGGCTGCTAAATTTTAAAGTTGACTTTGTCTTTAAGTCATAATTTACTGGTTTCCTGTTTTCTAGAATTGTTGCTGATAACAATCAGTAGAAGTACCACCTCTTTGCTTTCAGCCACAGGCTTTAATTAGAGGTAAAAAGAATGTGTAATTTAAGCAGTGGAAATTTGTCTCATATATGGTTAATTTCTGTTATGAAAATACAGAACTTCATCTCCCATATGAACATATTTACCTTCACAGTCTAGGACTTGGGTTCGACTAGGATTAATCCTAATGACTTAAATAATTTGCTGACTTTCCTTTCGTGCCATCAGCAGGTTAAGGTTTACTTTTCCAGTGAAATATCTCTGCATCCACTACTTGGATGGTTCCCAGAGGATGAATCTGAATGACTTTGGTGATCCTCTGGTTTCAGCACAACCATGAGGTTAACATTTGCTTCATATCCATATGTGACATTTAGACAAACTGATTTGAAATCACAGTCGTACCTCCCACCAGATAAAGGATAATGACTTTGATACCCTGTGAAGTCTTCATTTAGACTCTAGACATTTAGACAAATTTGCACTGTCATGAAATCTAATTTTTCACTTTCAAAAGAAATTGCAATAATGCTGTCATTCAGAGTCAGCGTTCGATTTTTTTACCAAAGTTGGCAAGAGTCTGTGGCCATGACTGTACAAAAGCATACAAAAAACAATTACTCTTTGACTTACTGTATTTTTAAATTTACATTGTTGAGACATTTTGTGATTTATTTGCTTAAAAACACCATTATCGACAGTACACAGTTATTGCGACAAACCTGTTTGCACTATGACCCGACTGTTGCCATGGTAAACCACATATGTGGCCTGATATGTGCTCTGATAGCACTTGATAACTGTACATAAGGTACATATTCTGCCATTAGACGCTTTTATAGCTGTTGGATGTCTTTTGAGGAGCTAGAGCAGGTCAGCGACTAACCGGAAGGTTAGTGGTTCGATCCCTGCCTGCTTCAGTATACTTAAGTATCGTTGAGCAAGATACTGAACCCTGAGTTGCTCCCACTGCATTCATTGGAGTATAAATGTTAGATAGAAAGCACTTAGGTATAGAAAATGTTGCTGTATCAATGTGTTTGTAAATGGGTGAATGAGACATGAATAAAAGAGTTGGCATTTTGTTTTATACGCCAGTTTGAGTCCTCAGTTATAGCAGAAATAAACTATAAAAGAACCAGTGCATTTACCATTTTGAGACTTGCCTTGTAATATTTTTATCTGTTTTTCACTTTTAAAGACAAAAAGGTTTTTCCCACATCAAAGTAAGTAGAAGTTGAGGTTTCAGGCTGTGTTGATAGAAATGATCACTTGTTTTAGCCAAAGGCTGTGATTCATTTTCATTATTTTAAAGGATGAAATGAGCCACTTCCTTCCCTTTCTGCTGTAAATCAACATTAGGCTGCAATATCCATTCATTTATTTTCTTGTTTGTTTTGACCAAAATATAAAAAAACAAAACAGCAAGAGTTCTGCACTTGCATCCAAAAATAATCCTTGCTGTGGTGTCTTAATGTGACAGTCTTTGATGAGTGCAGGTTTTTGAAGTGTGTGACAGAGTGAACTATATTATTCGCAATGCAGTGCAATTATTAACACTTTGATGCTTGGCGGAGCAAAAAGCAGAGGCTTTTCTTAGCACACAGACACACAAACGCCTGCGCACACACACTTTAAACTCGGGGCAGAGTCGTGATAAACCGACTGTGTTCTGCAGCAGCCACCTCCTCACAGACTGCAAGCCTCCATTCACTGCTGTCACATGACCAAAACAGATGAATTATATCGTGCACCCCAGCAGCCTCCCACTCTCACAGCAGAGTAAGTAAAAGTTCTGCCTGCAGTTTGATTATCTTCTTTCGGAAGTCATTTGTAGCACTGGTTGGAGCCTGATTTAAATAACATGCAGTGTTGGGAGATACATTCACACTGCACAGGATGAATTAATCACAACATTGTTTTAAGATCATTTCCTCATACATTCTTTGATTTTTGAATCTTTCAGGCTCTCCTGGCTCTCATCATGCCTGGTCTGATTCATTTACCTGTAACAGATATTCTGAAATGTTTACATTTGTAAAATATCACATGTACAAATTTATGGCTCAATCACTTGAAGGTTAATGTCAACACCCTCATAAGGATAAATTTTAAAGTTATGAATTATAAAACTCCATCTCGCAGTCCATCCATTTTATTAACTGCTTCTCGAGCTCAGGATCATGTGGAGCTGGAGTCTATCCCAGCTGTCTTAGGGCGTGAGGCACACTTGACAGGTCCCCAGTGTCTAATGACTGAGAGACTATATAAACCGCGAGGGTCCAATATCTCAATAGCTTTAATTTTAATCTGAAGGAAAATGTTTTGATTTTTTTTAATTTAAAGCATTTTGGACACAACTTCATTTACGGAGAAGATGACAAGATCTGAGGAAGTTACAGCTCTAGCAGTATTTGCAGTACTGCTTGACCAATGTGTTTTGACTTGTAACTCAAATGCAGAGCACACAGTCATATACATCCTTATACAAATCTGCCAATGAGGCAACAACAAGGATGGGCTGAGTCTATGATTGTGCGGTTTACTGTTCCTGGCAACAAGGAGCTCTAGCGAAAACTTTGTTGGCACTTTAGCCGAAAGCTGGAAAAGTACAGCCGAGGGGTTGTTTCCCAGTTATGCCATAAGATATGGAGAATACATATAACTGCACATCAGTAATATGTATGCACTTACTGTAGTAATCACTGAATATCTGTTGATTTAATTTATTAAATTGAAGGGTCTCACATGTAGGTGAGCCTCTACAGAGTGTACCACCCATTGCAGCTGGGATAGGCTCCAGCCACCTCCAGTCTGAACTGGAGAAGGATGAATGGATCTGACATGAATTATAGAAGTGTAATGATGTCTTTTAAAAGCTCATACAACTAATAACATATTTAAACTTTGGTAGCAGAAGCTGTATATTGCAACCTGCATGTTGTAGTGATATAAATAAAGAACAATATTTTACATTTGCGTCTCACAGTTTAGGGGGTATTAGCCAAATTCGAAGGCCAGCACTATAATACAATATAGATCCCTTTATTTTTCAGATATACTTCAGTTAAAAGAGAAGCTTTAAGAAATACTCTCAATGCCAGCAGCGAGGTTGTTTGTGTGAGGGGAAACCCCAGTTTCGCCACATCTGAGCCTCCCATCTCTCACCTGTTCTAAAACAAGTGTGCAGTCACTCAATAATTTTCAGAGACTCTGGACTCGGTTGTTAGAGTCGATGATGATCCCACGTGGTAATACTGTCAGATGCAACAAAGGCTCTCCGGGAAACCGGGAAATCACTTAACTTCATTTTATTGCATTCTTTGTTGCCTTGGAAACCCGCTGGGGGAAATGTGCAGCAATCACGCCACCCACCACCAACTGAACTCCACCCTTCTTTTCCCATACCACCAAATGACAAGACCCTGATTCGTAATGAAAGGTCTGTCTGCTGAGAGAGTTGTCCTGTTTGGTGGTTTTAGAGTAGTTTACAGTTTTCCTTTTGTGCTAAGTAATGTCAGATTTAAAGAAACTTACTGTATGAGTGCAACTGTTTCCATAATTAGATGTGAAAACATTTCAGAAGCTGCTTTTATTGAATCATATTGTTATTGTGGGTAATTAAACAGCTGGCTGAAGGGCAGAAATTGAATAATACCCACATAACACTGCCAAATTTATATATATGTACACTGTTACTATTAAAAGAAAATAAGACTTACAAGTTGATTTAAAGTGGTTATGATTGAGGGTATTATATAGACAACTCCTCAAAGTTGTCATGCATTTCTGTATTTGTGGAATGAAAATACGTGAAGTCTTTTTGTATCTTATTTATGGGGAAGCAGCCGAATGAATGCTAAGGTTGCATGAAAATGCCATCCATCAGTATTTCAGAATTCAATTAGCCTGGTGTGTTTATCTTGACAGCTGCAGCAGTTGTTCCTGTCTGTATTGTTGTGTTGTCTTACTGAAACCAGTGTTTGCAGGTTCTCCTACAGGCAGGTTTGGTAGAAACTGTCACTGCCGTTTATTTGTGTTTGTTTTGCAGCTGGGTGGAGATGCTTAGATCTACTCAGACTGCTGTGTGAGCTGACCGCTCTGTTGTTTCTGACAGTAATGATGGATGAGCAAAGCTGGAGAACAAAGCACTGTTATACAGTAGTCTGTATGCAGATACAAAGCACAGCTGTTAGAAAATAATATACAATAAAACAATAAATATACTTTGCCAAGTCCAAGTTAGATGGAATTTCGTGTCATCCACATGTGGCTCCTGGATAAAAACTAGAGAATGCGTTTTCAGTTTGCTGTATCAGCATTTCGTTGGCACTCAACGATGGACAAACTGTACAATAGATGCAACAGGTGATAGAGGCAAGTATGCTAGCAGAGCTTATTGCAAAGCCAAAAATAGTATTATGTCTAGATGCAGCAAATGTTAATAAAATATATAATACACATTATAAATTGTAAATATTGCAGTATCAGATGACAGAAACTAAGGAAGAGGATTAGGGCCACTGGGAAAAAAAGTGGGCACATTTATTTTTTCTTCTTTTCCAGAATTCTGAGAAAAAAGTCAAAATTCTTAGAAAAAGAAAAAAAAGAAAAGAAAAAAAAAGAAAAGGATATGTCCAAAATCTGAGTCAGATTTCTGAGATTTAAGTCAGAATTCTGACTTTAATCTCAAAATTCTGGAAACAAAAAAAAAAAGACATGCCCAATTTTTTTTTCCTCCTCCGTAAAAAACTGATATCAAAAGTAATAAAAGTAGTAAAAACTAAATCGAAAACTAGCTTTACAAGCTAAATCCGAACACCTCAAATCTTTATTTGGTTTCTGTTTAGTAATCTAAAAACCTGAAGTGGAAAATGAACATTAGCCAAAGTACAACTGCGCTTGAATAAAATAAAACAGCAAAAGCTTTTATACCCAAAGAACAAGTTAATAGGAAAAAGCTAGTAGACGTTCTCTGCTATGGTTTAAAATCTTGTGGTTTAATAGCAAGAATCATCATTAAAGTTTATATAGAGTCAACTGGAGAAGATGACAATTGCTTTACAATCTTATGTTTATATTTTTTGGTCAAGTACAAATATGATAAATTATAATTTTTTTGAATTAGTAATACTTTTCAACTCTGCAAGTGATAACAAAATATTTTACTTGATTTGGTCATCGTTTTGTTGATTTAGCGTGGTAATCATATGTTCTTTAAACTGCAACATCAAAATCAAAAACCAAAGAACAGCGATAAACCCTTGCATATGACGATCTGCAATTAGAAAATGCTGAAGAAATAATATCATTTATCAAACAAGCTGCTGATTCACAGATCACTGGCCCATCATTTGGCTAATAAAATCACTAGACTGTTTATTTAAATAATAAACAACTGTATATGATACTGATAGACCTAATGTATTCTATTTTATGTATTGTTCTACTTCGCTGCATCCAAAATATTTCTAACACTCGTTTCTACCCATTTATCAACAGTCTGTGTTTGAGAAGTCATTTTGTTTTAGCGATTATGCCACGTTCCAATTATCCAGGTATTTTATGTTCAAATGTTTCTTTATTTTGTGAGGCTTTCCTACTTCAAAGAGAATAATTTGATCAATTTTGAGCTTTAAAAGTAAAACATATCAGTACTTCTTGTTGCATTCTGGGTGTTTGGTGGTTTCCATGCTGTGAAATATATTTTTATAATGTTTTCTTCCCACAGACATGACGACTTGAAAGAGATGCTGGACAGCAACAAAGACTCCCTGAAGCTGGAGGCAATGAAGCGGATTGTAGCTGTGAGTATAAATCAGATGGACACAATGGGGAAATTAGGATCACATCAAGAGTGAGCCATGAAGTTTATTATCATGCTTTAAAAAATGTCATGGATAATACTGTTGTATAACACTATTTCAGAACAGAGAACAGAATAGAATGTATATGTACAATGAAATTGTGGGTGCTCCACACCAACTTTGCCGCAATACAATATAAATAGTAGACAACAGGAATAAATAGCAAACAGGAGAAAAACGTACAGTCAACAGGGATATATACAAAACAAAATAAATATATACAAAAATAAGTCACGTTTACTGTGGACGATAAACAAAAGATCCTCATAGCCACCATGTCTGTCATTACTTCAATTTTGAAGCCTTGAGCTGAGCTGAGTGTCTTTGCAGTCTCCATCTTGATGATTAGCAACAGGTAGTGTTAACTGTGAAACCAAGGCACACAGCTGACATCTGATTAGCCAGTGAGCATACCCATAATCCTCCTTTCTGTCTCTAATAATGACCATAATTTTTAAAAAATTACTTTAGTTATTATTTAACTGATCTTGTCTGATGATGTCACTGATGCTGTAACGAGCTGATGAATAGTTAACTCATTGGCCTAATGAAGTGGCCAGTGGGTGTAGATTCACATAAAAACCTGGAAATCTTTATTTTATTTTTTAACTAAAGTAAGTGGCTAGCTGGAACATTAACATTGCAGAAAGGGGCAGATTTCCCCCCCTTGAGATTTCACTGATCAGCGGGTACACAGGTGCACAAGGTCAAACCTTTAAATGCAAAACATACAATGCATAATGTTTTACTTATTCTGAGACTAAGAAAAGGCCAGAAGCATGCTCTCTATACCAAAACTGGCGATTAATCTCATGGTATTATTGTCAAAATGCAGTCATTTTATAAAACTGTGCTCTGAGCCATAAGACAAAGGCTGCCTCCAATGATTTAACTACTGTGATAAGAGATGCAAACTGTGCAGTCAGCTGTTAAATATTCATACTCTGTCAGATTTCTACTTCTGAGGCTCCACACCCATCTTTTCATTCATCATTCCTGCCGGGCCAAGAGCACAAAAAAAAAGCATCAAAAGATAAAATAAAACATAAAAAATGTATTTTTTCTTGCCAACAATTGAAATGCTTGAAAAATGCCATCTTGTGAAATCTTTGTTATGCTTTTTGGATGCGTCTTTTCTCTGCAGATGATTGCCCGAGGTAAAAATGCATCAGATCTCTTCCCCGCTGTGGTGAAAAACGTGGCTTGTAAAAACATAGAGGTTGGTAATGAACCTAGTCTCATGTTGCTTCATGTGCTACAGGCTCTGCACTCTTCATTTTCCTTCCTATTATCTTATCACATTTTCCAAACCTCCGTGGAGTGCAGTTTTATCTCATATAAACAAAATTGCATTTTCCTTCTCCACTTTTGCATGTTTTAATAACTGTGCCTTACTGGACTCATCTCAGTGAAAATAATTAAGCTAATACACATAGGTTGGATGAAATTGTTAAAATTTAAACGATTACATTTGTTTCTTCTTTCCCTCTTACTGTTCGTCTTTCCAGGTGAAGAAGCTGGTCTATGTTTACTTGGTGCGTTACGCTGAGGAGCAGCAGGATCTTGCTCTGCTTTCAATTTCCACGTTTCAGCGAGGTCTGAAGGTACAGCAGTTTATATATGTGACAATTTTTTAGATTTGAGATAATATAAACCATTTTTCTAAAGCCTCGTCTTCATATTATACAAAAATTAGCTGCAATTCACCTAGCTTGCACGATAGTCCTCGTTAACTATGAGTGAATGGCTCTAAAAGCCTAACTTGTTTACAACATTTGGACAAAAAAAGCTTAAATGAAACTGAATTGATTGCTTAAATTAACGCGTTAGCGCGGTTAGTTCGTTAACGCGTTAGCACCATACAGCCCCATGCACGGGGCGATCCGCGCTAACTCACTAACGGAGATTTAATGCGGTTATGGCGTTAACGTCATTTTAACGAGTTTAACGCTGACAGCACTAATTTAATTGTTCTCTTTCACACCATGTCTCTCTGCTGTCTTCATCCACTTACCCCCAACTGGCCACAGCAGATGGTCGCCCCTCACTGAGCCTGATTCTTTGTGCAGTTTCTTCCTCTTAAAGGGGAGTTTTTCCTTCCCACTGTCACCAAAGCGCTTTCTCATAGTGGTCATATGATTGTTGGGGCTTTCTGTTTTCCTTGTATTATTGTAGGGTTTTTACCTTACAAAATAAAGTGCCTTGAGGCAACTGTTGTAGTGATTTTGCGCTATATAAATGAAATGAAAATGAATTGATTTAAATATCTGGAATTACTGGATAAATTGGCCTGAAATCACGACCAAATAAATAAAATTTAAAAAACATTTTATATTAGAACCAGCGATGGCAGTGCTGTGTTTTAGTGCTAATTTCCTAAAAGTGGTAAGCTACTTTACTTAACAGTGTTGTATTTCATTACTGACTGACCTTTATATTATTCATTGTGATCATGTTAGCATCCTGAGTTTAGCATAAAACTGCAGGAACTACTAGCCCCGGGAACAGCACCACAGAGCTGCTAGCATAACTACAGATTGCTCCTTTAGATTTTATTACTATTTTGCGATGAACAAAATGCAACATTTCACCACCTCTAAAAGTGTATTTTTCCACCACTTTGTACTTCTCCAGGATCCGAACCAGCTGATCAGAGCCAGCGCCCTGCGAGTCCTCTCCAGCATAAGAGTAACAATCATCGTTCCAATAATGATGTTGGCCATCAAAGAAGCTGCTTCGGATATGTCTCCGTATGTCAGGAAGACCGCAGCACATGCAATCCCTAAACTATACAGGTACGAACCCAAAAGGACAGTTTTAGGTTTATAAAACAAAGTTAGCATGATTTATTGAGTTGCTAGCTCTTAGTGTATCAGTTATTATAACGACTAATGATCATATTTTTTTCTCACAGTCATTATAAAGTTTTGGTTATTTATCCACAGCTCTCCTAAGGTCTCACCACTAAATTTGAACTGGGTTGAGATCTGGACTTTACTGGGTCATTGCAACACCTTGATTCTTATCTTTGTCACTCATTCTGATTTTCTGGTGTATTTGGGCTCATTTTCCAAGTTCATGGTCCAATTTGGGACAAGAGTTTGCTGTTAGTCAGATGGCCTCATAACTGACTATAAAATACGTTGATATACAGAGAAGTAAATGGTCAACTGGAAAGTGCTGCAAGTCTGGTGGCTGCAAAACAAACCCAAATCATCACCTCTTCACCAGCATGCCTAACAGTTCCGGTGTAGTCTTGGGATTTTAGCAACTTCTCTGAGCATTGCCCGGTTTATTGTATCAGGATAAACCCTTTGAGATGTAGCATCTTGTTTTTTAGGAGCCCAAACAGACATTCATACAAAAGAGAACAAATTTTCTGGGGTGGATTTCAATATTGTGTTAACATACATCTGAATTCTCCAGACCAGCAAACTAACAACTTGTCTGCTTTTATGGAGGTGGTCATAATTCATCAAGTGCATTTGATTAGCCGCACCTGTCTGCTACTTACCCTCTTAATTCCAGTGGAAGAGTGTGCTTAGTTTTTTTTACAGGACTGCGTACAGTCCTATTGAAACTTTATTTTTCATATGACCATTTCTCTTTTTTACAAACTTTAACACAGTAGGAAATATATAAATTTGATAGAGAAAAACACAGTTTTTATGAATTCTTTGTTGTTTTTTCTTTGTGGGAGCCTTGATTCCCAGTCTGAGAACTACTAGGCCTGCTAGATCAAATGTTCATAAGACTTGCTGCAACTGTAAAACTTTAGCAGTAAAAAATAGACTCCTGAGAACCCATTGCTGCTCTAGCAGTAAAATCCATTTTCTTTATACCCTTGAGGATGATTACTTACAGTTCCTGGAACAATTTTTCATGCATTTTTACTGATTTATTCTTCTCTCCTCTCAGTTTGGATCCTGAACAAAAAGACCAGCTGATTGAAGTCATAGAGAAACTCCTCGCTGACAAAACCACGGTGTGTTTTTCCTCTCTTCTCTTTGTTGATTCAGTGTTTTCTCCAGATTTTATTTCCAGCAAAGATAAATACAATTTTGCAAACCACACAGTGCACAAAATATCAGGGACCAGCTGCTGTGCACAGCACCACATTGCGTTTAATGCCCCGGTTGTTTCAAGGCTTATCATTTGTTTAACCAGTCTCCTTTTTCACCTTGCAGTTTTTGCATTAGCTCTTTCTCTGGGAAATGCAACAAAACCAGAAACAGACTGCAGAAGTCAGTCAGTAGTTACAGGTTTTTTGTACCGTTGAAGATTTAATTGTACAATGCATGGATATTGTTAAAATTCACAGGGCTAACTTGTAACCTCCTAAAGGAAGATTCATGAACTTTATCTTAATGTGTGTGGTCTGAAATGCACTGCAGTTGGTGGCAGGAAGCGTTGTGATGGCTTTTGAAGAGGTGTGTCCGGAGCGCATTGATCTAATCCACAAGAACTACAGGAAGCTGTGTAATCTCTTGATTGATGTTGAGGAGTGGGGGCAGGTCGTCATCATCAACATGCTAACCCGCTACGCCAGAACGCAGTTTCTCAACCCAAACATCAATGTAAGTAAGCAACACACAGCACGAGAAAGCAAGCAGGCCAACAGCTGTTACATTTTTGATGAGTAACATATAGACTAATGTGAAACTGTTCTTATTATCCTTGGTTATTCTCGGTTCTATGTGAGTTTTTTCCTTGTCCGTCTTTCACTTTTTGAATGTGGTTTTCTATGTTGTGACTTCCCGCTTTTGATCTGTTCCCACCCTACTTGGTTCAAGTGTTCCTTACCTAACCTAAGCTCGCTTCCTTGTGCAAATTTATTCTGAAGGTGCAGGTGAGTAACTGAAGAGCAGTCCAAAAAATTTCCAATTTCCAACTTTGCTCTTTCCAATCTTCTACCTCCTTTTCCTAATCACGTTGACTTGACTTCATTGGAAGAGTTCATGAGATCACGGTCGAGAATTTAAAAAGTCTGATTCATCTAATCCTTATTATCCTTTCCTCTTAGTGTATGTTTAGTCTGTCTTTGTCAGATTGCCATGCGTTCTGTCGTTGACGCTCTCAGTTTAGGGGATTTAATCTTATTGACCATTTTGAGATGTTCATTTTCTTTTCATTGTTGTACAGCCTTTTGTGGCCTTTTTTCACTCTCTGTAAATACATCAAGTTTTCTGCTTGCACTTGGGTTAACCAATTCCTCAGTCTGACAGTCTTCAGTTTTTATTTAACTGAGAGTGAAGTAAGAAACACAGAAGCAGCAGATGTTCACACTTGAACAGGTAAAATAAGAGATTCATAGGTTAGAGTCTCATCGAATACTTTCATTACTAATTTGTGTGTTACAGAAATGTGAATTTATACTGAGGAGCAGTAACACCTAACATGCAGACTCTACTTGTATCGATGAATTTTAGTACATAATATAAACAATTTTTTTTTTTTTTTTACCATATAATATAAACAAAATATCACCGGCTTCATCACTGCCTGTTACAACGCTCCACGCAAACTTACAACCCTAGAAATAAGTTTAGCCATTATGTTTTGTCACTACTTTCTAATTTGCATATGAATCACATATTGGGTGACTACGGTGCAGCAGAGGTGTATAGGTACATTAGCTACTACTGTGACTGTGCAGTGGTACAATCATCCTGTCATTTCTTTTCCTCTCTCACTGCCACCTGATTTCAGTATATTTATCAGTTTTTATAAACACACCTGTTGACTTATTTTTGTCAAAAGTGACTAGGCCCAAATGGAACAATTTTTTTCCACAACATTGCTATTGTAGTAATTACCCATAAATGTGCTGCAGCCATTTTACAATAAGGACATTTTCCACACTGCGCTCCTTTTTCTCCATTTCATGACTTTCATAGACGATTTAAAAAGGACCTATTATCCATCCATCCAATTTTCTGCTGTTTTTCTGGGTCGCAGCAGGAGCAGTCTAAGCATAGACATCCAGACCTTCCTTTTCCCGGCCACCTCCTCCAGCTCTTCTGAGAGGACACTGAAGCATTACTAAAGCCAAAGCCAAGAGATATAATCTGTCCAGCATATCGTGGGCCTCCTCACAGTAGGATATGTCCAAAACACCTCAACTGGCTCCTTTCAGTGTGGAGGACTAGTCCCTCTAGTCTGAGTCCTCTAGTCTCCTGAATGATAGAGACTAGGGCTCCACACTCTATTGCTAAGCTTTGTTCCCGACTTGTGAACAAGACTGATATGTATGTCACACAAACCTGGTGGCTGCTCCTCCCTGAGTTTGGGTCTGGCAGAGGTTTCTTATTGTTAAAGGGAGTTGTTGCCAGCTGCTTGCTCGTGAAGAATTATCTTGCGGGGGTTGCTCTCTATTAAAACCTTATAATATAAAGCACCGTGCGGCAATAGACATTATATAAATAAATTGAACTGAGATCAGTTCTTTATGAGGCCAGAAAGACCACATCATCTGCAAAGTGCAGCGATGAGATCGTGGACTACCAAACCAGCTGTATAATTATATCTGCAGCTATAAAATTTATATTGGCATTGAATTGTTTAGATTTAGGTTTAAATGGAGACAATAAAGTAGGGAAAAAAACACCCCGACCATGACTTGTTGTTGATCAGTGTAGTTTTTCTACTGTATATTTGCATATTGCATATATAATTCACTCAAACGGAACTCAAGATTTAAAGTGTTATTGAAATGCAGATGGTTTGTTTTGCAAGAGAAAACATGCAAGGTATGTCTAAATAATATAATTTGTCTTATATCATTTACATTTTCTAAGTCCTAACATAAAAAACATTAAAAACCAAATTGGGTGTCATTAGAATATCTTGAAATATGTCTCATATATAAAGGAAACAGCGTAGGTTCAGTACAAACTCACTTAAGAAGAAGATATAAAAATAAAAGTATTTAATGAAACCATTCTAACAAGAAGACATTTGGTCGCTCGAAGGTTAAACATGGCTGAAGTTTCATGTAAGGTCCAAGTAATCCATGTGAGCCAAAACCCCAGACTGCTCTTTGAGCTCAGTTTCAGACACATTCTCTGCTCTTGCCTCGTTGTGATATCGATGAGAGCAAACCATGTTTTTGCAAGGGGCAGCCAATCAGCAGAAAGTTGGCTTAAATGGAGGATAAAGAGAGGAGGAGCTAAAAGCATACAGATGATGAACTGAGGGCTCAAGTATAACATAAGCAGTCAACAGACGAAAAGAGCCAGCTAAAGAGCAACAGCAGCTAGTTTTAAGCTAACATAATGGTAGCTAATGATAAGCTTGAGTATCATAAAAATCAGACTGATACATTTGAAGCTCAATATACATCTGATAAACAGTTTGATTACATTCTCACATTGTATGAGTTTATTCCCTAAAGCATCAGGGTCCCAAAAATTGTGTCCACTACAACAACAGTTTTACTAACACCGGATAACAGCAGCTAACAGTATCTAACAGAGGCTAACAGGTTAACAGTAGCAAAAACAGCAGTCTTTCACACAGAAAAGTTCAAGTATCCTTAACAATTCAACCCAGTATCACTGTCATCGGTCAGACGGGAGCTTCTCTGACTTATTGACCTTAAACTCCTTTCACAAAGTTATATAGCCTTTTCCAGATTAAATAGATGCAGACACCTCTCACACAGCATTGACAGCTAAGGTAAAGCGTGGGCTGACAGCCTTCTAGAGATACACGAAAACTCTGGGGCAGATGAAGATGTGATCCAAACAATATCAGATCATGCCGGCTGGCCACAGCCATTAAGGGGTGTAAATTTAATGCTTTTTATCTCTCTTAACTGACACATTAGTCCTACAGTGGCCATAGAAGTTAGGATTAAACACTTGAATTGGGAAGGATGAGACAGCAGAACTCTTAAGTATACATCTACTTGCATCTTGCAGTGAAAATTTTATTATAACTTGAAAGCACTCCTCAAGAATCACTTTCTCTGCAGGAGTCCCTGCTGGAGGAGGGAGGCAGCGGCGATAAGACCTTCTACGGCTCAGATGAAGATGAGGATGAAGACGAAGAGGAGAAGGAGAAGAAGGCCGAGGCTGCTGCCATGGCTAAGAGGAAGCCATATGTGATGGATCCAGACCACCGACTGCTACTAAGGAATACCAAACCGCTCCTGCAGAGCCGCAACGCAGCTGTGAGACCTCTGCTCTTTTGAATTATACACACACATTCCTGCAGTAAAACTCAGTCTATTGACTCACTACCATGGAAAGTGGCTGTGCCCTCTAAAATCATTTCTTAATGAGTAGATGAGGTCTTCATTCAACTTATAAAGCCTCTGACACTTAAGCATTTTAATGGTAAGTGTCCTTGTGTACAGCATTTAATCTGAGCTGACCTCTTGCTCAAAAATGAGGGCAATTTCCCCAAGGAAATTAATAAAGCATCACAATGCATTAGTGCTGCTGTGGTCACCTTGAGTAGCCTGTTTTGACCCATGTTAGATATTGTGAAATTCTGCCGTCACACACATTATCCAACCTTTGTATTGCTGTAGGCGAGCTGGTTTCTTGTGGTGAAATAAAATATGAAACACTTTTCCCATTCCTGAGCCAACAAGTGTTCGCTTATCTTGCATGAAGAGGAAAAGTCAATCATGGAGCTGTAATTGCTCTTTATGTGGTTACCTGCTTTGCATCAAACCAATGAAATGGAAAACCAAATAGTTTCCTTTTCCAGTGATGACTTCATACAGTTGCATATTTGCAGGTATCAGTTCCAACCAATGACTGTATATAAAGTTTTCTGCAGTCAATTCAAATTCAGTTCAATTCAAAATGTCTTTGTATAGCACATTCAAAAACAACAGAGTTGACCAAAGTGCTTCACAATTGGTTAAAAACAAGAAAAAGAAAATAGAGAAACAAATATAGATAAATAAGAAGGCAGTGAATTAACAATAAAAACATAAAACAGGCCTGATGGTACTCATACTGAACTTGAATTAAAAGCCAAAGTAAAAAAGTGAGTTTTAAGATGCGATTTAAAAGACTGAATAGACTCTGAAGTACGAGTCTCCTCCGGCAGATTATTGCAGAGTCTGGGTGCTGCTACTGCGAAGGCCCGATCTCCTCTATGTTTCAATCGAGACCTTGGTTGTGCTAAAAGCATCTGACTAGATGATCTCAGTGCTCCTTTGGGGTCATACATGTTGAGGAATTCATTTAAATAACTAGGCGCCATATTATTTAAAAGTATGTAAAAGAATCTTAAAATTAATACAATATTTTACAGGGAGTCAGTGTAAATTTGCTAAAACTGGAGTGATGTGTTCATACAGTCTAACACCTGTTAAAAGACGCGCAGCAGCAAGCGGACTAAGTGCAAGCGATGGAGAGACGAGTGTTGAAGACCCAAATAGAGAGAATTACAGTAGTCCAGTGTAGAGGTGATGAAGGTATGAATAAGTGTCATTGGTTCCAGTCTGACTGCTCTGACTTTGATGCAGACCAACAACCTGGTCTTTTTTACTTTAAAGTTTCCAGCATTGAAGCTTAGTCTCATGGTGACAAACCTACAGACTATCATTTTTTTCAGCTCTGCATCTCTTTACAGCCCATAAATTTACCAGTAAACAATCAGAAATGGTCTGTGTCAATTCAAACTTCTTTCATGAATATCAACTGAGATTCAGGTGTCTACCCATGTGTCTACCCTTTCTTGAAACAAATAGAACATTTCCAGTTGTCTCCTGCTGTGTGCTACATATAAGAAAGGACAAGGACAATACTCTGACCTGATTCTCCCAACATTGTTCAGAGTTCTTGTTTAGAGGTGGCTGAAGTGACTGACTGATGAGGAAGCATCCTGTAAAGGGTTTAGGGCCAGATTTACTAACGCATTGCACCAACACGAACTGGGTTTGGGTGTAAAAAAAAAAAGGATTATCAGCATGTGTAAGAGGTGAGAACTCAAACCACGAAATATAAGGAGGAGAATCAGGTCCGCAAAGTAATGTTTGTGACATGCAATTTACAGCTGATATTTAATGCCGAACTATAGAATCTATTAACATTTGAGCTTGATATGAAACTAACTAAAAACAGAGCAAGTTTTGTGAATTACACATGAAATCAACCACACCTATGAACGCCTCAAACATTATTTTCTCTCAAAAGACTAGCGTGGTTGTGCGTTGGTCCTGTGTGATCCAGCCATTGTCTACATGTTGTCGAGTCAACAGGACTCATTGTTAAAAATATGTGGAATAAATGATGATGTCTGCGACACAATTAGAATAAAACTCAATGTAAACAGAACAAATGCCACAAAATGTCACAAAAAAACCTCACAAAACATATAAGGAGTGTTTTTTGGGAACAGCTGTGAAAGTGACAGGCTAACAGTAAACGGGTAATAACAAACATTCAAAAACCTTTTTGTGTTTTTTCTACAGCCAATGTTTGTTATTCAGTTTTGGTTGTGTTTTCTGTGGTTTCGCAGCATTTTTCTATTTGCTGGTGTTTTCTTAAGTTTCCGTGCATTTGAACTCTCAGGGTCACCATACAGGAGTGAAAACATAGGAAACATTGTCATAAAGTGAAACAATTAAAGCTGTCCACTGCTCTTGGTGCTTCTCATGCTGCTTTTTGAGCTTTTTTGTACTTTGTCGTCTTCATGGGGAACTCCAATATTGCTCCATTTCCTATTCAGGCCCACTTTTCAACCAGTCAGCATTCCAGTGCATATGCGCTTTTGGTTTTTTTAACATGCTGCATTGGATCTACACAATTAATTCTGCTTTGTAAGAACTGTTTCCAATGCATATTGAGCATCTTAAAACTCCTGCCTCTTGAATGAACTTTTTACTGCTAGAGCAGTAAATAGAGAGCAAATCTGTATTTGCTTTAGTTTGGTCATGTATATTTAACACATGAGCAGAATAAATCCAAACACATTCGTCATCTCCAGTGCAACATAAGCATAAGGTAGTGATGCCTTGGTAATTAACTGCTGAAAATGAATGAATTTTCAATAGAGAACAAAACTCATTAATGGCCCAACACTCACCATTACACCTCTTTCTTTTTTTTACATTGGGAGGTTATGTCACTGTGTGAGACTTAAAAGTTTCTGTTTTCTCATTCTTTACACAATCCAGGTGGTGATGGCTGTGGCTCAGCTGTATTTCCATCTGGCCCCTAAAGCGGAGGTTGGTGTGATTGCCAAGGCCCTGGTCCGTCTCCTGAGGAGCCACAGGTGAGCTTTACAGTCTATAATTTCAAAATAAATTGCTTTCAAATCACTGTATCGCCATTTTCCAAAATTAAAACACCCTCCCCTCTGGAGAAAGTAACAGGAAACAAGTTGAAATGTCGAAAAAATACACAGCTAAATGGGAGGGGAAAAAAGATTTAACAACCACAAAACTCAGCAAAGTGGAAAACAGTATGACAACAAAATAACAAGTGAGCGTAATAAAATGGATCGCTGATGCCTAGAAGCAGAAAGTAAAATTAAACAGGGAGCCCAGTGAAGCTGAAGTAAGCATGAACTCATAAACCATGAGGAGTGATGATCGCACATCGGTGGCCTGTTGCCTGTAAGTCCTGCACACTGTCAGCTTTTTATTGCACAAGTGGTCCTGTGGCTCAGGGTGTGTTGTAATGGGATCATCAATCAGCAGCGACCAAACACCAGCATCTCTCTGTGGGAGAGTCGTCCAAAATTCATTGTACTATACCTTATCTTTCATTAGACTTATTGCTATTGACTCTGTGGCGTCCGGGCTCGCATAATAACCACATGGATTTACTGCCTTAAATAATAATGCGCTGATGTTTAACAGGAATGTTTTTAAAACATTTGTACTTGCTACGTTTTGTGGCGTACAGGGGTAGCTACAAACGTGCCAGAAGTTTCAAGTAGAGGCCAATTGTGAAACGTCTCTTGGAATTCTTTTAGTTTTTGCATAAGATTAAGAATTATTGCTTGAAAAAGTAAGCTAGGTCACATTACCCTCAACATTTTTAATTTTGAAATCCAGATGTTGAAGCTGTTACTAGCAATAACAATATGTTCTTTCTGACAGATCGGACAAAAAAAAAGTTAAAATAAACAGAAAACACAACTCGTAGAGATGCCACTTGTTCTGCCTTAAAGCTAGAAATTCAGCTGTTAGCACTCTGGCGGCTAAGCACTGCAAGCAGTTTCAATTATAAGTGAGAATAACATCTTTATGAATCGTGGTGAAATTTAATACTTCTCTTAATACTAATGATTTCCTTGATACAGCTGCAGAAGAGTTTTGTTTGTTTTTGTTTTTTGTAATGACATACCAAGGGAAGAAGAACAAGTCAGAGCAGGTCCATGTAAAATCTAAAAACTCTATCAATCACTTAAAAGCTGAGAGATGCAGGTAAAGAATACAATTCATTTGTTTAAAGTGCCATGTATTGATGGAGAGAGGTCCCAAATAAGGCACTAAAGTGGGTTAAATAACAACAGGGGAACAATTTAATGGCCGATGCACTTGATGCATGCGTCCTGCGTCTGTGATGGTGTGATTTCAGTCATGATCAGTGACAGAAAAGTCATGAGGATGTTGAAATGATGATAAAAAAGAATCAGGATTGCATATTGTCATTTTTTTAGAGACCTCCTGAAAGCTCCTCCTTGTCCCTCGCTTCTTAGCCTGTCTCAGACAAAAATTTTGTTTTCTTCTGACAGCAAAATAATTACCAGTTATCAGGATAATAATCCTCGATCGCTACTTACTCTGTGTCTTCTTCTTTTAGTGAAGTCCAGTATGTTGTTCTTCAGAACGTGGCAACAATGTCCATTAAGAGACGGGTGAGCTAAAGCTGGTGTTTCTGTTTTCTTCTGTTTTATATTTATGTGTTTAAATGGTATTTTTATTCTAACGAAGCTTCACGGAGGTTCTTCCTGTCTTTGTGTGTCACAGGGGATGTTTGAACCATATCTGAAGAGTTTCTACATCCGCTCAACAGATCCAACTCAGATCAAAGTCCTAAAGGTTGCTTTCTGTTCTCTTTTTTTGAAGATGGTCAGAAGTTTTTAGCAGTTTGTGGAGATATGAGAACATGATGGATTCTTATTATTGTTATTTGCAGCTGGAGGTTCTAACCAATCTGGCCAACGAGACAAACATTTCCACCATCCTCAGAGAATTTCAGGTACAATTAAAAAATATAAGTCATGTTTTAGGAAGAGCAGTCAGTCAGCAACCAACTTTGTCTTCCTGTATGAATTAATATGCAGAGTGGCTGCTTTTTTCTGGCAGACATATATTAAAAGCATGGATAAAGACTTTGTGGCTGCAACAATCCAAGCCATTGGTCGCTGTGCTACCAACATCAGCGAGGTGAGGGACACATGTCTGAACGGTCTTGTGCAGCTGCTCTCCAACCGAGATGGTGAGTCTTTTTATTTGTTAGTATAAGACACTCTTTAAACTGTACATATTGTATGAACAGATGGCAAAATAACATCAAAAACAAGACTTAAAAGTAAAAAGAGAAAAATACATTCCAAAAAATCTAATCAAATAGATCGAGACCTGATGACTGTGGAGTACGGTGAACTCGTTCTCATGTTCTAGATATGAGTTTGAGATTGTTTGATGTGTGTGATGGCATGTTATCCTGCTGGAAGCAGCCATCAGGAGATGGGTACACTGTGGTCATGAAAGTGGTAGACATGGCCAGCAACAATAATCAGGTAGGATGTGGCATTTAAATGGTGCTCAGTTGATACTAAGGGGATTAAAATGTGTCGAGAAAATATCCCCCAACACCATTTTACCACCAGGATCCTGAACTGTTGATACAAGGCAGGTTGAATCTGTGCTTTCATGTTATTTTTCATGCTCTGATTGTTGTTGAATGTTGTTTCATTAATGGAGAGTCATCGGCCCAGGCAACATTTTTCCACTCTTCTATTGTCCAGTTTTATCCCGTGTGAATTACAGCTTCAGTTTCTTGTTCTTGGGTGTCAGTACAGTCACCTGCTGTGGTCTGAAGCTGCTGTAGCCCATCTGTGTTATGCATTCAGCGTAACTTGGTTATAGGTTACTGGTTATGCAGGAAAATCCCAGCGGATCAGCACTTTCTGATACTCAAACCAGCACGTCTGGCATCAAGACCCATACCACGTTCAAAATCATTTAAATCACCTTTCTTCCTCACTGCATTGCTCGTTTTTTAACTTCAGCAGGTTGTCTTGGTCATGTCTTAATGTCATGACAGTTGAACAAATATACAGAATGAAGTGAACAGTGTGAATTTCTAGTGTGAATGAACTGGTAAATGAATGCTGAATACTTTCCACACATTGACTCGGAGCAGTAGTGATGTTTAAAAGTATGTATTTATTGTTCATTTCTGATTTCAACGAGTGACTCTTCTTTCTTTTGTGCAGAGTTGGTGGTTGCCGAGTCAGTGGTTGTTATCAAGAAGCTGCTGCAGATGCAGCCGGAGAAGCACAGCGACATCATAAAGCACATGGCGAAACTGACCGACAACATTCAGGTAAGAGTCTCTTTCATGACCTGCAGATGGTAGCTTACCTCAATGCCTCATTCAGTATCTATTATTATAAACCAGGTATCAACTAAGTGTTCACTAATTGACTCGGGCTCTTGAACCACCGTTTACATTGACGGTAAACCTGTTTCTGCCAGTCATATCCCTCTGTAGTAGCAGTGTTAGTTTGCTATCAACCTGTGTTCTCAGGTGCCAATGGCACGGGCAAGTATCCTGTGGCTGATTGGAGAATACTGTGAGCATGTACCTAAGATCGCCCCAGATGTTCTAAGGAAGATGGCCAAGTCATTCACTAATGAAGAGGACATTGTGAAGCTTCAGATCATCAATTTGGCAGCCAAGCTATATCTGACCAACTCCAAACAGGTGGGAATGGCATGTTTTTCTGTCACTAGTATTTATGGCTGTCCTTTTGTTCTGTCTCCCTTCCCTCACCCACAAATTGGTCACAACAACACAACAAATGGCTGCCCTGCCCTGAGCCTGGTTCTTCTTCAGGTTTCTCCCTGTTAAAAGGGAGTTTTTCCTTCTCACTTTCACCAAGTGCTTGCTGATAGGGGGTCGTCTGATTGTTGGGGTCTTCTCTCTTATTGTAGATTCTTTACCTTACAATAAAAGCACCTTAAGGTGACTGTTGTTTTGTTTTGGTGTTATAAATACACCAGTTTCAACCCCAAAAGTTTGAATTTATTAGAAACAAACTTGTGGCAGAAGGTACACCTGAAAGGAAAGTCTGACCCATTTGTATGAACATTTTAGAGGAAGAGGAATTTAATCCAGAATAAAAACATTTCAACTCACACATTTAATTTCACTTCACAGAATAAATTACTCAAATATCCCCTTTGTCTTGAAAATTCAAGTCAGCAGTGATATTTGTGCTAGTGAGCAAAGACACTGTTGTAAAGGCAAAATCTAATCTTTAATTAAATTAGGCTCATTGCTTACAGCAGCAGGGTGCAGCTGGGAGGATTCAGGATGGTGATAGTCTGGCTGCCTCTCCCTGATAATAAGTGTGAATACACATCAACAAGGTCTGCTGATTCAAATCATCACCATCACAAAAAAAGAAACATTTGAGATTATATTCAATATCCAACGTGTTGTTTTTAAAAATGATCTTGCAGTATTGTGCATAAATGACTGAGCATGATGTTGGCTTTCATTTAGTTTGTGTGAACAAGGCTGCTGTCAGGTGACAGAACGCACTAAACACACCTCTGTGGCGTCCACACACACTCTTCTTCCTGCCTTCTCCAGTCTCACCTGGGACATTGTTGCCACCTACACTTATGCACTGTGTAAATTTGCAGTCTAGAAATAAAGCCAGTGACGCTCTCACACAGTCATTACGCTGCATATCTTCATTAAAAGTGCTCTTAGATTTTTTCTGCAATGCAGACCAAGTTAAAGAAAACTCAAATATGTCACATTCAGAGTCAATTTTCAAATGGTTTCCAAAAAAAGTGTTGAGCTTTATCATTCAAGTAAGCTTTCAATCAGGGACTCTGTCTTCTTATAAATTAGTTGCAGACTAGTTGCAAACCTTCACCAATCTCCTATCACCAATTATGTTTTTTTCTTTTAACGTGATGAGGTCTTACAGGAATCCATGAAACCAGAAACATGTCAGTGTATCCAGATATTTACATGCCTTTGGTTTTTCTTTGTGAAAGTTTCATACCAGGAAGTCTGTCTGTGTTTAAAATGTGTTCATTCATTTAACAAACAGACTTGAGTCATTTGAGAACACCTAATTCCTGTTTCTAAAGAGTCGTTTTTTGAAGTGGTCTTCAGCAAAAGTTCTCCAGGCTTTCTGGAGGTATTTCTTTTCCACTTATTTTCAGTCCAGCGCTCGTTTCTGACTGCTTTCAAGTACCTGTAAAACATCATGGAGGCTCTGTCATGGTATGGGGCTGCATTTCAGCCAGTGGTGATGGAGATCTTCTTAAAACTGATGGAATTACGAATGCAGAAAAAGACTGTCAACTTTGATCCACCATGCAGTACCATCTGATTGTCTGACCTGCAATGGCTTAGGTCCTTTTTAGCAGGACACCAAACACATTTCCTGTACAGTAAAATCATACCTGGATAAGAAAACACACAGGTGTGTCCTCGTAATTGTCAATTATGGATTGGCCTTCCTAGAGCTTGGGCCTCAGCACTTCTGAAGCAGTGTGAGCTCATCGTGACAGAAAACTGCACCAAAGGTCAGCCAACATCCATAGAAGGGCTTTGAATGTCCTTCAAGAAACAAGGAGAACTGTTCTTGAATAGTGATACCAAATACTGACTTTCGAGCTTCTTGTTTTTGCCTTATACAGTATTCCCATGTATGTTTGCACATTTCAGTGAGTCACATCTTTTTTTTATGTTCTAATAAAATATTACGACACGAGAGGTGGCTCAAGACTAATGCAGTAGTCCTATCCTCTTAGACCCTCTCAAACAAATCCACAGCTACATACACTCCCACACTGCACATGCACGTAACGCAGTAGATAAGGTGTTGTTTTACTGTTCTTCCACCTTCCTTTCGTGTCCCTTCACCCCTCAGACTAAACTGCTGACGCAGTATGTTCTCAACTTGGCCAAATACGACCAGAACTACGACATCCGCGACCGGGCACGCTTCATTCGCCAACTCATCGTGCCCACCGAGAAGAGTGGAGCCCTAAGCAAGTATGCTAAAAAGCTGTTCCTCGCCCTCAAACCTGCACCCGTCCTTGAGTCTCCTTTTAAAGGTACAGAAGCAAGTCAACAGTAAGTTTTGTTTTCTAGTTTGTGAACTTGTATTGCGGCTGTTTGAAAATTATAATGGCAGAAATAGTTTGAGCAATGTTATTAGCGTTTAATTACCATCAGTCATGAACCGCCTTAACAAACATGAGACAGTCACAATCAATTAAACAGAAAATTGAGCCATAATTTCCTGCTGCTCTGTGTCTCTCTGTACGTTGAGACACCTGAGGCAAAAACAGCTAAAGTGAAAGAAAGAGGAAGTTATGGGCTGTTTTGGTCTACACAGCCAGCAGATGCAGCTGCAGCAGCGGCTCCGCATCAGATATAACGTATCCTTCTCAGAGTCATAACTCAGTCAGATATCAACACAAATAAGATCCTTTTTTTCCACAAGTATTGTGATTTAAGCTTCCAGGGATTATTATCTCAATTTCTTCCAATTTTAAATCTACAAAACAGCTTGGAAATAATGAACGAGGGATTTTTTTCCATGTGTCCAAGAGCTGTTTGAGGATACAGTTTTACAAAAGCCAAAGGTCATCCAGAGCATTCACGCATCTTTTTTGTAACTGTGAGTCTGTCCTTACACCGGGAGCATTTTTATTCTTCACATGAACATTCTGTCCATCTTTTTATTCATCTAAAGTACATCCAGCGGTTTTGCCTGCAGCTCTCTGATCTTCACGTGGCAGCAGCCTGACAGTAATCATAACAAAGACAGGAGAATCCACTCATCCTCATATTACAGAGCAAAGTCTTGAGATTTGAGATTTTAAAAGTTCATCCCGATTTCCTCTTTGAGGTCATCTCCTTGTGCTCCTCTGGATCACTTCCAGGGTGTCTGTATTTCCAGAACTCTCCCTTGGTTTAATTCCCTGTTTGCCACTTTGTACCCTCTGTGATACACACTCTTCTTCTTTGGAACAGCGATCCTCCAACTTTGGGACGGAGGACACAGTTAACACTTAGACACTCTTCTAGCTGTTTGTCCTTTGTTCTTTCTCCCTCCCCTCTCCCTCAACCTGTCGGGCTAAATGGCCGTCCCTACCAGTCCCTGGTTCTGCCGGCGGTATCTTCCTGTAAAAGGAGTTTTTCCTTCCCACCTGTGCTTGCTCACGGGGTGTCATCCAGCTGTTGAGGTTTCCGTCTGAATTTTGTACAGTATAAAGTGCCTTGAGGTGACTGTTGTTGTGATTTGGTGTTATATAAGTAAAACTGAATTGAATTGAATTCCACTAATAACTCCTGTTTGGTCTCTGGGCTGTAAATGGAAGTGGTCCACACAAGTTAATGTTTTCTTCAGTTTGAGTTCACATGCATGTAGTCAAAAAAGGATTTGGGTCCAGAGGTGCACAAGGAGATGACTTTGAAGTGGAGCTTAACTAAATTCAAAGCTGTTGAAGTTCTTTCTCAGAACTTTGTGATTCTGTGTTATGATAAGAGTGACTCTGCTCTTTCTGTTGCACTGATCTCTGTGTGTGCTTGCATTGTTTTTCCTTCTTTTTGCAGATCGAGACCACTTCCAGTTGGGTTCACTCTCCCACCTGTTGAATGCCAAGGCTGGGGGCTACCAGGAGTTGCCTGACTGGCCTGAAGCTGCCCCTGACCCCTCCGTGCGCAACGTGGAGGTGAAGGAGTCTGTGCGTGCAGTGGGAACAGTAACACACAGAGACACAGGGGCCCTCTGGGGGCCCCAAAGAATGGAGGGGAGCGAGAGTTGCTCCTTCCCCAGAGCAGTGCCTCAGAGGGGTTGGACAGAGTCACCAGAGCCTGACACTAACTCCAATATAACATTGATTCCTCTTTCACTGGTCATCTTTCATTTGCTTACAGCTCATTAGCATTAACAGCTCATCCTTTTTGGTCTCCATCTACTTCAAAATGGATGCTGCTTAACAACTTCCCCATCCATGGAGGAGAATGAGTCACAAAGGAGAAAAGAGGATTATTTTCATATTAATGAGAGAACATGTTAGACAGAAAGTGCCTAATTTGAGAACACCCGAATCATTATAGAAACAGTCAGTGGCATGAAGCTCCACCTCATCCTCTCTGCTGCACTCGCTTCTGTTCAGCAGCAGCTCACTCGCCCCATCCAGATGTTTCCTGACAGCTGTTTGAGCCAATAGCACATGCGATAGAGAAGAGAACAGATTTTAACAGCAGCATGCTGACAGTAGTATTAATGTTTAGTCAATACTTAAAACACAAAAGTCTGTCAGCCCAAATCTCCAAAGCCTCCTCTTCTTCTCCATCCCATTCACTCCATGTGCCATCGGTTCATCAGTTAAATTAACGTGAAATCAAGACTTGAGTGTTTTCACTACTCCATCTAAAAAAAGAAGAAAAGGAGACAAAACTTTAAATTTCAGTAGTGACCTCAAGGCTTGATTTTGTTGTGACATGTGTTTCGTAACAATAATGTTGCTTTTTAACACACAACGCAGTAATCCATGTCGTGTCTCTTTAAGTGTGAAGCACATTTCAATGTGGTGCTACAGGCGCCTTTCATGTTCTTGACCATGATGTTTGTACAGTTTAGCCGGTTAAACACATCAGTGTTTTCCCAAGTGGATCTTTACTTTTAGAAAATTGTTGTTTTGTCATCAGGATGGCTTTTTATCGTGTGGTAATGCAGCTGTGACTAAGGAAAAATACGTGTGCAGATTGCTGAATGTTTGCTTAGTCTGTGGAGGACTTACTCGCACGGTGGTAGTGAAACATGAACCAGAGACTGTTTGCCTTCAAGGTAAAAGCTGAGTCTTTTGAAATGTGCTGGTCACAGCAGTAAGGCACAATTTTTTACTTTGAAGGAGAATTCTCTGCTTTTCCAGTTTGCGTCATATTTCTCACAGTTTCATTGCTGCTCGGCTAGTTTTCTCCCTCTGAGTGATCTGGGAATCTCTCAGCGTCTGTGTTTTTATACACAAACTGAGTCGCACCGGCCGTGACACCTGCACGAGGTTACAAACACGGAGCCGTGCACGACCAGCTGAAATGACAGCTTTGCCAGGGCGAGAGCAGCGGGTGCAACAGGCTCATCACTTGCCTTTGCTTGAACCTGTCAAATTCGTAAATATCTATATATAGTTATTAATGTGCAAATGTACAAAAAAAAAAGAAGAAAAAATGAAAAAAATTTCAGGGGGGCCATTTTTGCCTTTATTTGATATTGGACTAAAACCACTGCGTTTCTGCTGCATTGCATATCGTCACCCACTCAACCAGTGGGCTAAACTAGCACTCTGTAAGTGTAAAAATTAAGGAATCACTAAAGCAAAAAAAAGGTTATGAGCAGTAGATTACTAGAGTGATTTATGAGCTGTTACACGAAGATATAAATGCATGCAAATTAGTCAACAAGTTATTTTTTTCCATACAATACTTGTGGCCAGCCTTCCAAAAGCTGGGATCTGCCAGTTTTCCTTGTTTTAAGAGTATATTTAAGCTTATTAATACTGATTATGTTCAGTTAGGTGTGTGTTTTTATATCCAGTCAGACTCGTTTAATTCCCCTCTTGATATCTCGTGGCTAAAATGCAGTTGTAATCAGCAGCAAAGCTAAATTTCACAAATTTCAGAACATAGGGAGTGCTGAGGGAAGAAATCAGACCGAAAAGCTATAGTGTGCCTTTCAAATCATTATTATACATCATTTGTAGTTAAAGAGCAAAAACAAGCAGAGCTGTAAAACACTCAGTACTGTCCTCTGAAGTTCAGCTGCTGGAAAAACCTCTCTGGGTTATTCTGAAAGTCTCGCATTGCATCCACTCAAGTTGTGGCTGTTAAAGTTGGGAGGGTCAGTGAATCTTCTGAAGCCTCAGCCTCTCTGACAGACTCTCCTTCTGCTATACGGTCCTCCACAGACAGAGGAGGTCATAACCACCGGAGAGGGGCGGATCGGCTTACTAGGAGACTGGCGAGAGGTGCCCCTCCCTTTGAGTTTGGAAATGCAGTGGTGTTTGCGTTGATGACTGCTCTCTCTGTTTCTTCCCTGCCTGTCAGTTAACGTCTAAACTGCTGATGTTGGCATTTATACAAAATGATTTACACATTTCATATCACACAATGATCACAGTGTGTGAATGGGTGGATGACTGGATGTGTAAAGCGCTTTGGGGTCCTTAGGGACTAGTAAAGCGCTATACAAATACAGGCCATTTACCATTTAGGTGACATCAAATTTCCCTCGGGATGAATAAAGTATTCTGATTCTGATTCTGATTCTGATAAATCCTCTGTCAGTTCACACGAAGTAAGACTGACCACTGTGTTTGTTTCAAGCAGACAGAGTTCAGCTTTAAGGGGTCCAATAAATTGTTTAGTAATAAGCAGTGGGATAGAAGTTTCTTTAATTTTATAAACAAAGCTGATTCTAATTTGTAAATGAGACCAGTCAAAATCAATTCTTAATCTCAGGAAAAAATCTTCTAGTCTCAAGATTTACTTAATCATTAAGCTCCAACAGGGGCTTCCAAACATATCACACTGTCTTTATCAGCAGTTTTGGGACTTCTCTTTCATATTGGCTGAAAATTTTAAATATATAGCGAGTTTCATGAGAAAAAATCTTCATGTTCTTATCTTAAACCTCTCCACCTGCCAGCTTGGAAAACATGTACCTGTGAAGCTTACAGGTGCATGCTGTCCAAACCCACCTGATGAGTGCCTCCTGCACATGAGATTTTTGTTCGTTTGTCCAAACACTGCCCTAAAACGAGTTTGAAGCAGTAATTTAGTGGCAGGAGTGAAATTAAAGGATCTACAAGAACTGGAAAAGATTAATATTTGGCAGGAAGGTATATTGTGAGAGCAGAGCTATAGACGTTAATCCTCTGACAGAAAGTTATTCATTCTTAAAGACTTTTTCCAGGCTTTGCTTTAGAAAGCAGAAGTGCTGATGCTCAATGCCAGGCTAGTTCTGCCTCAGTGCCTTTTGATAAGCAGCCAACATTTAGACAGGGTAGATTACTGAAATGAACATTATGCTACATTGTAGAAGCTCGGGGAGCTTCCATGGTCTATAGAAAATAGACATCGTAGGAGTGGTCATGTGACACGTGAAGATAGTACAGTAGTGGAAGGATGAAGGGTGTTTTGCTTTGGGGTTAGCTAAAACCTTTTTTACGTTTCTAAATGTTAAAAACATCTACACTACTAAGGAACAGATCTGTTTATTATATTGTTTCTCTTTCACTCAGGTGCACTTTTTAGTGACGCCAACATAGAACAGAAGCCTTGTGAGAGCTTAAAGCAAAACAAAAGATTTTGACCTGCTGACGGGGACTCCTCCAGGTCTCCTCCCGTCCATCTGCTTGGTTTTCTTCATGAAGTTTGTGACTCGCTTGCTGATCACGTCACAAATGTTGTCACGTGATATTTTTTTTTATTTTTGATTGATGTGATTTGTTCTCAGATTTCTTCCTCTACCCCTCTGCTGCTCCACCTGTGCTGCTCTTCATTCTGCCCATCTAACCCATGCTAGCATATCATACTTTGTTGCTGGTGAAGACTAAGTGCATTTCATGTATTTTTTTTGATGTATTGGTGAAGTAGTGAATGCTAATGTTGACTTTTAATTTGACAGTATGAGTACGTATTAAGGTATATCCAGTAGTTATATTGGAGTATGTTGATTTTTTTACCAACAGAAGTTGTCCTTTTGATTACTTTTATCAAATACTGTGTTTAAAAGTTATCATGTAATTAAATTTAGGATTATTCTTATTATTTTGTCTCTGTGATATCCAAAACTGTTCTCACACATTCTTATTTTTTAGCCCCTGAAACCTTCCTGTGCCTGTTTCTCTTGCTCTCCTGACTTTTATTCTGAAAGAAACCACTTCCTTCTTTTTTCCTCATCTCCATCCCAATCTTTTTTTTCCCCTACGTCTGCCAGGTTTTTACGCTGCTTGAAAGAGTCACAACATTAACAAGTGTGAGTCAGTTAGCGGCAAACAGCCACACGTTCTTGAGCCTCAACCCATATAGCCGCAAAAACCCAAGTGCTTTTAAACTGAATGCCTCCCTCCCGCATATAGTAGTCGCTGTTCTGTGCTTAGCTCAGCCAAAGCTACCTGAAACACAGCACCCTGTTCCTCAGTCTCTACCATTAAAGAAGTGATTCTTTCAGCAGGCAGATCGGTGCTCAGGCACGTCACGCAGCATTAGGCTCCTTGTGGGTATTAAGTGGGGCTGAGATGTCCGTGCTCATTAGCAGATGGCTCTGGTTAATGAGTTTGGTCACAGAAAAAGCAGATGGCCTTTTCTTTTTAAGTGTAGGAGGATAGTTACTGCTCCTCAAAGATATCACTTCTCTTAATGGAACTGCTCCTATATTATTACAAGAAAAGCATTTCTGCAACTGGTCATGAAGGCAACACCTGGTGCTAATGTCTTTGTGTGCAAAAACAGAAAACTCTAATGCAAACAAGTAAACGACTCGCTCCATTGAAGCATTGGTGTAAATTTGCTCCCTGGCTGTGGGATCTGAGAGCAGATCTGCAGCAGCGATGGCTGGCTTCTTTTGGCTGCATCACGCCCAGGCAGAGGCACTCATGGCCATGCTATCTGCCCACGTTTCTGCTTCTGTCTGAGGGTTTTCTCTCTGAGGCGGGGCTGGAGGCTTACTGTTTGTACTCTCGCTTTTTCCGTTTTGTTTTATGCCAGGTGCCTGAGTGGACCAAATGCAGTAGCCGTGAGAAGAGGAAGGAGAAGAAAGTAGAAAAGCCGTTCTACACCGACTCAGAGGGAGAGTCTGGTCCTACGGAGTCTGCTGACAGTGGTAACTTTAGGCTGCTGGCACTGATAGCATGGTCATTTTTTTTGATTCAATACGTAGTGCTCACAACAGGGGTGTGTGTTTGTGTGTGTTTGTGTGAGAGACTTTTGAGTCAGTGTGAATGATCTTGGTAGGGGCTGGTAAAACGAGACAGTCTCAAAAAATAAGCTCATTATCAATTGAATTTTATTACAAATCACAACAACTGTTACCTCAATGTGCTTTATATTGTAAAGACCCACAGAATAAGTCCTAATAATCATATCACCCCCTTTGAGCAAGCCCTTGAGATTTGTGTTGTTGACCAATTCTATAAAAATCTAAAGAAATAAGGTCCATCTCTCAATCCTTTCTAACTTTCATACCCTGTTTGTGGCGCTCAGGTCCAAGTCCAGCTGTATAAATCTTTAAAATTGGTCATAATGCCCTAAGACAACTAGAGACTTCAACAGCAATAACAATATTGGCTGCAGACTATTTCTCGGGGGGGTTAATGCACATTTAATGTATTAACAGAAGAACGGAAGAAATGTATTGTACTTTGATTTATTGGCAATGGAAAAAAATATAGAATGTTACCAGATGAAAGTATCAGTACTGAGTTTGAATTTATTGTTTAAATATGTTGCATAAAACTAAACACAGAGACCAATCAAGGGTTGATGGTTACAAGTCGATGTGCAGCGATTTTCCAGCAAATTCAAATGAGTGTGTGATGATGAGGATGTGGAGACAGACAGCAAAATTTGTGAGGGAGCGGCTGCTGATTTTTATATAGGAGTGTGTGTGGAGAGCTGGTCAATGCCAGGGGTGGTGACATCGTGACATAAATGGAAAAGACGTAATGAAGAATTTCAGAATGTCAACGGCTGCTTTTAACCTGCGTATATATGGTGCTGTCTCATGACTTCTCGTGAGGTTTCAGGACCTCATGATGTATCGTGAGGCAGCAAAAGTCAAATCAATTCTGCTTTTATTGAGGATCATTATCTGAGGACCACATTTGGAGGTGACTCAAGGCAGAACTGAAGAGAAACAAAACTTGTCTTGTTCATACATGGACCTCATTCACTCCCAGTGCACAAATCTGTTCATCCAAATGTTTTCACCTGCTTTATTCTGCAAGTGCATTAACAGCAACAAGCACGCCTGTATAATTATGCTGATCCTGATTTCCTAATGTAGTGCATTATTATCTTATTTTAACATTTAAAAGCAGTTCTGTGAACATTAGTAAGGCCACGATGTTATTTTTAAAAAATAGATTTGAATCATATAAGTAAAATAAGACACTAGGTAGCAGTTTATAATGCTGCCTGTGTAATTTTCCAAAATGTTTTCTGAGTTTAGTGTGGAATTTTCAGTACATAGAAATATTCCCCATTAATTACAGCGTGAGATGCGGAAGTAGAGCTACTAAGGAATACATCCCTCAACCTTAAAATAACTCTAATAACACCTTAAGATGGGGAAATATAGAAAAGCCTCATTACTTCCAGTATAATTTTGTCTCTTATTGTCTAAAATACACCAAAATCACTTAAAAATACAAATAGGGTGAGGTATATCACCAGTTGCTGCATGTCGTCCTCCTGCTCTTCCTCCCAGCCTTCCCATCTTTTCTCCCCCGTCCTGTTTAAATAAAGGCTAAAAAGCCCAAATAAACATATTACAAATTTGCTTCAAGAGTTATTAAGCCTCAAGTTTAGGCACTGAAAATTACATCCTATTACTTTTGGGAAATTGCAAAATACGTTGTGGCCTTTACTGTATGAAGTGCTAATTTGGATATTATCCCTGTACTCTGAATATAGTTTTATGTTCTTTTAAGAGCTTCATATTATTCTTACTTTTAGCAGTACTGACTGAAACATCGGTACTGTTACTAGCTTTTGAATATCTGTTGACCTCAACAGTATTTCACATTAACCAGAAAGTAAACCCCTAAATGTCTGATTCCATCTGATCAGTTATCTTTAATTGATAATCTTCTTTTAAGAAGATTATCAATATTCCTCACTATTACTGCTGCAGAAACTATCATCGGCTACAATAATATTATAGACAATATGCAGTTTTGTGAGTGCGGGTGTAGCATAAAACACCTCTGTCTTTAGTTGTTTCTGATGTGTCTGCCTCAGCTTCACGCTGAAAGAAAATCTGAGAATGTCAGTTAAAAGTTCTGCTTTATCTTTTTTTCTTTTTCCTCGCCTCTGGAGGAAAAAAGTGTCTGAGGCATCAATAATACAAAGGATAATAAAAGTTTGATCTCCTCTCTGGTTTTGATGAGCTCGACTCTTTTTGATGGTAAAACAGTTTAACACGCAGACTCACTCAGTCCCAGCTGCTTTGTTTGTCAGAGGACGCCGTGTAAGATGTGAATACCAACAGCCTTCAGATCACACTTACTCTGTGTAGCCTTTCTAACCTCTGACCTCTCCCTCCACAGAGTCAGACTCTGCCAGTGGCTCGGAAAGCAGCAGTGGCAGCGAGGAGAGCGGGTCGGGATCAGAGAGCGAAGAGAGTAAGGAAGCCTCCGAGTCTGAGGAAGAAGAAGAGGAGGAGGAAGAGGAACAGAAGAAGAAAAAAAAGAAAGATCTAAAGAAGCCAGTGCAAGAAAGCGAAAGGTAGACTGCTTTACACTGCATGCCATGTCAGGCATATTTGCTGGACTATGGATGTTATTATTAGAATTGGTGGTCGCTTTGTTTGTAGAAAATAAAGTTTGACTCCTTGGGGGAAGTTTGACCTCTGGTTTCCTTTGACAGTGAGCAGAGCAGCGAAGAAGAAGAGAGGAAGCACCAGAGGAAGAGTAAACCGCGCAAGAGCGAGTCAGAGTCTGAATCTGACGAAGATGAGGAAAGCGAGTCTGAAAGCAGCCAGTCAGAGTCTGAAGACTCGGAGTCAGAGGCTGAGGTCAAGAAGAAAAAAAAGGTGCAAACCAGGGTTAACTACAGAGAAAGTGCACAGCAGCAGGGTGCATCAAAAACAATCATCAGATTTAAAAAGGCTGGGTTTTCTTTTTTAAGTAATGCACATAGAAGCTTGCAATAAATATAGAAGTACATGACTGAATATAAGGTTTCACACAGCCCCTGCTGTTGTTATGCTACCTACCACCAACCATGTGAAGCTAAGGAATCCGCTCTTTCCATCGGTGCGTGTTTCTATCGTTAGCGGTGAATAAAAGCACTTTTAAACCAGATTATTCTTTTTGATACAGCCTGTATCTAAGAAGCCACTAAAATTCTCATAACCTTAGCATTTCAAAATACAAGAGAGCGCAGTTGTGCCCCTTTTCCTATACAGCAGCATGAACAGCGTCTATTCGTGACAGTTTTTCTTTGTTCTCCAGACGGCTGAATCTAAACCTCCTCCCAAGCCTCTCAAGAAAGAGAGCAAGAAAGAAAAGAAAGAAATGTCTCTGCTCGACCTTGATGATTGTAAGTTGTTTTTGTTTCTTTTTCTCGATCTTTCCAGCTTTTCTTCTCAGACAGTAGAAAATGTATGGCACTCTCTTTAGAACGGAAAGCAGTCTAAGCAGAGGTGTCCACATCTACCTCTTCCCAGAACCGTCTTCATCTCTTTCATCTGAGAATCTCATCCCATTTCAAAATGCACAAACCACTTCTGAATTAGATGCAGTTCAGATGCCTGAACCATCTCATTAGCTCTTTTTGAGGAGCAGCAGCTATAATCTGAGCCCCTTTTAGATGACTGAGCTCAAGGGTTTGGTCACCACCCACAGATGTGTCCACAGAATAGGTAGGAAAGTAGAGCTTCCATTAAACCGATGCTCTCCCCTCATTCATAAACAAACCGTCCAAGATACTTAATCTCTCAACCAGACTTGGAGATGCTAATTCACACCTAAACCCCTTCACATTCTACAAAGATGCCAAAGGAAAAAAAATCCATTAGATGACTGCACACCGGTCTGAATTTGGGAACATCATCCGTGTCTTGTTTCTTTCTTTCTTAGTTGAACCTGCTCCCTCACCACAAGTCACACCGGTCAACACCTTCCTATCCAACAGCCTCGTGACCGACCTGGAGGGGCTGTCTTTGTCTGACTCTGTCCTCTCCCCAGCAGTAAGTGTTTCATATTATTTGCTTGTTGACATCTTTATTCTCTGTTAGTGAAGCGATGAAATGAAAATGAAGAGGGGGGGGGAACTAAAGCAGATGACAAACCAGAGGGGTCTTTTTACAGACCATTGCTCCCTCCAGCGCGCTGAAGAGCTACGAGCTGCTTCACCGGATCACGGGTGAGGGTCTGTCGGTGGAGTACTGTTTCAGCCGGCAGCCTTTCAGCCCTGACGCCAACATGGTGGCGGTGCAGATGCAGTTCACCAACAGCGCCTCTTCCGACACCAAGAACCTGCACATAGAGGATGTGAAGCTCCAGTCTGGGATGAGGGTCAAGGAGTTCCCAGAGATCGGTGTGTGAGATTGTCCACTGTGTACATGCACGGACATATGAAATACAACCCTGCTGGCAGTGCTTGGAAACTGCACTGTTCATTACACCAGATAAAACAGACGTACTTGTTGCAGATGTCGGTGTTTTTTCTATTACAATAATTTTGCTTCAGGGAAAGCTGTAAATAAGATGCTGAATTTTTGTGACTATGAAGTTGAAAATTCTAATTTAAGTTTGTTCATAGACAAGAAGGGGACCATCAGCCTGCTACATATTAAAATATACATATCAGCACATTTAAATTCCTCCATTAAACTTATTATCAACATGAAATACAAGTTTGATGGATTTCTGTCCTTTCACCTAACGGCAACAGGTTGCAAGCTGCCTCTATGACCTGTACACGGGCAACCACATAGACACCAGTATCCTGATAATTAGTGTTAAGCCACAAACTGATAAAACACTGTAACTTTGTTCACCAAAATGTCTTGAACTAGCTCTGCCACTCAGTAACCAATAATATTACTCATGTAATTCTATCAAAAAGCTGCAAAACACCATAAATATGGGCGCAGTGGTTACAGTTCAGTGACTTGACTGTCCCTACCTGAGGCCTGACATCAGCTACAGCCGGCACACATGCCACGAGTTATGTGCCCTTAAATTTAAACCTTAATAAAACCCAGTCTGTAAATAATGTTGCCTTCATCACTCGAGTTGGGCATTTTAACATGTCCATCAGGGTTGACTTGACTTAGAGAAAAACAAAGTGTGGCAGTTTTGAAGTTGTCAGCAGCGCCTCCATCTCAGTTTTCTTCTTAGAGGACACTTTTTGTACAAGGACGTCTCAGATGTTTCAGTATGAACATTCACATCCTAATCTTTGTCTCGGTTTTTCATGTGACTTTTAAGAGTTGTGCCTGTTTTTTGTGTGGAAACACTAAAGGCTTTTTCTTTCCTCCATGTCCACAGAGCTACTTCCGGCAGGTGAGACGGCCACAGCTGTGATGGGCATCGATTTCTGTGATTCAACGCAAGCAGCAAACTTCCAGCTGTGGTGAGACGGACTCTTGATTACAGAGGGTAGACCTCCTGTGCAGTCCTGCTTCTGGTTGCCGGTCTGCTTCATTTTTGGGATTTGCTAGATTTGCATTTGCTCTGCAGCAGTTAGTCTGCTAAGCCACTGATACGTTGATATACAGACAGGAAGTTAGTTAATTATTTGGAAAAACTCTTGATTCGATTCAGTTCACGTTTAATAATATCAGAGAAAACACTCCAGTTGTTTCTGAATTTCTATAAAGCTACAGGCAGTCATTTTGAGGTTAATGGGAAAAAAAATAGTTGTACTTATAAATATACACAGATTATTGTGCAATTATGTCTTCCAACAAACTGATGTGCTTTTCATTAATAAGTATATAAGACCGGCTCCGGTCCAAGCCCAACACTTGGATCTGCTTCAAAGAAAGTTTCACTAACACCAGTTAAAAGCAGCTGAGGCTAGCATCAACACTTAACTAGGGTGACCAACCGTCCACTTTTACTGGTGTCAAGCCAGCCTCCACTTTGTTTTACGTTCCCTGTGTATTCTGAGTATTATGGCAAAAGACGTGGAAACCTGATTTCAAAATAAAAGCTCCAGAAGCATGATTTCAAAATGAAGGCCGACTTCCAGTAAATTAAGAGCACATTCACAAATATCAATTAGTCTTGTTTGCACACTCTAATGTTGGATACAAATGACATACCCCAGTATTCTAGTAGCAACATGCCAATATTAAAGCCATCTCCTTTTGGATTTCAAAGTAAAAGCCATCTGAATGTTTATTTTTGAACTACTCTTTTAATTAATTGAGAATGGAAAACTCATGTTTCCACAGACTAGTTGCAGTCTATATTGAGTGTATACAACCCCATAGTGATACCATGTCAATATCAATCATTCTTATTTTGCCTTTCAAAATAATGGCCCTTTCAAATTGACCATATATCGGTGTGCGTTTTCAATGACTTCAGAAAGCTCTAAAATGGAAAAATGCTGTTTATTTTGTCTGGCTCCTATATTGATGAAGTCAACACCATCACAGTTTAAGAACTATCAACCAAATGCCATCATGCGAGATGAAAGTGCCAGGGAGCCAAATTCTCATTTATCAGAGACTGCAATTTAAGACATCTACTGACCCACACCAGGGCCAAGGCAATGTTGTTCTCAGCAAGTATCTGGTTAGACACCATGTTTCGAAGGCCTTTGGTAATTGTGTTATGTTTAAATTTTGAAGCCAAATACACTCAACAAAAATATAAACGCAACACCTTTGTTACTGCTCCCATTCCCCATGGGATGGATGTAGAGACCTAAAATTCATTCCAGATACACAATATAACCATCCCTCCCAAACAGTGGTCACAAATCAGTCCAAATGTGTGGTAGTGGGCACATCTGCTATATTGAGATAATCCATCCCACCTCACAGGTGTGCCACATCAGGATGCTGATCTGACGACATGAGTAGTGCACAGGTGTACCTCAGACTGCCCACAACAAAAGGCCACCCTGGAATGTGCAGTTTTTTGCGCTATTGGGGGTCTGGGGACCCAGAACCGGTCAGTATCTGGTGTGACCACCATTTGCCTCATGCAGTGCAACACATCGTCGCATGGAGTCTATCAGATTGTCAATTGTGGCCTGTGGAATGTTGGTCCACTCCACTTCAATGGCTGTGCGAGGTTGTTGGATATTCGTGGGAACTGGTACACGCTGTCGTATACGCCGGTCAAGCACATCCCGAACATGCTCAATGGGTGACATGTCCGGTGAGTATGCTGGCCATGCAAGAACTGGGACATTCTCAGCTGCCATCTGCCCTGAACAATGTGAACCATGATTCATCCGTGAAGCGCACACCTCTCCAACGTGCCAGACGCCATCGAATGTGAGCATTTGCCCACACAAGTCTGTTACGGCGACGAGCTGGAGTCAGGTCAAGACTCCGATGAGGACGACGGGCATGCAGTTGAGCGTCCCTGAGACGGTTTCTGACAGTTTGTGCAGAAATTGTTTGGTTGTGCAAACCAATTGTTCCAGCAGCTGTCTGGGTGGCTGGTCTCAGACGATCTTGGAGGTGAACCTGCTGGATGTGGAGGTCCTGGGCTGGTGTGGTTACACGAGGTCTGCGGTTGTGAGGCCGGTTGGATGTGCTACCATATTCTCTGAAACGCCTGTGGAGACGGCTTATGGTTGAGAAATGAACATTCAATGCACGGGCGACAGATCTGGTTGACATTCCTGCTGTCAGCATGCCAATTGCACGCTCCCTCATTGCTTGTGGCATCTGTGGCATTTTGCTGTGAGACAAAACTGCACATTCCAGGGTGGCCTTTTGTTGTGGGCAGTCTGAGGTACACCTGTGCACTACTCATGATGTCAGATCAGCATCCTGATGTGGCACACCTGTGAGGTGGGATGGATTATCTCAATATAGCAGATGTGCCCACTACCACACATTTGGACTGATTTGTGACCACTGTTTGGGAGGGATGGTTATATTGTGTATCTGGAATGAATTTTAGGTCTCTATGTCCATCCCATGGGGAATGGGAGCAGTAACAAAGGTGTTGCGTTTATATTTTTGTTGAGTGTATTACAGGTCACCATGGCATTATGATTTTAGTTTAGCTAATTGATTCGTGTAATCTGGCGTCATAGATAAATACATAAAAGCTACAATCTCTAGTGTTTCTAAACAATACTGCTTCAGGGAAACACGTATAAAATGAAAATGTTGAAAAAGTCCTTAAAAAGAAGTCTATTATTAATTTCTGCAACTGAAGACTTTCATAAATACTGTAGAATCCGTTAGCTTCATTCATCCATTCACTTCCACTTATCCTATCCAGGGTCGTGGGGGGTGCTGGAGCATATCCCAGGGAGAGGCAGGGTACATGTACAGGCTCTTGGTAAATGCATTGAGGAAATCAATGACTGGTTGTGCCACAATTTTCTCCAGCTAAACAAAAACAAAACTGAGGTAATAGTCTTTGGCGCCAAAGAAAAACGATTACAGGTCACCAGAGAACTTCAATCTATACATCTAAAAACCACAAACCAGGCGAGAAATTTGGGTGTAGTGATGGATGCAGACCTAAACTTAGAAAAACACATTAAGACAATAACAAAGTCAGCTTACTATCACCTCAAGAATATATCAAGGATAAAAGATCTGATGTCTCAACAGGACCTGGAAAAACTAGTCCATGCATTCATCTTTAGTAGGCTTGATTACTGTAACAGCATCTTTACAGGTCTACCTAAAAAATCAGTCAGACAACTACAGCTCATTCAGAACTCTGCTGCTCGAGTCCTCACTAAGACCAAAAAAGTGGACCACATCAGTCCAGCTCTGAGGTCCTTACACTGGCTGCCTGTCCGTCAGAGGATAGACTTTAAAGTTCTGATGCTGGCCTATAAAGCTCTGAATGGTTTAGGACCAAAATACATCAATGACCTCCTGACCCAGTATGAACCATCCAGATCCCTCAGGTCATCTGGATCCGGTCTTTTATCAGTTCCCAGAGTCAGAACCAGACACGGAGAAGCTGCATTCAGCTTTTATGCTCCTTATATCTGGAACAAACTCCCAGAAAGCCTCAGATCAGCTGAAACACTCAGTTTATTTAAATCCAGGTTGAAGACTCACCTGTTCTCAGCTGCATTTGAATAAAGCACCAAATCCACACTTTAAGCTTAAATTTCAAAACTTACATTTAACTACTGATTTTATCTACTGTTCTGATTTTATCTGTTTTGATTTTATATACTGTTGTTTGTTTGTTTGTTTGTTTGTTAATTAGTTAGTTAGTTTATTTGCTTGTTTTAATCAATTTTAAATCATGCTTTTTATTTGTTCTTGTTTCTAATGTCTCTGTAAAGCACTTTGAATCACCTTGTTGTTGAATTGTGCTATACAAATAAACTTGCCTTACCTTGCCTTGCCTTACATAGGGTGAGAGGCAGGGTACACCCTGGACAGGTCACCAGTCTGTCGCAGGGCTAACACACAGAGACAGACAACCATTTGCGCTCACATTCACTCCCGCATTCACACCTATGGGCAATTTGGATTAATCAATTAACCTATCCCCACAAACTGCATGTCTTTGGACTGTGGGAGGAAGCTGGAGTACCCAGAGGGAACCCACGAAAACACGGGGAGAACATGCAAACTTCACACAGAAAGACCCCGGCCTGATGGTGGAAATGAACTCAGGACCTTCTTGCTGTGAGGCAACAGTGCTAACCAAGCACACAGTAAAGTAAAATTTTTAGCTATTAAATCAGCTCTAGTGCATATGATCACAAAGTTGAAATTTGAATATAGAGAAAACAGAGCTGGTTTGACAGAAACAACACAACTTTGTCAGGTTGGGGAACAGCATTTCTGGAACATTACTGAGCAGCATGGGGGCTCCAGAGGGATTGTCTTGGCTCCACTTCTTTTCATATTGTATACAGCAGACTTCAAATATATATCTTGAGTCTTGCCAAATCCAGAAATACTCAGATGACACTGCCATTGTAACGTGTTTCAGGAATGGGCAGGAATCTAAAGACTGGGACCTTTTCTTGCCTTGAGCAACTGGATTCAGAAAATTATCTGCAGGCTTTTCAATTCTCATACAAATAGCAGATGAGCTAGGAATTTTTCTCTGTGATCAGAAAAATTATTGTTATTATTATTTTTGTTCGTAAGGAATGTCTGGCACCTCTGGTGTTTTATAAAACTGCTCCCGACTCCACTGTTAGATTATATGTTATGATATGTGTTGGCATGAACTGGAATTAATGGGTGGAAGCTGGAACTTTCCATTTAATGCCATTCTGAAGTTATGGAAAGAGAAGCTCCTATAAACAAAGTCTAAAGGGCTTTTACTCTGAAATGCAAAATGGGATTGATTTGAGATTGAGATGTTTCCACTGTAGAGGTTGTGTGGACTCCAATTACTTAGTGGAAACAGTAATTGTCCTGTTAACAGCATCCGCGTTTAGTTATAAAAAGTACCTCATAAACAATTATAATCAAGATATTGACGTGATAAAACTGTGGGGTTGTATACTGTCAATGTAGAGTGAAATGATCTTGTGGAAACAGCAACTTTGCTTTTAAGGGGATTCTGAAGTCAGTGAAAGAGTGGCTCATATATGGGCAATTTCAACGGGCCATTACTTTGAAAGGCAAAATCAAGGCGACTTGAAATTGACTTGGTATCCCCGTGATAGGGGATACCAAGTATCCCCACTGTCAATCTAAAGTGGAATTATCCTGTGGAAACAGCAATTTTCCTTTTTAGAGCATTTTGAAATCGTTAAAAGAGTAGGTCGTCTATGTGCAATTTAAAAAGGCTTTTATTTTGGAAGGCAAAATCGAACTGACTTGATATTGATATAGTATCACTATGGGGTTGGATATTGTTGATCTAAAGTGGAATTACCCTGTGGAAACAGACATTTTCCATTTTAGAGCATTTTGAAATCGTTCCAAGAGTAAGTCAGATATGGGCAATTTGAAAAGGCTTTTACTTTGGAAAGCAAAATCAGACTGACTTGAAATTAATATGGTATCACTGTGGGGTTGTATACTGTTGATCTAAAGTGGAATTATCCTGTGGAAACAGACATTTTCCTTTTTTAGAGCATTACAAAATCACAGAAAGGTAGGTCTTATATGGGCAATTTCAACGTGCCATGAATTTGAAAGGCAAAATCAGACTGAGTCAGTCTGATTTTGCCCATCAATGGGCAATTTCAATGGGCCATTACTTTGGAAAGTGAAATCAGACTGACTTGATATTGACATGGTATCACTGGGGGCTGTATACTGTAAATACAGAGTAAAATTATCCTGTGGAAACAAGAATTTTTCTTTTTAGAGCATTTTGAAATCGTTAGAAGAGTAAGTCAAATATGGGCAATTTCAAAGGGCCATTACTTTGAAAGGCAAAATCAGACTGACTTGATATTGACATGGTATTACTGTGAAAAACACTGTGGTTGGATAGTGTTGATATAAAGTGCAACTAGTCTTTGGAAAGAACACTTTTGCTTTTAAGAGCATTATGAAGTCATTGTAAGAGTAGTTCAAAAATGAAAATTCACAGGGCTTTTACTTTGAAATCCAAAATAAGATGGCCTTGATATTAACAGGGCGCTATTAGGGTGCAAGGTTGTGTCATGTAGATCTAACATTAGAGTTTGTGAACAAGCCTATATTATATGTTACTATGTTCTTAACATATCTGTTAATTCACTCGAAGTTGGCTTTTATTTTGAAATCCGGTTTCCCTTCCCGTAATACTTTGAATACACAGGGAGCAGAAAACAAACTCGAGGCTGGCTTGACTGCAAGTCTCGAATTGGAGGCTGGCTTGACACAATCCCCCCGGACGTCCAGGGCGTCCGGGGGGATTTTCGAGATTGATAAAAATGTCCGGGTTTTCCTACATTCCGACAGAGGACCCATGTGTTTGAAGTCATCCCCGAACTGCTGCTTTGTGAGCACTTGTAAGTTTTTCTGCGCTCACAGAAGGGACAGACAGCGCGCAGGAACGCGCCTAATGATGTTTAAAAGATCCCAAAACGCAAGTGAATCTTTTCAGACGAACTGCAAAAGAAATTTCCCTCGTACCGACCCAGTACTGGTAATTTTTCTTATGCACATGAGGCATTATTTCTGTACCATTATTTAATTCCAGAGGTTTTTAAGTTATTTTCTTTGCACTTGTTGACTTGTAAGGTCCTATATGACAGATTTTATTTCACAATTCATTAACCGCACAGAGAAGGCATCGTTTAAATATGTTTCTTTAAGCAAGTTCTTCATGACTGAGCCAAGTGTCCTCTTTTTTGGACATCAAAATATGGTCACCCTAGCTTAACTGACTAAAAAGCTCAACAACTCGCCAAAGTATTGCTGTTATCGGACACAAGCTTTAATAGTTGCAGCTTTTGAAAGTTTGCATTGACTCTTTACTAATCTTTACTGATTTGAATCTTTGGGGGTTTTGCATAACATATTGATGACACCTACTGAAGCTTTGAGAAATACTGATGGACATTTTTCAGTTTCCTGTTGTTTTGAAAACAGTCATAAAATTACCACCAGACTGTCAGACCAGATATTTTACTTGTATAATTAAAAAAATCTTATTCCACTTCTGTCATCCCACCAGGGTAAGGGCTGTTTGGGAAACTTTGAAGTTTAAGAACAAAAGACGAAATACAAATCCCTGACACTACCGTTCCTCCTTTTTCAGCACTCACACCAGGAAATTCTTCGTGTCGATCCAGCCACCTGTCGGGGAGCTGATGAGGCCCGTCTTCCTGACAGAGAACGAGTTTAAAAAGGAACAAGGTGAGTGAAAATAGGCCACAAAATATTTCTGATGTCCTGAATGTTGCGACCCTAAACCACTGTCTCAGTTGCTGCTTTGACACCAACACATCTTTAAATGTTGCATAGTCCAAACAGGGAGCTTGTTAACATGTTAACCAGTGAGCTAATGCTGCAGCACTGCAACTCATAAGTTTTGTCCCTGAGTGTTAGTAGTCTACTCTGAATATACACTTCATATATTCTGTTCAAATATAGCGCTCATTTCATTAGACTGTGAATGAAATGGGGTTGTGATGGGGTTAAATGTTTGAAGTCGTGTGGGAACCACATGCTGAATATCTAAAGTTAAAAAGTTAGCACATACATGAAACTTCAGGTTTGACTTGATTTGATAGCTGCAACTTTTGAACAGTCAATCAATGAAAATACAAATGAAAAAATTGCTGCTGATCAAAGACATTGAGATCTGCACTTTGATCTTTAACAGTTACGCAGAGAGGAAAGCATGCAGTGATGCTCAGTCACCCGTTGATAATGTGCATCATATAGTGTGACACGATGAAATGAGGACCTTTTAATTAGAAAGTATATTTCACTTTTCCAAATGTGTGTTTTGTTTTGTTTTTCTTTTATAACATTGCGAGCAAGTCATTTGCCACATGCAGTAAACATCAAAGTAACTGCCTGATGTTTCTGAGTCTCCACATCATCCTTCCTCCAGAGCAGGAAACAGTTTTTTGTCCATCAGCTACATTCAATCCACCAATACAAACCAAAGGTTTGCATTAGACGGTGTATGGTAGAGCAGCTGCAGACAGCAGTTCCCAGCATGTTTCTGGTTTCTGGTGTTCGTTTTCCATCCTAACAGTGATCGAGTTTTGAGCTCTAACAAGCCCACAATGACTCTTTAAACATGTGTCATATCCACGGTTCCTCCCTCTCCATACTCTCCCCAATAGAGAAGCTATTACACAATCTAGGTAAGTTGGCTTTAATAGATTTGTTGTTCCCAGCTGTCTGTGTGCCACCTTTCCTATAGCCAAACTCATCCTCACACAGACCACCCCCTCCTCCCATTCCCCTCCTCCCTCCTCCTTTAACACCTCGTGCTGACTCCCCCTCCTCCCTTCTTGCCTGGGTAATCAACACTTAACTGCATCTCCGGGTCTGTAGCTGCAGACACCTGCAAACCTGCCGCTCACACTCTCCTGCTCCACCAGGAATGGCTGGAAATGCTCATCCACTGATCCTCATTCACTCTTTCACATATACATCTGGCTCACAGCAGCACTCGATCATGTGCTTTCTGATAACCACCAACCATGCTGGGAGTTTGAACTGTTGGTCATCTTGTAGTGCATCGGTCTAACTGGCACTGGGTTTTGTTTTGCAGGTCAAAAGAGGTCTTGACATCTCAGTTAAAACCAGGTTATAGTCATTCAAGAGGAAATGATAATGTCTTTAATTCGTATTGAGGTCTAGTTTTTAAATCAGCAAATATTTGATTTAGTTCAGACTTTTGGTCACTTTTAAACAAAACTTCAGCCCCTTTTTAACCAGTTCCAGGAACTAAGATCAGGATCTGGGAACTGAAGGAACCTATTTAACAAACTATTGTTAATACGTTTGTTAAATAGTGATTTACACCCTTTCAAAATGAGCCAAAGATATTGACCTAATCTAAAGAAACAGATTAGCTGTGACTTTAGGTCCAAAACATCTGAGTGTTGCGTTGAGATATCAGTCAAAGCTGAACTAGTGCGGGACCTACTCTCCTGTAATACCAGGTCATACCACAAGATGGCGCAATAAGTCCATGTAACCTTTCATTCCTTGCATTTTTATTTACATTGGCAGTCTGATTCTATACACTGTTCAGTATATTCACTCGTATACATGAGAGATCAAGCATGTGGATCCATCTGTGTGACCCCTTGAGAAAAAGGCCAAAAGTAGCTAAAGTCTGAGAGAGCAGCACACATCCAAAAACATTTCACCACACTCACTGGTATAACACTGCCCCTGGTGGTGACAGTTGTAATAAAAATGGGAACCATTCTCAGTTAGGGGGAGGGACTTTGTGGTTGTTCCTTAAATATCTGTTTTATAATGCCTGTGCTGTGACTTGAAACAATCCTTATGCAGGTTTAGTTCTTAAATACTACAAAAAGTTCCTGCTGTGGAAACACTTTATATCTACCTGTAAGTGTAATAGAGAAAACATAAATTTCTGTTTGTGGGGAGCAGTTAAAGTAAACGTTTGACTGGTTTTCTGTGGGACCCACAACATTTTGTGCAATTTAAATTTTTTTCCCCTATTTTGTTTTTTTGTGCTCCCTCACACAACTTACTGCACAACCTCTTGGCAAGGAGCTACGATTTTATTAAATTTGGGTTGGTGTTATAAAAAAGTTCAAATGAAGCATGCATAGACACTAACACTACGAACGGACTGCAGTCTGTTTTAGCTAAATTTTCTGAATTTAAGTTTTCTGTCACTTGACTTATTATTGCAGCGATTTTAGGACTTGTTTTACATCAGAGCAGTATTGATATATAATACTGAAATACTAGTTTTAACCTGGACATCCAGGCGTCTTTTGACCAGCAAATCACCAAACAGTTGCTCTCTACAAGCCATCTTCGCACAAGTGAGAAAATTAGTACTGAATACCTCTTTCAACCAGAATTTCTGTCTTTGGAAATACTCTGGAAAATGGTGACTCGAGTTGGTTAGCAGTCAGAAATTTGCTTCTTTTTTGCTGTAAATTCACCAACAAAATCCTGTGTTCAGTGGGAAGCATGAGTACATTCCCGTGTTAAGTGTTAGTAGCATTTACAGTTCTTGATGTACTGAATATTACATCAGTCCCTCTGAGAACTTTAGCAATGTTCACTGCATTGTACAGTATATGTATATAATACTGTACATGTCTGAAGCTAGCAGATACCCTGAAAAAGAATAGCAATGGTTAAAAAATGAACTCTGTTACTGTACATGTTGTCTTCTTCTTATTATTATTATTATTATTATTATTACTACTACTATTATTATTAAGATTATTAACTGCTTTGCTTGTTTTGCTGCTGGGAGGGAGAGGATTCCTGTCTGACCAGTGCTCTGCTCCTACAACCTCCACAGGTCAGCTGATGGGCATGAACGAGATCACAGAGAAACTAACTTTGGACGTCAAGTGCCGAAACGAACACGCCATCGTCCAGAGAGTGACCACCGCTGCCAACCTCAGCAGAGTGCCCTGTGGGTCAGATAAAGAGTGCAGGTGAGAAAAATCACTCCTGAGCAAACACGTCTTGTTATCTGAGCCACCTTTTAATGCAAATAGCGCTCTGGGTGGTGTTTGTCTTCTGCGAAGGACACGGAATCATTTGGGAACAAGATCTTTGCCAAGATCAGCTTAAAAAATCACCTTAAAAGTGTGGCTTCACGTATTTTACGCAGATTTTAAAAATCCACTAAAGCAGTGGTTCCCAAACTTTTTTTGCTGGGCCCCCCTTTGTTTTACAAGAAAAATGCACACACACTCACACGCACGCACACATCCTCCAACCACACACACCCATATTTTGCTCCACTGCGGTTTATTTCACACCTCAAACATTTAGTAAACAATTAAGCAAATACAAGTAATCTGCAATATATTACAGGTAGTAATAAAATAAACTACTAACTCTTTTACGCTGCGTCCACACCTGCACGGGTATTTTTGAAAAGGCAGCTGTTTCGTCCACACGTAAACGGCGTTTGGAATCACCGAAAACGGAGATTTTTTTTTAAAACTCCTTTTTTGCGTTTACGTGTGGACGAGGAATACAGAGTACCTCACGCAACGTCAAAGGTATGTGCCTTTTTTCACGTCACGCTGTGCGCCACGTTATTGTTTACATGAGGTGAATTGCAGAATGGCAGATAGTCAGATTAACAGTATTTTGTCTCTATCTGCAGTATTTACACGCTTACACATACACGCGCAGTTACTGTCCCTCTATTTAGAAAGGCAGAGGCGTCATGTAGTATTTTATTTTACATGTAGTTGTTTTTTTCCTGTGTAATAATATTCAACATTGCTATCAATACATTTTTCAAAAAATGCCTCTCTGTGCAAAATGGGCTCCTCAAGGAGGATAAATAAACAACTGTGAGATACTGTTTGTCCGGGATTTGAACCGGGGGAACAAATCGTGGCAGGATCAGGAAAAGCAATTAAGCAGGGGAGACCTACCTTTGCACTTGTGCAGGTGAAGCCAAAGGGCAGATATGCTTCACCATATTTTCTAGTCTTTGGCTTAGAATGAAGTTGGTTTGGAAACATATTCAGCGATGCTTCATCTCCTGCTTTGCGTTTTTGTGGGCACCCCGTGCTAGCAGTGTCCAAGCATTGCTTTTGTTTTTTGTTTTTTTTCCCTTTTCATATTTTCATACCCCCCCCCCGCAGTGGCTCTGCCCCTAGGGGGCGGGCCCCACACTTTGGGAGGGTCTGCACTAAAGGAACAAAGTGTACATTTTTCAGACACCTATAAATTTTAGTTCCAGCTTGAGTAAAATAAATGATAAAGAAGCAAATGCTGTCAGGAGGATCTACCTTGACATGACAATAAGTAGGCTGTGTTTTTTATTTCTCCATCAGATCCACTTCTCCTTTGTGACATCTGGTCTCAAAAATCCAAGATATAAGGGGATTAGCATTTATGACCACAACGACATTATCTACATCACAGAACTAATAACATTTAGTCCTATTTAAATTACAATGTGTGCTTGAGTGAGAGGAAATCTGAAAATCTTAAGGTCATAAGTAGTTGGACTGTTGTTAGTTTAAGTTCAGTCCGGTTTTATTTATATACCATCAAATTATAACAACAGTTGCATCAAGGTGCTTTATATTGTAAGGTAAAGATCTACAATAATAGAAGGAAACACTGGAAAAAAGTTGCTTCCTGTGTGGACGTTAAACATGATGACAGACACCAGGAAACGCAGAAAGCAGAAGAAAGTAACAAAACCAACAAATCTAACACAGACACAAAACACAAGAAATACATGACAAAAGCCTGTGACTGTGACATTCAGGAACCACTACATCATCTGTACAAACCTGATACAGCATCAGCTGTTCAAGCTTTTAGGGGGGGAAAGGGTTACACATATATTCACAATCAGCTGACTTGAAGTAGGATCTGATGCAGTTCTGAGAATGTTGATCAGAGTATTCTAGAAAATTTCTAGAAAAGAAAACCAAAAACATTTTTTTGCACTAATTTTGCACTCGTTGTGTTTCACAGATGATATTTTTGTCTCACTGACTCACGCGATGTGTATCCCTTCTTTGTTCTGTGGCTTCATCTTTACTTCTTGATCTTTGCTGCCTTGACCTCAGTTCTCCTGTTCCTCCTCCTGATTATCCTGTCCACAGGTTTGCAGGCAGGACGGTGACCAGTGGCAGCTTGGTGCTGGTCACCGTGGCAACCAAAGAGGAAGGAGCCGCCCAGCTGACGGTCAACTGTGAGAAAATGGTGATCGGCACGATGCTGGTGAAAGACATCCTCCAGGCTCTAACGCAGTGACGCGAACCAGCTCTCCAGCTTTGAACTCCGCCTCCACCTGTACTTCAGCCATCCCTCACATATCATCTAAGACTTGTCAGTGTAGCATCTCCTGCGAGCCGTGTCAGTGAGGAAGCTTCCACAACATTTGTTTTGTTAGAAGAGCCCCAAACCTTTAGAAATGACTCCCAGAGACAGTGAATGCCACACCTGGACCTGACAATTAAAACTGAACCTGAATGTTTTTACTTGACTTTCCAAAAATACTAATTTCCGAACGTTTTGGGGTTTTTTTTCTTTCCTTGAGGAGCTAATTGGACTTACTGGACTCACATTTACTTAATCTAAACCTTCTTTTCTTTAGTATAAAGTTAATGTCAGAATTTGTTTCCTGGATAAACATTAATCAAGGCTGCAGGTTTATTCTTGACTTTGAGAAAAAACAGTGGCTCTGAAACGTTCAGCCACAGCCTGTGATCTTCCTCAGTGGAGGCAGTTGCTCAGTTGTCATCGACAAAGACTGAATAAACTGCATTTTTCATCATTTGTGAAATCAAAATCAGCTACAGCGACGACTAAGTCATCCGTGATATTCAAATCCAATTTGTGATGCTAGATTTTTCTGTGCTCTCACCTGGTACATAATAAAATCTGAAGTAGGACACATCTTCAAAAAAAATCCAGAAGAATCTTCAATCAGTAGTAGTAACTGGACTCATCCGCCTTCTGTTAATGCTGTAGTCAGGCTTTACAAAGATTAGGTGAGCAAAAAATAAACAAAAACAATTGCAGTAAGATGTTCACTAGGTTCAGGCTATTAACACTGTGCAGTAAGAATATGTGACTCTTGGCGATCAGGACACTTTATTTTCCCAATAAAGTGGTCCTACACCATAAACGTCGCTCACTCACGACCTCCCTTGATTTTTCTTTTTTTAAATCTCAGGCTAGATTTAATCCATGTGTAGGAAACTGAAATAATCCCATCTACATTGCGACTGCTGGTTTTATATACTTTTTGCTTTTATTCCAACTTTATGTATATCAAGTAATGACTAAACCATCTCTATGACAAATGAGCAACATCATACGCTGGGGAAAGACTGGACCTCCACAGGTTTTCGTCGGAACTAAAGGAGGTCTTTCTATGGTGTTAACATGAAGATGAGACAACTTTCAGTTCAGTTCATTTTATTTATATAGCTACAATTCACAACAAAAGATAAAAATCTTACAACAATATAGAGTAAATCCCAACAATCAGATGCCCCCTGTGAGCAAGAAAAACTCCCTTTTCCTCTGGATGGGCATCCATCTGCTGCAACTGGTTTGAGGGGCTATCAAACTGCTTTAAGATGGAGAGATACTCTGAGATAGACGGAGTGGGTAAAAGACTATCATATTCCCTCAAATCGGGTGGCACTGTCACAGTTATTTGAAATCATTACAAGATACAAGAAGATTGCTGATCTAAGACGGCTACCATTCAACCTCAACTATGTGATTTTGGTATAATATTAATGAACAATTCCCCAGAGTTTTATCTCATAATTTGGTGATTTTTAGCATGTGGTTAGCTGTCAAAGTGCACATGTTCATCACAGTAAGTGGGGCATTGATAAAAGCTGAAATGTATACATGCTGTTTTATTGCAACATGCAATGCAGTACTACTGTAAGGTGTGGTGTGTGTCTGTGTGTGAGTGAGTATCAGCCTAACAATAAGAAGTAGCGCTTTTGATTAAAAACTGTAACACTTGACTTGACATCATCATGAAGCACATTAAAATCACCAAAATCCTCATGCTGATTATACAGAAATGTTTTTTTGGTTGCTTTTCTCTGATTGCTGTGAATTAAACCCAGCGTTTAACCCCAACGCCAACAAAAATACTTAACGAATATCAGCAAATTATTTTCCTAATGATCATTTGGATAAATGATTTATCTGCTGGTGATATTCTCGTATAAGTGAATCGGGACTGTAAAAAATAGGATTTTTGCCCACTAAATTCTCAACTGAGTCTTGTAGACAAGCATTTACTGTAAGTCATTCTACATTTAATGAGGTGGTAGTTGTGTCTTCAGTTTGTTTATGTGCATAAAGGAAGTAATATATTGACCATAGAGCTGTAGCATATTTTTCTAATTTTTATTAACTTCCGAGAAGGCAAAGCTAGCAGTTCTCGTGTTTTGTGTCAAGCTAATGGGTTGCTATCTGTAGCTATAGAGTTAGCTTTCCCAAATGAGACTTAACTGATTTTTGGCAATACAGCAAAGATAAATATTTGTCAAAAATATCAATGCATTCATTTAGATTTCTATTTTCAGAAAACTCAGCCTATATTTACTAGTAAATAACACAATGAAGCTTTGAAGTGAAATATTCACAAAAACAAAACTCAACCCATTCAGCTTTCCATAAAGTTGATTTAGTAAAGAAACATTTAGATTATGTTTGAGTATGTGCTGAAGATAATGTGCGTGATTTTCAAGTTAAGTGTTGCTTTTCATCTCAGTGGTCAGGCTGGTTTCGTGGCTAATTACATTTGATGCCCCTTTTTTCCTTTTAATATCCTCATCTGTGCTGCAGACGCATGTTTCTTAATTCTAGCAGTATCTGTGCACTTCTTTTTACTGTTGGAAACTGTAACTGTAATCTTCCAAAGCTACAGGAGTAGTGAAAGGACTTTATTTTGGCCTTTAACGTACTCCTCGCATTGTCTGTTATTTGCCCGTTCGCTCCAGCAGCCATGATGATGAAAGTAAACAATAAGAAAGTCTACTTTCAAAAGTAAAAATACAGAAAAGAGTGAACTCTATTCTCCAAATCATACGTAGGGCCATATGTTTCATCTGCTTTCAAAATATCCAAAGTACAGTTCCTCATACCCGTGTGTGGTTGTGAAATGTGGTCCTGAGGTATTACAAGTATAGTTATACAAATAAAAGTACAGATATGGTGTTGCGTGTGTCTACTTTTTTATGGTCTTTACTCAAATCGACCACAGACAACTGCCTTAACTGAAGGAAGCAAGACTGGCATTTTGAATAAGGAAGAGTAAAACAGAAGTTGTAAAAAGCCTGCTGTATTTGCTGAAATCGAACTCGTCCATCTGTTCGGCATCTTTGTAGTGACATTTAAAACCCTGGAGCACAATTTCTTAATTACTAAATTTCAGCGCGAAAGTTAAAAGTAACAAAAAGCTGGTAAACAAAGTGGTATTAAAGAGAAACAGCTGGATGAACATTTTGCAAATAATGAGGTTAGCTAGCAACACATTAGTAGCATGACTGCTTCTCTTTTCCTAAGACCTTAAAAACTTTCCTTCACACCTTTCCTTGACCTCATGAAGTTGTTCATCGACGTCATGGTAAAGAGACGTAGGAAGGATGTGGGAAGTCTTTCTTGTTTTTTATTTCATACAACAAAACAGCAAAAACACACATGTGAGATGAAGAAAAAGCTGCATTTATTTAAAAACCTGATTAAGGCATTACAAAATAATTGTAAATCTGCTTTCAATTTTTACAAAATCCCTGATAGGATCATCGATGTAGTCTCTCAGGAAGATATTAAGGTAGTCTGTAAATGATTTGGTCCTTTCCCATCACTGCACTCTGAAATCTTTGGTTTTCCACTCAAACTGAACTAAACTTGCCCGATCCAGTTTGTGCAGGAAAATATCAGACTGAACCTACTAAAATCTATTCTGTGCATAAGTATAGACGTTTTGGAACCCATTTGCTATGATACTTTGGCTGATTACACCACCTATGCAGGTCATGAACCTCCAAAAACATCATACAAGGCCATTTATTCAGACATATATTTGAAGGCAACTTATTAAAACACTTTTTTTTCTAGCTGCATGGTTTTATTCTTAGATTGCACTAATACAGCTTAGCATGACTCACAGTTAAAAATGATTAAAACAAAAACAAAAACTAATAGCACTTATCTTACACTTGGCCTTGTTTTTTCACAATTCAAAAGAGACATGACAAAAAACTGCAGCTGCTTTAAGTCAGCCTTCTCGGATTGGCTGAGCCTCACATCCAGAAGATTTGAATGCAGCCTGAGTGAGGGTTTGTGTGCTCAAAGCCAGAGCAGGTCCTATTAGGGACAAGGCATAAGACTAAATTTGAGCATCCTCCACTGTGACATAATATACATTCACTGGCCCCATTATTGAGTACACTTGGTTAACTGCTATTAAGGCAAATATCTAATCAGCCAATCACATGACACCACCTGAGTGCATTTCGGCGTGTAGACACGGTCAAGACGACCTACTTAAGTTCAAACTGAGCATTTGGACAGACAGCTGTTTTAAGATAAGATAAGATAAGATAAGATAACCTTTATTAGTCCCACACGTGGGAAATTTGTTTTGTCACAGCAGGAAGTGGACAGTGCAAAAGTTATGAGGCAAAAATTAGAATACAATAAGAATAAATACAGTACACAGCTGTACAGAATAGAATAAAATAATATACTATATACTTCAATTAAATATACTATATTTAATTGAGTTTCCTGTCGGATAAGACATCAAAATTAGAAAACAGAAGTGTTGGCTGGCCTGATGAGTCTCAATATCTGCTGCAACATCTGGCTGGTAGGGTCAGAATTTCGTGTAAACGACATGAAAGCATGGATCCATCCTGCCTTGTATCAACAGTTTGGGATGGTGGTGATGGTGTAAACATGTGAGGGATATTTTCTTGGCACACTTTGGGCCCCTTAGTACCATCATTTATATGACAGAGCCTACCTGAGTATTGTTGCTGTCCACGTTCAGCCCTTTATGAGAACAGTGTACTCACTATACAAAACTAGTTTCTTAAACATGACAGGAAAGCAAAAACACAAGACCTACAGTCGATCCATCACTCTTCAGTAAACCAGATAATAAGGCCCCATTTTCTCACTTTGAATATAGGGTTTTGTCATTTACATAAACTTTTTACAGGTGTCCAGGATTTTAATAACACACTGGCACTTCTTTCTCAGCTTTCCAACGCAGTAATTCTTGGAAGGCAGAGAGAGCCAACTGTTGTTTAACAATTTGTTTTAGCAGTGGAATTTTTAAATTAGGCACCATAGAAAAAGATGACAGAAGGCACAGGATTCAACCAGGAAATACAGAGATTACAGAGCTTCAAGTCGTTCTACCCATCTGTGAGGATGTTAAGAGGAAGCTGAATCCATTTAAAACAACGCGAGTGTTCATGTGAGCTCTGTCTGCCTGGTTTGTGGAAGTAGAAGACCCACCAGTCCTCCAGTGAGCAGCAGGGCTGACACCAGCAGGATGGGGACAGCACAGTTTGCATCCACCAACCTTCCAAAGACCAAGTTACCCATGATCGCTGCCACTCGGCCCACGCCTGTGAAGAAACCAAGAGCAGAGGACCTGAGAGAAAAATGGAAAGAAAAGAGATTCAGTATATGTGCACGTGACCTCTCTGAGTTAGAATAAAACACCTCGATGGATGAGTGAATCAATTAAAAAAAAATACAAAAAAAGAAATCTTAGTTTGATTTACATTTCTATACATGGCTGAATCTGAGTTTCGAGTTACCGTAGCTTTGTCGGGTAGAGCTCAGTTCCTACGACATCCAGCGCATTCCAGGCGATCACGGACACCCCGCTGAAGATGCAGGACAGGATCAGACTCTGAGCTTTGGTCTGAACCACATAGATGAAGAAGACACTCAGACTGGACAACAACAGGCTGCCGGCTGGAGAAAGTAACAAAGATGAAGAAATGTATGATTTTTTTGTTAAACACTGACTTAAAGGTGGGTGTGTTCTGTAGCAGCTCGGTTTTCTGATTTTCTACATTTGTTTGTAGTGTGAGAGCTTCTTTAATCGTGACTCAAAGCTTTTGAAGATGAAGATGGAGCGTTTGCTTAACTATGAATGGGTTGTGTTAAAGACAGTGATATGCAGTGACGAACTCTAAAAGGACAAATTTTATGCTATCAAGGGTCAACTCACTGACAAATTCAGAGAATAAATTATTTACAAGAAACAAGCCGGAAAAATAAAGCTGAATGTCCACTGGAGGTTGGCTCCAAACGCGAGTCAATTCTCTCTGACTTCTATGTTACAACGTTACAGCAGAACAGACTGTTACGAAAATAGAATTTCCTATAAACGTTTTTTTATTCTATTAAGCATGATTATGGGTGTTTTAATGACAGCTTAATTCATGGACTGGACCTCTCAGTTGTTTCTGGAGTATCTTTAATCCATTCATCTAAAAATAAAATTAAAAAAATACATGTGTTGCTCTATTTTGCCTTAGATATATGATTGGCATTAAATTTGCAAAAACTTAAATAACATCTAGCAAGATGTCAATTATTTTAGCTGTGTAGCTCCATTCACTCCATGGACTGTTTCTTGAGCACCACTTGCTGTGGCCACAATTTCTGTGGGTTACTGTGAAGTGGAATGGCTCTCCTGGATTGGCTCTGCTATGATCTTTAATTTTTTTTTTTTTATACACAACCTATGATTATATGCAACATGTATGGGAGAGTGTTAAGAAATGAAAACATATTGATTTGTGAAAGAAAAAAAAAACCTCACAAAGCAGAGCCTTTCCTCCGGTGCTGTCCATCACAAGAATAGTGAAGATGTTACCCGGCAGGTTTGCCGCGGCTGTGATGAAGCCATCCGTATATACTGTGAGGTAACAGACAAATACAGGAAGACGAGTGTGGACAGGAGAAAGGCATGTGGCGAGATATGGATGGACCAGAAAAAACAAATAAAACACAACACATTAATAGTTATTTCCTGAAATTTCCTGAGTGAGTCCAGTGTCAGCTGGTGCTTTAAGCTTGTTAGGAAGTCACATTAAAGCAGGTTAAAGAGTAAAGCAGAAGTGTCCTGCACTTGTTGCAAGTTTCAAATATTTGCTTTTCTCTTCCTTTCCAAGTATTGTAAAAACTGACTCCTGTCAATGTTAAAGCTGATTTCTTGGCCTCCGTGAGCAGCGATGCCTGGATGAAAACACTAATATAAGCATGAATCCTCTGAAACACACCTGCTGTCTTGACCGTGTTACAGGTTTCATTGGCCGCTACAGACGGGCGGGACACATTTGCGCAGGGCGAGCCGCCGTCTTCGGTTCTCTCAAACAGCTCAGGAAACCACATCCACAGCCCGTAGTAACTACACACACACACACACACACACACACACAAACAAAAGATTTTAACTTTTGATTTAGAATAAAGGGTGAAGTGTGAAAGTTTTAAAATGTAAAAAAAGAAGAAATAAGAAAACCACAGTAGAACGTGCAAATATGAGTTTGCCATTTAATTGTTCCCTATCACTTGATGCATATCAAATGGTTATCTCACATTAGTAGTATTATTTTTATAAGTCTGATACAATCCCCCAGCAGCTGAACAGTGTGAACAGAGCTGAAGCAAAGCCTGAATGTATAGGTGCCCATTTCTTACCCAAAAGATATTGAGTAGAAAATGATGAGAAGAGGGATACTCCTGGATCTGAAAGGGCTCTGAAATATCTTTTTAATGGGAGCCAAAGCCTGCAAGTTAACAAGAAAATTATTCATAAGTAAACCAACAAAAAACAAAGGAAATGCCTAAACTGCTCATGCACTGTCAGTGTTTTCACATTTACTCAATAGCTTAACAAACAAAAGCTCTTTTCCTTTTTGTTATATATACAGTTTGGTCCAAGTGGATACTATTAACCAAATAATCACAACTTGACTGAAGTCAAGATTTCAACCTTAATTCAAGGGGTTCACAGAAGTGTTATATTAACTGTTTAGGAATTAAGCCATTTTTATACAAAGTCCCTCGTTTTCAGATGCATAAAGCAATTGAACAATTTACTGCTGTGCAGTTTTATTGCCAGATAAGGCTTGTTCCCTCATTTTTCCGTGACTAATTGAGCAGATAAACCATCCGCTAACTGTTCAAGGTAACGCTCAATGTCAATTCCAAAGAGAGGTCTTTGAAAGTGAAGGCAGGGATCACTGGACTAAAAAAAAGACAAAAAAAGACAAAGCAAAATAAACCTATTGAAAAGATGGCACAAATTTACGAGTGGCCAAATGAACAATCTGGTGCATTGTTAATTCACTGAACAAAAGGCCGGGAAAAATGACAGAAAACAAATCAAGTGAAGGACGACACAACAGCTAACCAAGTCAAGAACACTCTCAAGAAGTTAGGCATAATTTTCATATGTACAAAAAAGGATGCCGTCATTAACATAAACACAGAGGGTGTACAACAAGGTGCAAAGCACAGGTTACGCTCAAGAACTCAAGGCCATAAATGGGATATTCTTCAGTGGCCAGGTCAGCCACCTGATGTTAGCCTAGAACTGCATAATTTACAGTTACTGAAGACAAAAGTGAAGGCACAAATACCAACAAACAAGCAGCAACAGCAATCACTGACTATAAAGTATTTTCATTAAAATATTAGAAACACCCCCCATGTTACTTTCATCCCACTGAAATTCCCAGATGTATATAAAAATGTGTTTTTAATTCCTAAAGTTAATGGAATATTTTTGTTAAACCCTTGAATTAAAAATGCTTCACTTAAATCACATCTTGGTGTACAGAGGCCAAATGATTAAAAAATGCACTTTCCAAAGCCCAGAGCTGTGTTCATAAAACATTTTGGATACCTGAAATGATTTGTCAAATTAATTTACAACTATTTCTGGTAATTTTTCAAATCAAAACACAAAACAATCGTCACACGGGAGGATTGTTTTGTGTTTTGCTACTTTTCTCTCCTTTTTAAAATCTTTCAGGATCGAGTATCTTATACTCATATTTTACCATTTTCAGCCATTCTTTTTTAAAATAAACAAAGCCCTAAATCTTGAAACCAGTACTACCAGACATTCTAAAAATCAGTTAAACTATTAATAATAACAAATTACATCACCTTTTTCAAAATATTTGCAAGACGTTCTTTACTTGAACCCAAGCTTCTGCTCTTGTCTTTGTCACCTTTTTGGGTAGAACTTGTACGCAAACCAAATTCCTACAAAAGGGTTCAGAGGACAGTTGTTACACTTACAGTACTTTTATACAATTGCATGAAGGAAGGAAATGTTGACTGATGACTGATGTTTCGTAAAGGCAAGCAAGGCAAGCAGTGCTTGCCCAGTGAGATCTAAAAATACACATTAAAGTACATTATAGTACTTGCTATTGTCAGCTAATTCTAAACATTTTTTAAACATAACTATAGAAGCGCTAACATTTCACAATTTTCAGCCAGGAAGGAGTTCAGACAGGTGAAGATGTCTATGCAGATTGCAGCAATATGTACAAGGATGTCAGCATATACAAAAGGATAGTCATGCAGCACAAAATCATGTTGTAATCTGGTCCAAGTTTTCTTGTTGTTGTGTTGAACACTGGAGAAATGTTTGTTCTCTTTGTTTGGAGGTGGAAAGGGCGTGGCCATTGTTTCTGCTCACCTTCCTGTAAAAGTCACTGCTTGCTACTGATTCAACAAAACCGTAGAATACCACATGTGGAATATAAACACACACGGTAGCTTTCACTTCTCTTTGATTTCACCTTATCTTTGTCAGTTGCATCACTTTGGCTTTGCTTTTTGTCGACTTAAGTTGGTTTTATTTTTGTTTAAAAAAAATTATTAGATATGTGCAGCAAAAATTAAACATATAGTAGTATACTTATTTCATACCGGAAGAGCCTTTTCTTTTCCTTTCATGTTCAGCTTAAACATCAATCTGAAAACCTGGATTGCTTCTTTCTCACGGTTAGCCTGGAAAAGACAGAACACAAAAAATCATCCTAAAGACAACTCAGAAGTAAAAGCATCCAAGCAACACAAACATTATTTTGGTCTTTCAATACCTCCATGAGGAACTTGGGGCTTTCAGGCATGAACAGCTTGAAAATGAGTGCCGACGAGATGCTGGGAACGGAGCACAGCACCACAAACACCCGCCAGCTCTTGAATTCCAGTGTTCCCAGAAAAAATTTTACCCAGGTTCTGGGGATCACCAGCCAGGCCAAACCTGCAGACAAAGGCAAACACAGATGGTCAATATTTCACAAAAAAAAAAACAACTACAGTTTATTTTAAGAGAAGTTGAGTTTAACACCTTGTGCAAGTCTGTGCAAAATTTTAAACACCAAAACCAAAAACCCAGTAACACACACCACTGAGTATGTGCTATTTTTTTCTGAAATCCTCAAGAAGCAACATCAGGAACTTAAAAGAAAATCAAGCTGACAAAGAAATACCAAAAAAAACTGCAGTTAAGTTGAGTCTAGCTTAACTCCCATGTTAAAATTTCAAACTTTATAGAATTTAAAATCTTCTAAGCCTGCAGTTTCTGCCTTCAAAACAGTGGTCTCAAAAGTGAATTTTATTATAACTCATTCACCTGTAAACTGCAGTTAGGGGTGTGGTCACTTTGAATTCAATTCAATTCGCACCAACTACTACAGACCCACTATGAGGAAGCACTTGGCGACAGTAGGGAGGAAAAGCTTCCTTTTAACAGGAAGGAACACTGATAAGTGCCACGACACAGGAAGCTGTTGTCACTGTCTAAGCCTCACTTTTTGAGTTACTGAACTGAACTCCTGGATTGTATTTGTGCTCTTGGAGCCTTTTGGTGCATTTAAATTGAATTCTTGTTTAGTGGTACAGCCTGTTCAAGACATTTGTACTTCAGTTTTGGTGAGTGAAACTTGAGTATTTTCTGGTCTTTTACATAGCAATGTTTAGCACTACCCAGTCTCTTTGGACTTGCATATTGCAACATATGCAACATGGTAACTAAGCTTGCTAGCATTAGGTAATACCTTACACTCCACCGTTCATTCAAATATAATAGCATCTCGCTAAAACCCACATGGAGGGGATTAAAATGCTAAAGTGTTAAAATGGGGCATAACCACAGTTATATAAATTTTTTATATGGAGAATACTCCTTGCTCCCACCTGCAGCCAGGATGTTTCCTGCCATCCAAAAGGTGGCCAGACAACTGATCATCGCACCTCTCCTCAGCCGGGGCATAAACTCTGAGAAGTAGGAGAAAATGACAGGAAGTGACCCGCCGACCCTGCAGAGGAGAACAGCATGGTGTTTATTCTTTAGCTGTTTTAGTTGTTTAACAAAGACAATTTAGATGGTTTTTAAATACAGCGTGGAGGGATGCTGCATGTCTTGTGCTATATTTGGGTATTTCAAAAATGATGACACTGAATAAAATCAAACCAGTCAATTACTAATCTGACTGAACTTTGTGCCCCAATAGGGGCATTTTTGTCCTCTAATGACACCAGAGGTACATTTAAAACAACTAAAAGAAGGATGCAGCTTCCCAATGTGGAACTGCCCTAAACTTGAATGTTTTTTTAATAGCCAACAGAAGGCAACTCTTCTGGTTGTAGTATATATGAAAACTGCCCTCTGTCATTAAGATTTTTTTCCCAAAATGCCCTCCACAAAATAAATATTAGGCATTGTAGCAATACAAGTCACATCGTAACTTTTAACATCACCGCCTGATGTCAAAACCACACCACCTATGTCTCCTATAGATTCTAAAATTATCACTTAAATTCATGAATTACCACCATTATAAAACCATTTTACAACAAATATTCATACTTTGCACAAATCAGTGACATATAATATTCTAAAATAGCAACATTACAATATATACAAATCACATATGAAAACAAATCTACTCAAAAGTGGATATGAGTAAAAGTTCATAATTCAGTCCTTCAAGTGACAATGTCTGCAAAGTGAAGTATAACTGGTATTATTCACTAATATTGTGGCCCTGGGAACAGTTGAATGTGTGTTAGCAAAATGTAAACTTGTACAGAAAAAAAGAATTAAAAATCATGTTTTTACCCAATGCCACTGATGAACCGCATCAACAGGAAGAGCCAGAACCATGGAGCCAAGCTAGCCAGACCCCCAAACAGCCCATTGACTGTCAGAGACATGATCAAAACCCTGCGACGCCCCTTCTGGTCAGCCAAGTAACCCCACATGTAGCCACCCACCATCATTCCTGGAAAACAGGAAAAAAAGATGAACTTGGTATAATCAGTGGGCTCAGTCAGTTGCCCAAAACACTGAGTTACAGTCAGGGAAAAAAGTATTTGGACAATGACAGCTTTGCTCCGTATACAGTGGACTGTAAATCTGACAATCAACATGTGAATTAGGCGCAGATTTTCAGCTTTAATTGAAGGGATTTAATACAATTATTACATTAAAGTGATTTTATTGATAGTTCAACATTTTCAGAGGCTTAATAATATTGATAAAATGGTCGTATATTCAGTTATGGCTCCAGTTTTATAAGAAAGGGTTACAAAATAAGCAGAGAGCAGAGGCTAATAATGTCTTGTGTGTTTGGCTTGTGTAAGGTCTTGTGGTGTTACGTCACATAAATCAATCAACTTAAAAAAAAAAAAAAGCTTCTCATTTCCAAGTTCCGCTTCAAACAGCTGACCTATTACCAAAAAAACAGTTGTTTCATTTTCTGTGAAGGGGAGTTTAAGGTGGTTGACTAAATGATTCACCGAGGAAAATGCTTGCTGTCAGCAGGCCCATGTCTGAGGAGCTCAGCTCGAGATCACAGCGTGCCGTTGGCAGCAGAAAAGAAACACAAAGAATCTCCACAGCATCGCTGGCATTGGCCCAACCACAAACCACCAGCAGCAGCCAATGGAACAAACCAAAACCTGAGAGCAAAGTGAATAAACAAAGGGGAGAAGCAATTCATGATTGACTTGTTGCATAGCTTTGAAAATCTTAATTTTATGTCATAACCACAAACACCCAGGTTTTACACCTCTAAAGGTATAAAGTGTATACCTAAAATCTTAAATAAGCTTATTTTTCATATGCTTTTCTCCTCATATTTACGATGACTAAGTGAAAAACAAAAAACATTAGATTACCTGCTCTTTCCACTGCTTCCTCATACGTCAGTTTCTGCGGTACGAGCTCACCAGCTTCCGCTGTTCTGTCAAAAATGACTTCACCTATAAGGCAGCCAAATACACACTGTCAAATTCGGTTCTTTTAAATTCCTTCACCGACAGAGAAAGACCCCGATTCAGTGTGGTCAAAGCTCAAAAAATCATCTTTATTCTACATTTCCGGAAAAGGAGAGCTGCAGACTCTAGCAAGCATCCACAGGTCTAAAGCATCACAAGCCAAATGCGTATATATAGTTCTGCTATACGTTGCACACAGTCACACATAGTTGTGATCAAAACAACTCTGCAGTGCACTCTGCCTAGTTTCACTTTCTGTCCACATCCTGTCAGCCTCTCACCTAGTTTATACTCAAAGTTGTCCCTCTCTTAATTATATTTATTCCGTAACAACACAAACATGTATAAAGTTTTACTTTCATTGTACTAGCATAAATCGAGCCATAAACTTAACTTAATAAGACAAATAGGCTTGCCTGGGCCATGTAACTGGCTGATGAGGCTTTTTGCAGTTAGACCATTTCTTTCATTAAAACATATTAATGAAGTTACGACAGAGTTGTTGTTTCCATCTGTTTTATAATTTGATACATTTCTATGGTTGCAATGAAAATGTAATTAGCAATAACTGGCAAGTAACTAACTGTTATAATAATTATCTGGCTACAAAATATCACAAAATAATGAAAAATCATTAAAAAAAAACCAACAACATCACAATTTAGTCCAAAGTGGGAATGAAAGTTTCATAGTAGGATGACATTTTTTAGAGTGATACCAAAGTATAACCAAATTTCTGTAACGTTTATTATGTGTAGATATTTATGAGTCAATACTAAGATAAGACAGTGCAGTTTAAAAATAGCTTGTTTGCTTGGATCAGCTGGTTGTGTTCTTTGTAAGGAAGTTGCAGAGTGCCCTCTAGTGGGCAAACAATGGAAAATCAAAATGCGTAACACTGTTGAAGGGTGTTTCTCCTGTCTCTTCGTTACTTTTTTATTTTCACATTAGCTGTTGCAGCTTTGATATATGGTCAAATAGCTAACATTCGCTGATACACTGACGAAGCCAAAAACAATTTTTACAGAATATTATGCAGAAAACGAGGCTCTCAACACTCTCTGCAGCACATGCAGCAAAGTCGCATTTGTGGAAAATAATTAAAGTTAAATGTAACTGGATTATGAAATGTATTGTAGTCATTTTAAATTAAAAAAAAATCCCCCATCCTTTTTTTCTGTTGTAAGAATATTAGCAGATACATCAATATGAGCATTTTTTACTTCTTAAAAATCAATACATCAACTGTTAATCATCCATTACTTATCAGGCACAGATTTGTTTACCGCTTTAAATATATGTTGAGGATTAAGAAGTAAAAGTACAGAGTAATCAGATTATCAGAAATGGAAATTCTTTTCAGAGCCATTTCAAAGTAGTAACATCCTAAAAAAATATTTTAACATTTGATCTGAAAGAGGGCTTAAAACTACTTTTTCAGGTTTTACACTGCTACAAAAATATACTGGTCCAACTGTCCAAATTTTCTCTATTACTAGCATATTTACATTTTATACCACGTGAAATGTTCCTGAATTTACTCAGCAAATGAATTTATAGGAGTGTGTTAATACGCACGTGTTATCAAAGAGAAGGTATGGACTGCCATTACCTCATAAGACTTTGTTGTTACACTATCTCTTACCGTACATTACTAAATCTCCATTTGCACTATTTGCACTACTCTGCCTGGTTTACACCCAATGTCATTTACCCATTATATTGTATATTGTATAGCTTTCTTGTTATATGTAAAATTGTATTGTATTTATTTAAATTTTTACTTTTTAATTATTTTACCTGCATTTTTTAATCACTCTTATATTTAAATGTTCATTTGCTATTTTATCTAGGGATTGAGAGTAACGTAGTTTCTATTCTCTGTATGTCCTGTACATGTGGCAGAATTGACAATAAAGGTGACTTTGACTTTGACTTTATTATGTATTCTAAAGATTTTTTGTTTTGTTAATATTTTCATAATTTTACATTGGCTGCACCATGTGCCCTGGAACATATACCATACACGTGGTGGTAAGCTAGAGCTGACCTAACCAGCCATAAAGATATATATACATATATATATATATATATACATATGTATGTATATGTACATATATATATATACATATATATATATATATATATATACATACATATGTATGTATGTATAATATAACAAATATTATTTTTTACATCTTTATAGGCCAGGTGACCAGGTGAATTGCAACCCAATATCAGTTTACAGTGTCAGTAAGGGTAAACCGAGTGGAAGCCTTAAAACATCAGAGAAATATTCTTTTGAAAGGCTGATGAAAGAGTGACAGATGGTTTCCTAAAACAAAACAAAAAAAGGAGTAGTAACTAGAGGACCCATGAGGGGGACCAATTCAGCTACACAACTTATTATAAAGACTTAAAGCATTAAAAAAAAGTCTAAATAAAAAAAATAGGTGTAAAATATTAGTAAGCTTATACAGCAATAATAACGTTTTTTAAAAAAACAACTATATTAGGTAACTGAATTTGAACAAAATAAGGAGAGATGCCACTTACTTTTGTAAAAAATAAAATAAAATGACAATAATAAATAATTCTGACACATATAATTACTTTGTGTGTGTGTGTGTGTGTGTGGGGGGGGGGGTTATAGGAATGACCTCTTTATGGATCTTCGTATGCAAGTAAACAAACTGTCTGCCTTTACCTTCATCCGAGTCCAGCTCCCTTGCGTCCAGGCGATGTCCCGTGAGAAGCGGCTGGCGTGCCTCCGGATCTCCGGCATGCTTATGACGGGACATCTCCAGAGAAGTCGGGTGTCTCTAATCTGGGCACTTAAGATCTGGGTAGATTAGCTAACTTCTCTCCAGATCCGTCAAATCTCCGAGCGAGGTGTCCGATCCTATGACTGCCAAGTCTACAGGCTACAGCTAACACTGAAGCTAACCTGATAAGAAGTAGGAGGAGTAGGACCAGGAAGTGAAAAGACAGCGGCGGGTTTGCACGTCCTGAGCAGTGTCTGTTCTCCACTAGTCAGCCCAGTTTAGGTGTACACCCCCGTCCGGCCGAGGTAAACCACAGTGAGAAACGGCGAAGGTAACGTTAGCTGCTAACCGAAGGAGACACGTCTGTGTGACAGAGAGCAGAGGGGAGCAGTTGACGTTACCTCCCCTTGTGTTTTCAAAGAGAGTGAAGATGGCGACCAGCTCGGAGCGCAGTCCTCCCCCATTCCCGGACTCCGAGGACCAAGATGTGCTGGACGCTGAAGAAGTCCGAGGCCGCGACAGTGATGAAGACGAGGACCTCTTCGGGAGTACGGTATGTACTGGTGGAGTCGACCTAGCTGTTAGCGGTCAGGTCTGGATAACTCGTTAACTTAATGCAGAGTTAGCTAGGAAAGCTAATTAGGCAAAAGTTTTAGGAGATGTTGGTCGTTAACGTTAAGCAGTTGCACAGGGGAAAAATAACAAACAATGTTGACATAAGATATTGTCATCTCCAAAACTCTTAGTATTTCCTAATGTTTCGAAGCATTTGTTGTAGAAACTTCTTACTACCTGCCTACGAGCTTTAGGAGTTCTGCAAACGCCCTCGCTGGTATTGATTTCACCCTGAAAGTTGCTCTTTGAAGTTCTCCCTCGCAGTGATTCAGTTAACCAAACCAGGTAACGCCGTACTTCCTGTTTTGGTGCATGGAATGTGTGACCTCTTTTCATCTTCTAAAACTTTCTCGAGCTAACTTTTAAATCTGAAGGTGTCCTCAGCATTTTTTTTTTTGACGTGCAGACTTTTCACGCCATGCGTAGGTGAGGTGAAATCTGCAGACAGTGAGGTCTGTGTGTGGTTTCTGTGAGAGCTGACACAGTAAGGAGGTGATAGTGTTATTTCACGATGCTTATTAGTGGGTTAAGTCAGCTTCCCCATTTTATTTACGTATTTCTCCCCATAAAATAAGGATTGTACGCTGGCTCGGGCAGCCTCCTGTCATGTGAGCGTGGTGTGGTCACATGGTCAGAACCCGGATGTTTTCCTACAGTCAAAGTTCAGAGGATACATGAGAAAGTTGCTGTCTGCGATTTTTTTTCTCCCAACACTGAACTCGCTGCTGCACGGAAACCCTAAGTCAGCATTTTATGGATGTTTTAGGTGTCAGAGCTCATGCCTGAAATGATGTTTGGAAATGTATCAGCAGCCAGAGTGACTTGACTTCCTATAAAAAGAAGTTTCGGGGATGTATTACTATTTTTTAAAGCATTTTTTGTCTAAAGAGTATAATTCACATTTTTCATTTTTAATAAGGGGTGACAGATATACAGATAAAATGGAAATATTTTTGGGACCACTAAATACAGTTATTAGTCATTGTACATTAATTTTCCACTAGTACTGAAAAAATGTAATACTGGCAGTTTCCCTGTATGTCACATAATAATAATAATAATAATAATAAATAGTAATGTGGAGTGGTAGGTTATCAGATAAATGCTAGCATTCTTGCTTGACAGGCTTATTTCTTAAACTGTATAGGTATGCAGATAATATAGACTGTATATAAAAGATGGAAACAGCCAATACGACAACATTCATTATTTAGCAAAACTCTATTATAAAACCTTGAGCTGAGAATTTTCTTTCTTGGCAATAAGCATAGTTCATCACGTTCCTAAATTGGATTTGATGAACCAGTAGAGCTGGGCGATATATCGAGTTTTAAAAAAATATCGATATATTTTTATACGAGATATAAGATGTGACAATATCCTTTATATCGATATAGTCTATGTTACGTTATAATTATACTTGTGGAGCCGCAAGTTTGCCTCTCTTTCGTCCACTTTCGTCTTTACGCAATGTTACTCGGCCTCGCCTCTCCTTCACTGAACACAACTCCCCCTCCTCCCCCATCGCTTCACCTGCAGGAAGCGACAAGATGGACACGGCAAATCTCCGTTAGCGAGTTACTGCGCATCGCCCCGTGCATGGGGCTGGACGGCGTCAATGTGTTAGCTAGCTAACCACGCTAACGAGCTAACCACGCTAACGCCATGCAGCCCAGAGGTGCTGCACGGACTAAAATCCTTTCATTTTCTCAAAAGTTGACAGCGCGCCTTATGTGTGAATTCTGGTTGTGCTTGATGGCCGCGAACCGATTTTATGTGGAACACGGCGCTCAGCAATCTGTCAAAAAATGTTTTAGTACGACTTTGATAAGCTACGGAGCTGCACCGCTTGATGGATTGTCGGAGCATTACGGCTGAGCCTCGCGGAGTGATACGTACTGTGCTTCAACGTAATATTACCCTACTGTGTATAAGGACCATAAATGGCACCTGTTAAGAGACGTGGTTGCGAAGCGGATTTCAAACTCCAGGCTGTCAGTCACGCAGTACAAGTTGGGAACAGAGCAGCTGTGAAATCTCTTTGTTATTGTGCTCAGCGTCTTTTAGTTTACATTTTGACTGCACAATTGTGAGCTCTTTGTTATGCTCAAAAACAACATTGTTTTCTTTTATTTATGGAGCATTATTATTTAATAAATGCTCATAATTTATTTTTGAGTAAATGTTATGTACATCTGCTCTATGTTAATAAAAGTGCCTGTGTGACATCTGGGACACAGCTTTGACTAAGAACTCTCTTTTTGTTCTTACTTTATGGCTTTAAAAAAATATATCGACATATATATCTTATATCGCCATCCAGCTAAAAAATATCGAGATATGAATTTTGGGTCATATCGCCCAGCCCTATGAACCAGGTGTTCATCTGACTTTAAAATGAAAGAAACTACACAGTCATTTGCTATTGACACATCGATAGCAAATGGGCATAGCCTTTTTGACTCCATTGATGACCATTACTTACAAAAATATCCTGCATGTTTTAGTCAGTATGACCTGAAACCATCAAGCCCATTAAGTCATCAGAAAAAGTCGTCTTTAATACAGCCAAGGTCACAGAGTAACGGATCCAAGAGTTGTTTTCACCTTCTGAATCAGCATCCTTTGAAGCAAGTCATTTAAGTTCATTAAGTCATTTTGTTTACTACCCTGTAAACAAAAACCTAAACACTGCAATCGCTGTTACATTAGACTGTTACATTAGTCTAACCCTAATGTAAAGGCTTATCTGATGAAATGGTTTCTCAGGAGATTTGCTTTGTGTTCTTGGCGAAAACATATCAGTTAAATCTGTTTCTCAAGCATCATAAAATGTTCCCTGCAGCTTTTTACAGTGACAAAGTCCTTGTTTTTTTATTTTGAAAACATTGTTTCTGCTGTCAGTGACACACCCAGTAGCTGGGATGGACATTGGATGTTTAGATGTTACCCAATATCCAATTTGGCTACCTAGAGACCAGATTGTGTAATGTGAAGCTGTTGAGATCAAAGAAAAGAAAAAAAAAAAGCCCCAAAGGTCTTTAAAATTTGAAACTTTGATCAACTTGTTGCACGAGTCTTGGATTACTTTCAGAATTGTCTGTTGTCTACACACACGTGACATGACAGCAATTGACATTAAGCATCCCCTTTTTGGCCTTCAGAGCACATCACCAGTGACCGAAATGGACACCACACCGACCAGTGATGTTTCAATGAAGCCTCCCAGTGACATCATGAATGATCCTTTAATCGAGCCAATGAGCAGCCAAACAGGAAACAAGCCAGCGAGTGAACCCTCAGATGATTTTTTTGACCTGACAAACAATGTTAGCGTTGTAGCTGCAGCTGCAACAAAATCCGATGATTTCGTTGACATATTGGGAAGCGAAACTGGAGCTCAGAGAGGGGAAGTAGTAAAGGCAGATGTTACTGTTGAAGCAACAATTGATAGAAGTGAAGTAACTGCTGGTGTTATAGATCCACTCAGTCAGCAGGAAGCAAAACAAACGTCCACCGCTCCAGTTATCGACCTCAGTGGTGACTCACAGCCTGTTACTAGCAAAATTGCTGACCCTTTGGTCGACCTCTTTAGCGATGCTCCACCAGCTGCTGAAGCCAAAAAACCCAGCAGCGCAAACGTTGATCTCTTTGACGACGAGGAAGGGAGTGATATTTTTGCAGAACCACTGCAGACCAAGCCTGCCAAGCAGCCGCAGAAAAGCCTCTTCGGTGAACCTGACGAGGATGTGTTTGGCGAGCCGCTGGGTGCCATCTCAAAGAAACCCGTCCCTAAAGAGCTGAAGGAGAAATCTGTCACAACCAAAGTTACTGCTGGGGGACCGCTGCAAGACAGTAAGCCAGCTGATATCTTCAGTCAGGCAGCTGCCTCCACACCCAGCGTCACCAGCACCGTCAACCCCAAGACCAATGGAGTCCACTCTGAGGAGGACGGTGATATATTTGCTGGTGGGTCCACCTTATTTTATTCTATTTTTTATTCTCATTCGGTTTATGTTACCAAAGTTTTAAGCCTAGAGTTGGTCTTTATACTAAAGTCATGATTCAAGACAGGTTCAGTGAAGTTCATATAGAGGTTTGTGCATAATCACATCTGTATAGAAGATAAAATGAGCTCTAGGCTGGAAAAATGTTGATGAACGCATCCTAAAGTTGAAACAACAGCATGGAAAGTAATGTTTGCTTCATTGTAAATAACTGTTTTGCCTGCATTGAGTTTGAAACTTTGTACTGGGCTGTGCCGGTTATGGGAGAGTGGCTCAGATTACTTATAAAAAAACCTTTGAGTAGTAGCCCTCTTAAAAGTCAAGTACAGCAATGTTTAACTAGAAGCAGCTATCGTGATTTTCTGTGCATCATGCTGTTACCACATGGCTGACACCAAAGCCAGGATGAGGACACCTCAATTAAGAACATGGGACCATCTGAATGCAAAGTTCAGTTAAATCCACAGGTTTAACATAACCCTCAGTGTATATTTGTGTCAGACACCTGAGATGGCAAACACAAGTTTCAGTCTGGTGTAAATAAGTGATTAAGAAACCAACACAGAGGTCCTGTTGAGGCATGACAGAAGCAGCTCCAGTTTGTGCTCCAGATCACCACACATGGAACAGAACTCCGAATCTCTGTAAATACTTAAAGGTAGACTTTGGTAACTGTGGTAAAAGCAGCTCCACTGTACTAGGGAAATAATGGATATCTTACTGCACGTTTCCCCTCTAGCAGAGGCCACGGTGGAGCTCTCTCTCGACAGTCCGAGGAATGAGAGAAAAAAGGAGGCGACGGCCAAGCCATCTGCTCCCGCCCCCACCTCTCTGCCAGCAGCTGCCAGCCTCGCCAAGCCACAGCCTCCTGCCCTGGAAGAGGTGAGCTCAGATTTAAACCCAGACAAAGATTTTCGAGTGTGAGCCCATGAAATAGTTTCCAAGTATTTAATAAATATACACGCCAGTTTATTTTATCCTTTATTTATTCAGCTAAATGTCTCTTTGAGATTTATATATTGAAACAAAACAGCCCATGGAAAGTCTGAGGACATACAGAGATGCACACTTATTTACAGGAAACAGTGGTGTATTCAGCTTCTGAAGCCAGTAATAAAATATAAAGCACAGTGGCAGAGAGTGTCTAACATCTTTAGGTGCTGGTCAGGTGCATTCATATAGACTCTAATCCAGTAAAGATTCAAATAAAACATTTCCTCATCTGGAGGAAGAAACTGGTTTTATTTTTAATTTTTAAAAACATTTAAAGTTTCAATTTGGTTAGAAGCTGTTCATCTGATTGTTTTAAATTACAGATTTGGATCTATAGTTAACCTTGTTAAAACCTGTTGCTTTTAACAAGATTAAATGTTAACTCTCTGCCCAAACATCAGAATGAGAAAACTGGGGCAGCACCAGGTTCTTTCCAACTGCGGTTTAACCTGTTTAACATCCCACCACAACAAAATGTGGTGGGAGAAGCTGACTGTTCAGCCATGGTTTTCATGTCATGTTTCACTTTCATGCTCAAAATTTGTTTCAGTTGGAAGAAGAGGAAGAGGAAGAGGAGGAAGACAAATTTGACATCTTTGTCTCTGTCAAAGATCCAGAAAAAATAGGTGAGGCTTTTATTGTTTTTTGTATTGCTTAATGTAGCTTGCCTGATGTTTAAATATCAGTTCACTGAGTAAACTTTGTATGTATTTATACAGTCAGGGACATTTAATGATGTATGTATTGTTTTTTTTCAGGGGATGGTATGAATGCCTACATGGCCTACAAAGTATCCACACAGGTAAAAATGTGTCATTATTCATCATTTTACTTGAAGTTGGTTAAAGATGACCAAAGATGAAATATTGATGAGTGCCTTGTTGGAGACACACCCGTGCTCTGCTCTTAGAGGGAAAACAAAGGTTGCGACACACGTTTAGTGGAGTATTGGAGCAAACACGAGCCTGCTGGGTACATAAATTCCATTAATGTGTGTTTCAGACCACACTGCCCATGTTTCGCAACAAGACATTCACAGTGAGGCGACGCTTCAGCGACTTCCTCGGACTTTATGAGAAGCTCTCTGAAAAACATGGACCAAATGGATTCATTGTGCCTCCACCACCAGAGAAGAGCCTCCTGGGTAGGCTGACGCACTCATCACATCTCACGCTTTCCTTAGAATTATAATGTAAAATCTGCTCTCAATCACAAGTGGTGATGGTCGTTATCTTGTGTAGGGATGACAAAGGTGAAAGTGGGGAAGGAAGATTCATCGTCTACAGACTTTGTTGAGAGAAGAAGAGGTGCTCTGGAAAGGTAAAAGAGAAAGAATGGCATGAGGTGCCAGTTAGCGCGGCTAACACAGAGTCCCAACCCTTGTACATTTCATTTCATTTATTTATTTCACACTTGGTACAACAGATCAAACAAACCAACCACACTTTCTATCAACAAAGCACTACAACCATGTGTGAAAAGGAGCAGGAAGAAGAAAATATTCTTATTAAACCCTGCCCCCTTCCCTGTACAGGAAGCATGATGTGACAAGAATATAATTAATGCAAAAGCATCACCACCACTTCCCCGTTGATGCTCTCGTGCTATTCTGATGTGGCAATTTCCAGACTACTCGTGAAAATCAAGCGTGTCCCTGTTGTCTGATTGAACAGGTATCTGCAGCGGGTGGTAAATCACCCGTCGCTGCTCCAAGACCCCGATGTCAGAGAGTTCCTGGAGAGAGAGGAAGTAAGAGGATTTTGTTTGGTTTCAGCTCGAGTTACTGCACTGAAGAGGTGTAATGCAGTTTTGTTTCACTTCTCTGTTTTTGTAGTGGATGAATGGTGTATTTGTAGTTAGAAACATTACTTTCATCACACTAGTGTGCTTTACCTAAGCATTAGTGTAAGGGTGTGCAGACAATGGAGGAAGATGGAGTTGCAGTAAAATATTGAAAACGTTCATATCGCAGTTTTAGAATCATCACAGCTAACACAACTAATGCATCTGCAGTTGCCTCGAGCAGTGAGCACTCAGGCTCTGAGCGGCGCCGGCTTCTTAAAGATGATCAATAAAGCGACAGACGCTGTCAGCAAGATGACCATCAAGATGAACGAGTCAGACGTGGTAAGTTCAGCTGTAAACGCGCGCTCATGTTCTTTACTGCGTTTTTCAGTCTTTATACTAAAGCAGAGACTTTTGGTGGAACTTTTGGGCATAAACAAAGCTGCAGTTTCATGGTTAGATTTTTGACAGTTATGGGATTTATCTTTGGTAATGATGCTTGTAGTGCCGTAGAGCTTACAGCCCTTGCAGCTAGTGTTGGAGTCGTACTAATGGTGCGTTGTGCTGCAGTGGTTCGAGGAGAAGCTGCAGGAGGTGGAATCTGCAGACCAGCAATTCAGGAAGCTCCACGCGCTGGTCGAATCCCTGGTGGTTCACAGGAAAGGTCCGTTGTCTTTTTTCCCATCTGTAAAGTGACTCATCAGTTATCATTCGGATGTGTTTGTACAGTTTTTGGCCACTTGGGGGCAACAGAGTGAAATGTGTTCAGATGTTAAACATTGTTAATTATAACACTTTTTAATTACTATTCCTCCTCTAATAAAAGCTTTTATAAAGATTTGAATGATGCCACCTAACATAAAATGTGTGAATGCACCTTTTAGCCCATAATTGCTGCTTTCATTTCTTGTATATGTTCTCGTATTCAAGTTTGTGTGAAGAACACTTGTCTTTGCATTGAAATCTAGAGCTGTCACTGAACACGGCGAGCTTCGCCAAAAGTGCGGCCATGCTGGGCAGCGCAGAGGACAACACCGCCCTGTCCCGCGCCCTCTCCCAGCTGGCCGAGGTGGAGGACAAGATGGAGCAGCTACACCAGGAACAAGCTGCAAGCGACACCTTCACCTTTGCTGAAATGATTGCAGATTACATCCGTCTGCTGGGTGCTGTGAGGGTACGGAGAGAATTTGTTTAGCTAGTTTCTGTAGATCACAGCCGTTTAAGTTTTGTTTTGCTTTTTTAAGTGGGTTTTTCCCCCATAGGAAGTGAAATGTCCAATATTGTTCAATATTAAAAAGCACGTACATGAAGGTAAAAAGATGTGAGTTTTGTGACCTGCAGGGGTCCTTTGATCACCGGATGAAGGCGTGGCAGCGCTGGCAGGATGCTCAGTCCATGCTGCAGAAGAAGAGGGAGACTGAGGCCAAACTCCTGTGGGCCAACAAGCCCGATAAGCTGCAGCTGGCCAAGGAGGAGATCGCTGAGGTACGACATGGGCCAAAAACAAAGTAAAAATAGCTCGGATGTGGCTGAAACCCTCGTTTGATGGGGCCTCTTCAAGTTTAGGAACAACGTTGTAGTAACTTTAATTTTTCTGATCCTTGGTTCATTCTTAGCTTGACGTTAATCACTCCATAGCTTTTGCTGCACGATCTCTGTATGTGAAGCACTGTATTTGATTTAAGACTCCTCTGTGATTTTTATCTTTGGAAACAGTGGGAGGCCAAAGTGACGCAGTACGAGCGAGACTTTGAAAGAGTGTCTGCAACTGTTCGCAAGGAAGTCATTCGCTTTGAGGTACCAGTGTTCATTCTTATTGGTATCCGCATCAGTAACTGCTCAGACAGCTGAACGGGCTGAGAGTGATAAATCCTTCTGAAAAATCTCTCCTAACAGAGAGAAAAGACCAAGAATTGCAAAAGACAGGTTATCACGTATTTGGAGTGTCTGCTTCAATCTCAGCAACAGGTGAGTGAGTCAGCATTTTCATATTCATAAACCTGTAAGTACTGCACTGGATTTAGGTCAGTTTTTAACTGTTGAGCATCACAGATAATCTACAGAAGTTGACAATTTCAAAAGTAAATCATACACAAGGTAATAAGTAAGGTAAGACGACAGGAACAAGGCTTTACATACTTTTTTATATAAAAATTAAATAAAGCAGATAAAGAATATTCACGTTTCTGTGTGGACCAAAACTCCCAAATTCAAAATAAGTAAACGACTCGGTAAATCTGCAAACATTTTTATTTTGTATTTAACTTTTGCACTTTTCACTCTGGTTCCCTAAATGGTATTTTCTTTACTATTCTTTATGCATGTGCTTCATGCTTTTTCATTATTGCAGTGAGGCTCTGGTTACTATGTAAAGTAGTTTGTTAGAAAACTGAGGCTAATCCAGCTTAGACTAATAGACAAAGTCATGAAAACTTTTATCAAATAAAAGTCTGAGCAAAATATTCACAAATAACCAAATATTTACATTCACTTCAATGGTTAATGAATATTAGAAATTAATTTAACATGAATGTTAATGTAACACATCATTATCAAAATCATTTTTTAAAAGATATTCGTGATTCACTGAAATACATATTATGTAAATGTATTTGTGTGCTTACTTTGGATTTTTGGAGTTTTGATTATTTATATGAAAGAGCCCAAAGTAGCAACTTTAAATTGTTTCCAGTCATTTACTGGACCCAGCTGACTGCAGGTTTCCCAACCTTATAAACAGTACCTTTGCACAATGACTGAAACTAGAGGGGGCTGGTTTCAATCATTATGCAAATGTACTGTTTATAAGGTTGGGAAACCTGCAGTCAGCTGAGACTGAAGAAGTCACTTGGATGAGTGATGAAACATTTCTCCCACTGAAAACGCTGCGTCCAGATGAACAGAATCAACCTTTTGGGATTTCCATCCTGGATGATTGAGCATGCATCAAGTCATTTAGTAGACAGCTTTTTAGATATAATAGGCTACATTTTTTTTTTGTGATGTTTTACTTTTCAAAATTCTCAATTAATTTGGCGTCTAAAGACTCCTGTTTTTTCTTTGTTTTTGTTGTTGGTTTTTCCTCTCTCTCCAGCTGATAAAGTACTGGGAGGCGTTCTTACCAGAAGCAAAAGCAATCGCCTAATCCTCAAACACCAGCCCTCTGGACTACAACAGGCTGCCTTTTTCTCATACACTTTACCTCTTTTGCCTTTTAACCAAGGAAAATGTGTGTATTGTAAAGGGAGATACAATCAATTCTGTTTTTGTTTTTTTAAATCACCTTTAACACATAGCTCTGTATTCTATTGTATTAATAATTGTATATTTTCATTTAACCTTCCACAAATATTTTCTTAATAGATGAAAATAGATTGCATAAACAAAGATACGGACAAATGAAAAGAGGGGAAAAAAGAAGTGTGGATGAACGATTCCATTAATTTCCACAGGAGAATCATTCGTTCTCAGGATTTCCTCCCTTGTGTTGATCAGGAGCTCGTTCACATCAGCTGTGGTTCACTGTTTACAGCCTGGCTGCTCTCTCATCACATATTTCTGGGGACCCAGATGAAGAAAGTGGCTAAATTCTCACTGTGTTTCTTATTGGTGACTGAAAGGGATTAAATAAGTTACAAATTTGATTTATGAACGATTCCAGCAGGTGGATAAATTAAGTACCATCCATGTTTTTCTTTCTTTCTTTCTAATTTGAAGTACTATGATGCTGAGGGGAAATGGGTGCAGGGTGATGCGCGGCATTAGATTAGCAATTGTGGTCAAGGGCTTTGTCGCGTGCTGAGGTTGTGGGGTTAACGATTTCAAATTTCTTTCAGTAAGTGTGCAAACTTTATGTCGGTGCCTTTATAAAAGCGAGAATGGTGTTTTGGCTTAAGACACCAGTTTAGGAGGAAGTCGTAGAGGGAGCTGTGGGCTTGTCATCTCAGCGCTGATGTTTAAGAACTGCGGTTGCGCCCCATTTACTACCAAATAAAAATGATTTTAATGTTTTCAGTCTGCCTTGCATATGAACCTGCAGAGACATGAACTGGATAATCTAGTCCCTAAAGGTCATGTCAGACTCTGTCTAGTTGCGTCATGTTGGACACTTTAAGGCAAGCAAACACAGTTTAGAGGAAATAAATGCTGATTGTGATTAACCAACTCGAGCAAGTCTAAGCAAGCAGTTTCATGCTGTGTCAGATGACACCCAGAAGCTTTCTGGATGGTAGGATTCAACTTTGAGGTGGTGTAAATAGAGCTGTAACTCACAGCAGTCTTACTTGTGGATTAGTCCCAAGGTGTAGTCCTGTTTTCGTCTGACAGTCCAAACTAGCCCTTTGTTATTCACTTCTAGTAGCACCGGAGGGCAATAGTTCTTGGTTGCGTATGCATGTTCTCAAACACAGTGCAAAGTCCTCTCTATCCCATAATGTGTACTGTTGGCTCCCTTTGTTATGAAAAAACAGAAGGAAAAAAAGTCCAGTGATTGGACATGTGAGAGTGGTATGTCTGCTAACAAGTGCAGCACTGTGGGCACAAATTAAAGGGTGACTACTGCTGAGTCCCACATCACTACTGTTCACTCATTTATTACTTCTGATGAACATCCAGCAGTTTACTGGATAGTTTCACTCTAATTTTATGAATTTTTACAAAATAATGGACACGTTCAGGGCACTTATTCTAAATTTGGCCACACAAATAAAACGGTGTACAGTTGGTGAAGCGCACTAAGGGGAGTCATTTTTGACCACAGACTGTATAGAAAAGATGGATGTAACCTTGTGAGCTTAAAAATGTGCTGTTGAAAGTGTTTTAATCTGCCATTCTTTCTACTGGCCAGCAGGGGGCACCACCTTTGGTTGTAAAAAGTAATTAGATTGCACAGAAGTGTATAAGAAAATGCACTCAATCATTTTTTTACATTGGCAAATGCTTCACAATCGGTTTATTATCTTATTTACGAAAACCTTTTGGTAATTTTGGTAAATTTTGACTCTACAGTTTGTTTATTCTAAGTCAGATTTACCCTTCATTTGTGCCATCTGAGTAAAAGCTTGCAAAATGCAGAAGTTTTGGCTTCGCATGGACATCCTTTTTTTTTTTTTTTTATCCAGTTTGTTTATGCAGCCTTTGTCAGTGTTTTATGGCATTCATCGCTTTTGATCAAAAAAATCCAAGATGAAGTTTTCTTTGAAGCAGTGAATGTAAACACCCGTTTGTTCACATAAAGTAGCCACACAGTTCCTTTAATTTCAAAGGACATACACCAGACAAAACCCAGAGGAGGTACCACCAGATGTTTGACGTTTTCACTTGCTGATTGGCGTAAAGACACAAAATGCTGTCCGCGATTTAACAGAAAGGAGGCACCGAGATGTCCTGCAAGAGCCGAACTGGACTACTCGGGGCTGGATGGACGACGCTGATTGGCAAACAAAAGATTAATGGCTTCAGTACGCACGCTGACGGTGGAGTGCATTCTTTCTTAGTCTCGTGTATTTTTAACAAACCTGCGTCACAGCTTTACGTGGCAGGACTGCCATCCCTTTTGATTACAGCTTTAATGTCACATTTGCACTCATGTAAAAACTGAAGGTGTGCAGCGACTGCGCTTCACTGTATCCTTCGTCGTCATTACGGCTTTCTTTTAACTTGCAGACATTTCTTTGCCGGTTAGATAAATAACTATTTTTGCTTTTATTTTTACACCATTGAATAAAAACAAGGTTGTTGGTGTGTGGTTAAAAGTGCAGAGCAATGTCAGCAATATGCACTGTGTCATAGAAACTTAATTCAAATCAATAAAAGTTGCACTGTTTACACTTGGAAATTTCATAAAGAATAACGACTCAAGTGTGTAATTTTTTTTCTCCGACGTGCCGATTTACTGTGACGTCATTTTAATATGACTTTGAGAAGTAGCTGCCTCAACAGGTGTGAAATGAAATAAACAGCTAGTCCATGCAGAGATTTGGATCTAGAAAACAAACTTACACTGTTTTTATAAGAACTACACTAATTTATTCTATACTAGGTAAGGCAAGGTTAGGTCTTTTTTTTTTTTTAGCAAGTTTTAAATGAGATTTGTTTTACTGATTTCATACATGCCGTTTTTATGCCTTGGTGATCATTAATATTAATTTTACACAAATGAAAAAGTTAAGTGCCAAATAATGATGAACATCTCACTGCAGAGTAGTCAAACATGGTGAAGTTTTAATTACACTGCTCAAAAAAAAAATTAAGGGAACACTTGGTCAATACATTACAACACAAAGTCAGGCAAACTTTACGATTATCAGTCACTTCTGTTAGGGAGCAAAGACCAACAGGTTCATTGGAGAGATGACAAAACACAGGTTGGAGGTCTCTTTATACCTCCTGATTGACTTTTCTCTAATTTTGCTTTTTGTTGGTGGCCTATCAGACAGTACCTGCGGCCCATTCAGGTTGCACAGGTAGTCCAGCTCCTCCAGCATGTCACATCTAAACGTTCCAATGCTAGAAAGTTTGCTCTCCCAGCACAGTCTCAAGAGTGTGGAGGAGATACCAGGAGAGTTACTCTACGAGAGCTGGACAGGGTCGTACAAGGTCCTTGATACAAGATCAGGGCCGCTATCTGATCCTTTATGCAAGGAGGAACAGGACAAGCGCTGCCAGAGCCCCAAAACAAATGACCCCCATCAGACTACTCAGGTGTCCCAACTGTCAGACTCCATGAGGATGGCTTTAGTGGGACCAGTACTCTCTGCCCAGCAATGCGTAGCTTGACTGGGATTCAACAAAAAACACCAGAAACAGGAAGTTTGCAGATGACAGCAAGCTTCATCCTGAGCACACGTGACAGAGTCTGGAGAAGCTGTGCCTACACCATCATCCAGCATGACTGGTCTGACAGCAGGTCAGTGATTGTCAGGGAAAGTTTATCCCTGGAGAGTTGCACAGGCCTCCATGTTTCAGCCAACAATACCCTGACTGAGTGTGTGATGTAAGTGTTCCCCTAATTCTTTTCTGAAAAGCTCATTTTTACTAAGCAGCATCTCCTTCATTATAAGGCCCAGATATGTTTTGCAGCACCTTTTTTTGAGCAAAAACTGTTTATAAATCACTGTCTTCACTGTAAAAGTCACTCTAAGGAGATTCAACACAGTTCTTTAAATTAAGCTTCGGGCTCTGGCCAGCAGTCATTTCACTTAGCTTAGCAGCAAGAGTGGAAACAGAGCAAAGAGCTTACCTGGTAATGCTGAAAGAGTGTTTTAATTAACCTTTAATGTGATGCCGAGCACTGTCAGTTGTAATACAAGCCATCTTTATGAAGGGAAAAGACCAGTAACAGCAAAAAGAAGAAATGTCACATTTTTCCACAATTAAAAGTGAGACAAGTGTACTTTCTGCAACAGGTTTGATTAGCAAAATCTTAACAGCACTGAAAACAGGGAAGTGACATCAATTCTGCAAGTTTCTGAAATTCATAAAATTCAACTTGGATGGTTTTTGTTGTTGTTTGGGGGGTGAAAGAGCAGTACTACGCTCTAAAAACAAAGTATTCATGCCATCGTACCTACCACCATCTCAGCCTTTGGCCAAATTCTTCTTCTTTTTTTTTTTAAAGTTAAATGAAGGAGGATCAATTTCTTTTTGGCTCATCTCCGTGTCGAAAGAAAAGTCCTTTCAGCATGATAAAACACCAAAAACTATGTTCAGCAGTTAGTCTAGGATACAATCTCCTTACTGAGTGACAGTCACCATTTTTCTCAAGCCTGGAAGATCTTCTGAGGAGAAAGGGTGCCCTTTTAAATGCTGAAACAGCTGTGTGTAGTGATTTAGAAGCTGCGGGGGTCTTAAAACTGACGTTCCGCTAAAGTCTGGAGACGCTAATCCAGCTCTGTGAGCTTTTCTCATCCATGATGAAGACATTAAATGCCAAGGGGCTGCTGTTCTTTCAGAGCAAAGTCCGAGCAACGTATCTGAGGAGCCCTCCGTGTTGGAACAAGATAACGTCCGTGTCGCTGTCAAACAGGGCGGTGACGGAGAAGGACTTTCCTTGGCTGGTCTGCAACAGAAAACACGAAAGACACGTTTCGCTTCACTCAGCAAGGAGACCCGAACATGACTAGTAAACTGCAGAGAGGGACTAATTTGTGGACAAACACATAAAGTGAGACTAAGAATTAAAATAACATTTTTCTAATCAGGATTTTAGCACATTTGTCACTGACATGTTTCATCATTTAGTTTAGAGCTTAAAAATAACTTTAGCTTTGCAGAGGCTAAAATGCAGCAAGTGTTCCATACCTTGACGGTAAGCTCCTGCCCTGGACTCAGGCTCTCCGGCAGGGTGATGCTGAATCTTTCCTTGCCACTGAGCTCCAGTGAGTCAGCGTTCTGGCCTGACAGGAACTGGAGCGGCATGATCCCCATTCCTACCAGCTGGTTCCTGTGCAGCTTCTCAAAGCTTTCAGCAATCACCGCACGCACCCCCTGCAACCACAACAAAAGCAAGGAAGTAGAAACACAGTGGAACACAGTTTGCTGAACATGCACGGCCATTTCCACATTCCACAGTGGGTCAACCTACTGTAGTGTAAACTCTGCTAAATTACAACTATAAAAACTGCAGCTTGTTTACCAGCAGGTACGGTCCTTTGGCCACCCAGTCCCTGGAGTTTCCAGAGCCGTAATCTTTGCCTGCCAGGATGATGAGGGGAATGCCGTCTCTCTGATAGCGATCAGCTGCCTCGAAGACATCCAGCTGAGCAGACACAGGAAGAGAGAGCAGTTATCTTTAGCTGCTCTGACACAGCAGAAACAACACAGTACCGAGTCTGGCTTGAGCCTGCAGCAATCAGCAGTGCTAGACACACAGATGGAGCCACCCAAAGGTCACAGACCCGCCCGGGGTAACAGCTAGCTCATGCAGCACGAGTGAGTACATCAGCAAAACCAAAACAGCCCAATATTTGTCAAAAGTTAAAAGGAAACCATTGAGGTTGTGTTGCACTTACTGTCTGGCCTGATGGAATGTGCAAAGTCTTCGGGCCTGGCTTTCCGATGAATCGGTTTTGGAGCTTGATGCTGGCAAACGTGCCTCTGGTCATCACGGCGTCATTCCCTCTGCGAGCGCCATATGAATTAAATTCTCGCGGTGTCAGTCTGAGGAACAATTCCAAAGTCAACAATATTAGTCAATATCAGGTTAAAAGGGAGTTTTTCCTTCCTACTTTCGCCAACTGCTTGCTCAGAGGTTTGTCTTGATTGTTGGGGTTCTCTCTTTGTTACTGTAGAATCGTTTTCTTATAATAAAAAACATCTTGAGGTGACTGTTGCTGTGATTTTATGCTATAGAAATGAAATTGAAACGAGTTGAATTATCTTTCAATTTTCAAAGTGAAAAAGATCTCACCATAATGCAGGTTTACAAGACTTGCTTTTCTTGATAGATTTCATTTGATCGTCTCTGCAAACATTACTTTAAATTCGAAATGCTGGAGGTTCATAATGTATGAACTCTGCTGAAAGAAACCCTGGATTTCCCTCCATACTCCTATGGTTGATTCAATAATGGTGACGGCTCGCCAACTGAGCTGATTTTTAATTCATTTCCTCACTGATGCATTAAACTGTTATTATCACCAGACCAATAAATCAAATCTGCCTCACTATAGTTTCATTTTGCATCTCCACACAGTTAGGTGAGAAATAAACTTGTGTTTTACGTTTGTGTGTTATGGAGGATGGATAGTGCTAACACAAACAGATGCACGCTAACCTCCTCTGCTGCTCTGTGATGGCGGCAATGCCACGAGTCGTGGATGATGTCACAGGGGGACGATCAGACCATGAAGCAGATAACTTAACTACAAATCCCTTTGCACCACTTATTCCTTTGGATTTTAAATATGTGCTGAAATGTTCTCATTTAGAGCGTCAAACATTTAAACCCAAGTTTTAACCATTGCCATCATCTTTGAAAACCTGACGTTGGTTGATTACAACGCTGTCCAACTGAAGCTGCCTTGAAAGATTTAAGTGTATGTGTCCACAAGGGCTGAAGGCTGAAACTGACCGTTTGCTCATTAGGTACTTGGCAGCAGCGCTGACCCTTGCAATGCTGCCCGCTGGTGAAATGTGGTCCGTGGTCACTTTGTCCCCAAGGAACAGTAAGGCATGTGCGTTTTCTATTGACTGAGGAGGAGGCACCTCTTTACTCTGAAAACGGAAGCATTCAAACATTTAACACTAGGGAAGTAAAAACATCTCCTCTAAGGTCCACACACAGTCAAAGGATGTGCAGCACAGAGCGCTCACCAGCTTGCTGAAGAAAGACGGTGATCGGATATATGTGGACTTGTGATCCCAGGGGAAAAGAAGAGAGTCTGAACATTCAACATTTTTCCAAAATGTGTTCCCTTTCTGAAAGACAGAAAGAAATCACATTAAAAAAAGAAAAAGCAAAGAATGTTTTCCAGTCATCCGTGTCACGCTTTTAGCAATTCAGGATCAATCAGTTTCCACACTCTCTCTCTCTCAGATTGAAAACACAAGGAAATGTTCTACTTCAGATCTGTTCAAACTACTGAATAAAAGCATTTTTTTAGGTGCATTGTTTCCAAATGTGCAGACAGACAGAAGGAGCACCGTACTGCTGCTCATGCTGTGCAGCAACTGCATTAGAAGTTGAAGAAAAGTAATAAAGCTCATATCCTGACCTCCATCCTTCCCCTTAGATCCTTAAAGATGGAGGAGAATACTGTGTCCTCTTCAATCTGTTGGACCTCCTCTCTGGACGGCCAGATATCTCGCAGATACACCTCTTTCCCATCGGATGTCAAACCTACTCAAACAAACAAGAAACCAAATTTGTAAGAATTTATTTAAGAATTTTTCAAGTTGTATTGAGAAAATGAAATAATGTAAATACAAACACGAGAGGATGTCTTTTTTTTTAATATTTCTAGCAATAAAGGTTTTCTTTGGCTTATACAAAACATAGAATCACAACATGCCCCTTCAGTGTAATCTGCCAAATCCTCTGACGACCCTCAGCTCTGAGGTAAAACCCTTTAATAGAGCGCATTTCTTACCTAAAGGCTCCTTCTCAAAGTCGACTCCCACAGTGCCTGCAATAGCATAAGCCACCACCAGGGGAGGAGACGCCAAGTAATTGGCACGCACACAGTCACACAGTCGCCCTTCAAAATGCCTGTTGCCAGACAGCACGCCGCAGGCCACCAGATCACCCTAGAACAAAAGAGATCATGAAGCTCTGACTGCTCTAACAGCATCAGCAGCTCCTTTCAGCCCGATGAGGATCCTACCTGTTTGATTGCATCCACAACAGCTTCTGGCAATGGCGCCGTGTTCCCCACGCATGTGGCACAGCCATAACCAATCACCTCAAACCTGTCATGGAAATGGCAACACAGGTCTGTTTAAAGGATATGAATCATTCCGGCGTCTTTTGCGTCACCACCTTAGCACACAAACCTTGCATCGAACAGGTAGTAATTAACACAAGCTCAAAGTTTTTACTGGTTTAGATCACAATGCTGACAAAGCTCCAAACTTATTACTTCTAAACCATGCAGCTATCTGGTCATGAACATTAATGCAAGAACTTAAAATGAACAAAGTCATAAATACATTCATGAAGGGCTTTCGGTAAAGTTGATGTATTGTTTGGCTCTTAAAACAGTAATTTTGGGCAGATTTGTTAAAGGTTGTGTTGTGACAGTAACATGCCTTTTAGAAGCTTATCCTTATGCTTTCATGGTGAACCCAATTTTATAAACACTGGATGGGTGCAAAACACCGCGGCTAGATTAAATGTTGCTATACCCTGCAGCAGTCGGCAACAGACAAGATCAGTTCATTTAGTTATTCATATTTTATTTACATAAAAACGGCGGTTAAACCACTCGTCTAAGATGTTACAGAACACGGCCCACAGCACCGCTCTCTCTCACACAAGCAACGTGAACAACAGTCAAACAAATCTACATTAGTATGTAGGTTTATTTCAGTAAACTGGTACAGAACCGCTCAAATGGAGCAATTTGCAACCACATTGATCTGAAAGGAAAGAGGCCTGCTGGTGCTAGTGCTGATAACCTTAGCCACACCCAGAAAACTACTAACTGTGCTTCACCAAAAACCTCCTTATGATTGCTTTGTTCTCTGTAGGTTCCTCTGTACTACCAGGTTCTCTGTAGTTTGCATGGACGATAACAACTGCCAAATGGTAGTGAAACTTGACAAACTGCAGCGTAGACTGGAAACGGAGAGTGCTGGTTCACCCAGTGATATCCAGCAAACTTTAGCAACCACTCGCCAATCAGTTAGGGATATAAATCTTTCCCTAGTGATCAAAGATGCCAGCCAGCATTTAGGCTTGTGTGACTGAGGCTTCATGTTTACATTTCTTTGTAACTAGACAAAACAAAGTGCTTTACATAAGACATTAGACTAACTTCACACAATACATACATATACAAAAACCTTAAGTTTTTGTAGAAATACACTTTTAACCATTTAAATACACTGATTCCTATACAGTGCTTTTCTACTCTCCTGGAGGACTCAAACCACTTTATTATGTGTTTACTACTACCTGGGCAGTATTTAAGTGTTCAGTTACAGGTCATACCTCCTCAGACCTGCAAATACCTGTTTATTCCAGTTATTGCCTTGGTGCTAAAGAGATATTTGTGTCTGTCTGTGTTCTTGCTGTGTACATACACTTACCCCAGCTTATTAAAGTAAGGCAGGACTCCACTGGCATTGAGGTAGTGCGTGACCATGCCGCTTCCGGGAGCCAGGCTGGTCCGAATATAAGGCTTGACGAGAAGCCCGGCCTCTACAGCCTTTCTGGCCAGAAGCCCTGTCAATCACAAATAACTCTACGTTATGCAGTGCTGCAGACTGTAAAATAATTTAGAGTGCCAGTGAAAACAAGCAACATGATGCTGATATGGGTGTGCAATATAGCTTAAAAATTATTTCAAGAAATTTACAATAATAATATTCATATCAATATAAAATAATGAACAACATTTTGTTGATGCTTGCAGGCAGCAGGATTTATACGTTTAAATAAACGAAGATATCTTCCACTGAGCTTGCATGAGTGATGACACACCACCTAATTCAAAGTGTGACTCTATTAAAATAAAGTGTCAGCAGCAGCGACAGTGACACAACAAAAGTTAAATGTAACCACAAAAGTAGCCATTGTTTCCCTAGAAGTTATAAAACATTAATAATGAAGTGTAAAATTACTGTTTAACCCTTTAGTTTAACATTAACTAACCTTGTAACTCATCAGGAGCTGCACAATATTCTCACGTAATAAAAGAGACTTATTTTCTGTGATGTTGCATCTTGCATCAAACTTTCTAATCAGCTGCGTTTCCACCATCTAACCGCTTCAGTAATTTCCATCCACTGCTAGCTCTTTCTATTTGCAAAGCATGGTGCTCTCTTAGAGGGCTGAAGTAGCTCCATTTTTACTAAATATCATTAGAGACTGTCACCAGGCTCTTGTTGTCAGAACAGGTCTGGGCTTGTCTTGTTGTGTTCACAAGGAAAAGTAAACACATCATGCTGCTATGACATTGTGATGTGACACTTTGATATCCCCTAAAAAAATGATACCAACAGCTCCAAGCTTTAGAGCTTTTATGTTAGAATTGAGGGGAAAATGCACTTTTTCTGGCTCTTTCTTTGAGTCAGTCCTTTACCTGCAGTCAACATAACAGATGGATTGCAGTTGTTAGTACAGCTGATGACAGCAGCGATGACCACTGAGCCATGGGACAGCTGGTACTCCTGACCACCGTGCAAGAAAGGAACACGGATCTCCTGCTTCTCCTTAGCGATGTGGAAGCCTTTAAAACCCACCTAAAGACAAACCAAAGAAAATATAATTACACTGCAAATCCTGCAGCTTAACTGAAAACCAAAATACACAAGAGTTAACTTGAAAGTTACATTGTTTAGTTTTTGCATCTCACCTTCTCATCAAGACAACTCTGAAAGTCTTCTTTCATACTGCTGACAGCCACTCTGTCCTGCGGCCTCTTCGGTCCACTCACATAGGGCACCATGGAGCTCAGGTTGAACTCAATCACCTGCACAAAGATCAGCAGTTGTAATTTCTTTCATTATGACCTCTATTTCTGACCCCTAGGGTGCTATTTGCAAACATAGCTTTTATAGGGCTTGTCAGAGTGTCATTACTACATTTTTTAACTTCATAAAAACATTCATATCAACAGAACACCACAATCTATTACTTTTAATTCAAAATCACATATCTCCACATTTGTATTCTTGGCCTCAACTTAATTTACTTTAAATGATTCACAGTTTTACTTTTCATACTTTTTCAACTACAAATATATCTTGCCCCTCAAATTACCCACTGTCTAAAACAACCAGTTTTAGTTCCTCTTCCTCTAGCCAGCCATCTTCTGATTGGCTAGCTAAAGCGTGGGTGGGGCTTCTGTGCCAACAGTCAAAATTGTGTTCCTAAATCAATCATATTAGGCCTCGGTGACACAGGCCTTGAAGTCAGTCAGTAAGCCCCCCCAAAGGCTCCATTTGTTCCCCAACTGGTTGGCGAGTGGTTCCCTGAGGTTCCCTGTGATTACTGTGGTCTCTGCTAGACTGCAGCTGTTCCCCATAGTTTTCATGTATGAAGCAGACTTCTCTGATAAACACTGGCCAACTATTTGCTGAGTAATGAAACCTGAAAAGGTGAAGTAAATGTGGAAATCGAACCCGTTTACCTTTCAAGCAAAAGTTGTGCCTTATTGGCACAACCAACGTGTCTCAAAAGGCGCAGCTTTAACTTTGGAGCCGGACATTCTCTGTTTCCAGTGTGCGGGGCACGTTTCACAGTTCCACTGATGCTCGGCCAGTGGTCGGCAAGAGTTTGCAGACAATTTGGCGTCGTTCCTTCAGACTATGGTCAACCATGGCAAACTGCTACCAAAGCAATCCCAAGGAGGTTTTCAGTGCAGCGCAACATACCTCTTTGCAACCAACTTCACCTAGCAACTTGCCAACCAGTTGGGGAATACAGTGGTGGTCTGAAACTGAGTTTTAGGCTCACAAGGATCATTTGCAAAAACTATGACCTCATTATTTCAACCTTTCGCAATGTACTGTAAAGTTATTAAGAAAATTAAATCTCTAAAAGTCTGCACTTTTCAATAGAGACTTTTAGAGATCACATCTTGGACAAATTACCTCAGAGTACTGGGGGTCTTCTGAAGGGTCATCATAGCTTCGGAAAAGTTTTACAGCCTTCATGTAAGACTCCAACAATTCAAGTTTTTCCTGGGTAAAATCTGGAATGGTGTAAAATTACATGTTGGCCTGGGAAACTAAAAAATAAAATAAAATAAACAGTAAATAATAAAAATAAACAGAAGCTGTGACTAACTCACTCGTCTTTTTAAAGTGCTTGAGTGTGACTTGGTCGACAGGGAAGAAGCTGACAGTAGCATTGTACTCTGGGCACATGTTGGCAATGGTGGTTCGGTCGGGGACTGACAGCTGGGAGACTCCAGGTCCAAAAAACTCAACGAACTTCCCAGCGATCCCAGCCTGCCGTAAGTGCTGGACAAAAAAAATTTAGAAAAAGAAAGCACAAGAAATAATTACACATAAACAAACAAGATGACTTTTATACAACAGAATCATCCTTCAGTTTTTTCGTTGATTTCTATAGTTTACAATGATAAAATTACACTTTTACAAACACCTGCCTCTTACAAAGTAAATATGCACCAAACCAGTGTCGAAACATGTTCTTGCCTTACAAAGTACTGACCAATACCAGTGTTATACTGATTAATTGTGTTTCTCACGCTGTATCTCAATGTCAGGTGGCACCTAAATATCACCCTCTTGCTTCATAAAACGAATAAAAGAATACACCATTTTTATTTAGTAAATTAGATAAAGTAAAAAATTAATTTGATATCATATTTTATTTCAGATTTTATTTCATTACTATTTATACATAATCAAATCTGATTGGCCTGTTGCCATTGAAGGTCAACCTTGCTTTGTGAGTGAGGGTCAGAGTTATAGGTGATCCAAGCATCAGATCGGTGCATCCTCATACCACAGCTCTGCTCTCTCAACACATAAAGAAACATAAGAGAAGACTGACCTTTGTGATACCGAGGACGATGTCTATGGATGTGGTCAACGGGTTAATGGAGCCCACCAGCTTACAGCCCACTACTTGAGGGAGAGTCAGAGATATTGGTTGGCCCAGCATTATGGCTTCAGACTCAATTCCCCCGACTCCTGAGAGAGAAATATGGTAAAAATTGTAGAGTTTTTATCTTAATTTTTATTTCACTTTCTGTCTGCACCAGCGAAAAAAACTCTTCTGATGTTAAAAAGCTCCGGTCAATATTTCCTATAAGGGCGCAGCGTCAATATTGTGAGTGAAAAGTGTGGATATGGATGTTCTTTTAGTGTTTTTAGTTACATTTGTAACTACATTTAGTTACAAAAATTGTTTCACATTGAATACGTCTCTGCATGTCTTTTCTCAGCAGTGCACACACATAGAACAACTTTTATTTTTTAAGTGTGTTACATTATTGTCTGAATCCTACTTTACACACATGGTACATTAATAATTTCTTTCTGTGCATATGGATCACAATCTGACAGAAAATATTTTGTCTTCTTCTTCTGCACAACTGTCAACTGAGATTTGAGAAGATTTAAAGTTTACACAGTGGAACAGTCTAGAATAAAGCAACACTCCTCTAAATCCTCCTAAACAGTCAGATCACACACAGTCTTCAGCAGTTCCTTACAGACGACGTTCAACTTTTTTTAATCTGAAACATCGCAATGTTTCTAAAACACAGTGCATGCATAAAAACACACACTTACACTTGATTATTTAGGTTAGCATGTTGCTATATCCCTTAATGCATCTGCTCATTTTTGACCTGCTAATTTGTGCTGCTTTCATTAGTATGCTGGTCATTACCTAAACGAACTGACTGCTTCTGTTTTATGTAAATCAGTGCATCATCAGCTGCAGAACTTTACCCTCCCATCGGCACATGGCTACGATTACAACATCATACCAGTTTGACCTGCTTGCAAAACCTAATCTTTATATAATTTATTATCTTTATATTATTCATTAATCATTTCTCTAAGTGAGAGTCTCCATGGGCTTTCTCAGCCAAAATATTACACGGTGAAGGATCAGGTTTAAACCATCTAAGTCAGCGGTCCCCAACCCCCGGGCCTCGGACCAGTACTGGTCCGTGAGTCGTTTGGTACCGGGCCGCAAGAGTTGAGGCTCAGGTGTGAAATGTATAGTTTTCAGGGTTTTTAATCGGTTTTCAGCGTTATTTTGTTATCGTTTTTATCGTTAACTCTGTTTTCCTGAGTCTTTTCACGTGTGTTATGAATAAATCTTCTGTTTTTCGTTACCGGTACTAGTTTTATTTTGTTGTATTTATCCGCGACACCTTAAAGGCCGGTCCGTGAAAATATTGTCGGGCATAAACCGGTCCGTGGCGCAAAAAAGGTTGGGGACCGCTGATCTAAGTGGTGCAATTAATTGTTACATTATCCCTAGAAAATGTTGTATTATTTGAGTCAAAACTTCCACAGATTTCTGACCAAGGAATTGTTTAAGTGCCTTAAATACATCCTCCAAAATATGTTTGGTTTAAGGCAATGTGCCCCACAATTTCTCCAAGAATCATTTCACAGTGCTTAATTTACCCATTATTCCAGGATTTTCTAAAATGTCATAACTACCTTCTGTTTGAATTCCCTACATGTACTGCATACTGATGCACCACTTATCCTCTGTGGTGGATATATCTGCAATACATCTGTATTCATATCAGTGTCCCATTTTGTTTTTATCTAGAGTGTAAATTTAGAAGCAGAGAAGTTTGCATTGCAAAGTTACCGTCTTGGACATAATCCGGTTTTTGTATTTGCTGCCCTTTTAGTATGTGACTTATTTGTGTCTCTTTATCGCCTCCTCTCATTTCTCAGAATAGCTATTCAAACACAGGTGTACATTACAGCCACTGAGCATTTTCTCATGTTTACAAAATGCCAACAACTGTCAAAATATTGGAAAATCTCTTACCCCAGCCAAGGATGCCCAAGCCATTAATCATGGTGGTGTGAGAGTCGGTTCCCACCACACTGTCAGGGTAGATGAAACCGTCGCTGACTTGCACCACTCTGGACAGATACTCCAAGTTCAACTGGTGGACTGCACCAACATCCGGAGGAACCACGTTCACATTCTTAAATGCTTTTGAACACCACTGTTTGGGAACAGTATCAAAAATTTTAGCATTTATTCATTTAAAAATTGTTTCGCTACATAACCCATAACTGTGACTTCTTTTTTACTCAGTTATAAAAACTACAAATCATATAAAGACTGCAGCAGCAGCAGTCATTTTTCTTGTTTTACCTTAAAGAACTGAAGCCTCTCTTTGTTTCTGATCAGTTCCATTTCCTGATTTCTCAAAGCTGTTTCAACTCTGCAGAAAAAAAAGGAATATAAGTCATCAGCAAACATGCGAAAGGGGGAATTCAACTTCTACTGACGTATGTCAACTCATGATAATCAGATGTTCTCATGCTCTTCAGGTCATTTTGCAAACAGAAACGCCACATCTGCGAGAATTTCAAAGGCTGCACAATTTCCTCAGCCAGTAAAATCATCTGATCTAATGTATTATCAACACATAAACATAACTGCACAACAGCTCAGTTACTGTATTCAACTGCTGTTTTCATTTAATCATCCTCATGGTGCATATTAGCCCCTCCCCCCAGCATCCTTTAAAACTTACTCAGAGACGGGCTGCAGGTGGAAAGGGCAGAGGAGAGGTGTATTCTCAATCTGTTGGACAGAGGCTGGAGATCCACCTGGGGAGTCGCTGCAGGCCGCTTTACTGCAGGAGCCCCGCTGGCCTCCACACTGTGCGCCCCCTCTGGATGGAGGCCTGGAGTGTACTGAGCGAGAGGGCCCCTGGCTTGGACCCTCCCCTCCACCAGGGTTGGGAGCATTTTGTATGGCACTGTGAGTAAAAATGTAAAAAGAAACATTAAATTCATGAGGCAAGGCAGCGACAATATATTTTTACCAATCTGACTCTCCATGATAATCAACAGAGAATTCACATTCACAAAAACAGTTAATATAAACACAAACATACCATTTGCTATAATCAATCTGTAATGAGTGATCTACTATGAGGTCTGTAGGGCATTTAGGATTGACCAGGCTAGGATCCACACCATGTTTGGCCACAGCGTCTCTCATGGCTGCCAGGTCCACCATTGCAGGAATACCACTGTAAAAGGACATAAATGGAAATGTATATAAACACACACACACACATATATATCATATGTGTATACTTGTTTATGGCAGAAAACAAAGAAAGATGACAAAGGATCTGATAAGCTAATTGCTGGTGGGTCACCTGCGTCACCCACATCTTATCACTCATCTATCCATTCTGCTTTCTCCAACTGAAGATAAACTGATTTCATCTCATGTTTTCCCAACACACAGACCACAGCGCTGATGCAAAGAAAGCCCTGTGAAACTCACGTAAAGTCCTGCAGGAGGACCCGAGCGGGAGAAAATGGCACCTCGGCTTTATTCTGCTCCTGCTGCCAGTGCAAGATGTTCTGGACGTCTTCTTGTTTTGTGTAAAAGCCATCACAGTTACGAATTGCTGCCTCCAGTAAGACACGGATGGATAGAGGCAGCTTGTCTGCACAGAGCAAACAAAACAGTTATTTCCCACAGCAAACAGTGGGTAATTAGGCCTAACACTTTATTAACCGCCCCTGTTAGATAACTGTTAATTGTCGAGATGTGCTCTGAGAATTTGTTGACAAATGAAAGTGCCAACACACCAGTGCCTCTTAAGTGTTACTTCAAGACAATCCTTTTACCTTACACAACTATCCTGAGACACAAAAGAGTTTGCAGTGTCTTTAAAACATCATATCCTGTAAAAACATTTCAGTCAGAGGGCCTGAACTCACCATATCGGGGATCGTTTAATTTGTATGGATTGAAGAACTTGATCTGGCCATCTTTCAGTGTGTCGATTAGATGGCTGTACGGGTGCTCTGCAGCAAGAAAGGAAAAGAAATAAAAATACACTCATGAAAATAAAACTCTGATGCCTGAGAAATATACAAATAGTCAAGTAAACTTAACTACCTGCTGACTCACATGAAGTACTCCATCTGCTCTAACCCCATGTTATGAAGGCAAGAAAATTGATTTTTATCTAAACAATAGTTTCAGTTATTTTTAGTTCGTTTTTTTTTTTATTTAGAAAATGACATCTAATACTTTGATCAGGTTAGGCTTTAGAGTACTTAAGGGACCACTAAGGCTGAAGAACAGTCCCATGCAGAGCTTTGATGACCATCATCAACATGTTTGAGCTGCAAACTCATCAAAGGGGCTGCGTGAAAAATATGTTGAAAAGCCAGTTTGTTGGCTACTATTGTTTCTCGGCCCCTTAGCTTAGCTCCTGCCGGCATGGGAACCAAAAAAAGTGAAGTGTTACAAACAATGAAAATTCTCCACTGAAGCCATTGTCTGTGCTTCTTGTGCTGCTTTTTTGATCTCGTTTTTTCCTATGCTTCCCCACTTAACGGTCATCTCCACTGTTGCTTTCTTTCTTTCAAGCCCACTTTTTAACCAATAAGCATCTGTGCATTTATCATTTATATGATGAGTTATTTAAGGACAAGGACACACTCTTTCCTCTCTGGACATCAGACCTGTTTCTAGAACAAAATGACTGTGTGTGACTGTGTGCGCAGTAGTTGGAGTAATGTGTACCTACACTGCTTACTTGGGCTACCCTTTTAAAAACCTGGAACTTATTGAACTTTATTGACATATACTGTCAAAAATCATCATTAAGAGTACAGGGGAGGTCACCTTTATGAGGGAAAGAATTAAGACACCTGACTGGCTGGAGGCTTACAATTGTGTTTTTACATGTCATGTGATAGTGGTCATTTGGCGAGGGGCTGTAGCATACCAATTGCAACATTGTGCAACATACTAATACTGAATTCTCTCCAACGTGTTCATCTAACTAAATGAGTGTGGTATAAAGTACTTTGAGTGCTCGAATTGAAAAGGGCTTCAAAAGAACCAGTCCATTCACAATCAGTAGCTGTGTATTCAAACTTCACTTTAGATCAGAGGTGTCAAATTCTTTACATACAAAAAATAACATTTTTCTTTTTTGTTTAGAGTAAAGAAATGCAGCCTCAAAATGTTCCCATTTAATGAACCATGAACAACCGGCCTGATGTGTCTTTAGAGCAGTAGGTGCAATTTGAAAAACATGTCTTGGGTTTTCCACATGCTGCCAGTCTACTGTCATGAGAAATAAAACATGTGAGCACAGCTCTTTGGTTTAACCATCTACCTTTAATGTGGTATAAAAGGTCATGGCTATAAAAGTGCTTTAATCAATTTTTAACAACTTACAACACTAAGCTTCCTGGCGTCATACTTTAGAAAGTGGATCCAGTGGGTCAGACTGGAAGGCTGGTTCTCGCCCTCTAGCTATATGTTTTACACCCCTGCGTGAAGTGATATTTTACATATGTTTCTTGGTTAGTCTATGACTGAAAAGCCACAGAATGGATGCTACAAATGAACTACATGAAAATGCAGTACAGAAAAAGAGAAGCAGACGATATACATTTTGTTTCAATACTTCTTTTCTCATCTTTAAGCATAGTAAAAATGACCCCTGTAGCATGTAGTTAGCTGAACCTAAACTAAGAATAAGCCCATTTGCACTTCATGACATGACAGGTTGGGATCAAAATCTTGAGGGCTGTCCAATCAGGATTTACCTGTTAAATATTGATTGAATTTGTGAAAAAATTAAGCTGAATGAGTGGTAAACCTCTACACGGAGAGCATTCTTGGCACAGGATTGCTCAGTGGTCGCTCAACAGGACATCATGCTGTAACTTTAACGCTCAGATTTCTAACTTTGAAAGCAACATTCTTTAAAAAAAAACAAAAAAACAACAGTTATTCGACACAGCAGAACTACCTTAAAACGATCCACCTTTAACATAAAGACTCCCTTGTAGAATTTGATTCCTAAATTCAAAGAGTATATTTAAGGAATCCTAAAAGGAGTAAAAGGCCCCGCACTTATTTTAAAATTAAATGTAAATAAACACATATAAAACCATTCAGTGAAATCCTACAAATCTATTTATATACATCAGTGGCATACTGGGGGTTTCTTATTGGCCTTATCTGCAATATTTCCTCAAAATGCATCCAATTGCTCCTGTTGCAGCAAACAAACAAGATGTAACTTAGCTCAGTTTTATCCATGCAGATACTAAAATACTAACACAAGAACAACAGATGGCCATCTCCAACTCCAGCATAAGGAATTAAATGAAAATATGTCTAAATATGAAATCCAAATGATTGGAACATCTGTGCTATATCTATCATTTTCATCACAGTTTATTCTTCTTTTTATGCACCAGTTCAGTTCTTAACCTCTAAAATTCCCCTAACAAATGAAAGATCCCTGGGTCGAGCCCAAGAGCAGACACTAATAGCTTGGAGGGCTTGCGTCAGGAAGGGCATCCGGTGTAAAAAAAACAATAAGCCATATCAAATATGCGGACCCCAACCCCATGTGATTACTGGAGCAGGTCAAAGTAGCTTCACTTTTCAGGCCCAGCAGGTATTCTCATCTCTTACAAACTGTATGCAAAAACTGTGAGGATGGACAATATAAAGAACATATTACAGACTATTAAACTCAAACACTGGCTCATTATGAAATCCTGAGAAGTGGAGACAGATCCTTTTGGAGACTTGTATCCACCGATAAAAGCAGCGGGCTTCCTGAAAGAAATATATTACTGCTACGCTGATTACATAATTACTGCAAAATCAGCCCAAGCTAAATCATCGTCTGGATCATTTTTTTTGTTTTTTGTTAATTAATTATTTTTTTTCCATAGGGGGTGTTTGCCGGTGTTGTGCCAAAAAGTGATTGTCTGCCAAAAACTGATTTCCGGTATTTGCCAAAAACTGATTGCTCGTATTTAAACTGCTTTAAGTAACTTGTTGGGCTATAATATGTGAAACATATGTCAAATGCATCCCTCATGGATGACATAAAGTCATCTTGAGCCACAAACAACATTCGTGTAACAAGGTAGAAGCCGCAATCAGTTTTTGGCAGTGACTTTTATATAACCTTTATTTAAACAGTTAAAAAAAATCTCATTAACATTAAAAATGTCTTTTGTAAGAGTAAGTTGGCCAAGAGGACAGCAGAAATGGCAGCAAATATTACAATATTTCTGTAAAAATATTTTAAGTGGGGATAAAGGACCGGATTGGTTATAATGTAAGTACAATAGCAGAGAGTTGTAAAGATACTTGAAAAACAGATATTGTTTTAATTCTCTATATAACCCCTTTGTAAACCCTGTTCACCGAAGTCTATTTACGAACATACGTAAAGATATTACACATAAAAAATACACAGAAACATTGGAAATCAATTTTTGGCAGACAATCACTTTTTGGCACAACACCGGTCGGTGTCACTGCATTGTATGGTATTGTATTTATAAAGCCGTTTTCAAAAGATCTCAGCCAAAGAGCTCGCACTGATAATATACCGTGAAATCACACTTTGTAACGATATTATTTTGATGCTAATGTTAATTACTAACGACATAACAATAATGTCTCCGTACATTATGTCACCTTTGCATGCCTCTTGATGACAAGCAGAGCAAGACGGCTTCAATGCTAACAGGCTGCTAACGCTGACTCTTATCGTGAAGCACACACTTCCCTAACCAACTACTTATCGCTCTACCGGGTGAACATCTTAAAGCGATAAGAAAATGCAAGGTACTTGACACAAACTCTACTGTTATATAGTGCACGCTACAGCTGTTACAAAACGGAAAGAAGAGAAAGACAACACTGGTTTGCGGTATGAGCTAATTTCCCTGTTTAGTTGTACACTGAGCATCAACGAGCTAGCTAACGTTAGCTTTTATGTCTCTGACAGTGTGACGCCGCGTACACTGAATATAATCTTAAAAAGCTAACGACAGCAGTTTTCAGTACATGGACGTGTTTATAAAAGCGGCATGTGTGTCTTAGGCTAAACGGTGGATCAGATATCAGCTCTAACGGAAGGTTAAGAGAAGAAATCCCTTTACCTTTGACTGGGGAAGTGTGCGCCATGATGACTTCTGAAATCAACACGACTCGTTCTCACTACTGAGCAGGCAGCACGGGGCCGACCAATCAGATCACAGAGATCTATGACCACGCCCATCGGTCGACTACTGACAAAATTAAAAAAATTTTACAGCAAAATCTTATTGTTTGTTTGTTTGTTTTAATCTCATACACTGGTCATTTTTAAAATGTTGTGCTATTTTTCTTCCATAGCATGTCTTACAGACAAGTGGGAAGCAAGCATTCAAAATATATATTTAGTTCACTGTTTTTCAGTGTTTTTCAATGAGATCCTTTTGCAAATTTGCACATAATCAATGAGGTCTCATTTGCAAACTTTAACCGTAATTTTAGAAAACTTTCAACACACGAACGACGAGCAGACAGGTTTCACACAGTCTTTTGAGCTACAATATAGTGGTTTATGAGTTATATCAACATTTATAAAACATACTGCTTATTAAGCAGTATGTTTACTTAATGCTTATTAAGTGAGGGTTGTTAACAAGAACATCGTTTTTCACCCATGCAGTGATAACTAATGCATCTGCTTGTAGAGTAATTAAAAGAAAACATCCGTAATATATATTTGGTGAATGGTTTTTGGTGTTTACCAATTAAACTGTTGTGTAAATTATGTCATAATTAGTAATTATTATTAATTATGTCATAATTAGTTGCATCATTTGCAAATTTAAACATAACATTTTAGAAAACCTGAAACATAAACAAGTAATTACCTCAATGTTAGTTGTTTCATTGTAATATCTGCTAATTTTATTAGCTCCCAAATAGTGGTATTCAATAAAAAAAAAACAAAAAACAAAAAACTCAAAATGAATGTCTGTAATGAGAGCAGTTATACTGGAGCTCTTATTACATGTAAATTAAGATGATGCTGATATTTATTAGCAATGTTGGATAACACATGCACAAGCAGAACAGATATAGTGAAGATCTCTTTATTTAGAGCATACTGTACACAGAACACCTGTGTATGAACTACAGGAAAGCAAGCTTAAGAAAACTTCATGTAACACATAATGACACCATGAAATTGTTGTTGAAGAGACTAAGGTGGCTCAGAGATGTTATACTGCTGAAGCCAGTATATTTAAAGCTTATCAAGAAATGTCATGTATAAATATAACTCCAAGCTTGGCCCTTCTGAGAATGTAATCACTGTGAGCTTAACAGATATAAAGTTTGTCCCTGCATGTTATCAGTCTTCACTGAGACAACAGTAATTTGGGTGTATTTTATTTGTTATCTTCTTTATTGTATTTTATGTGATTTTCTTCCTATCCACCATCAGTCTGGAATAAACACTGCCTGACTGATTTACTTATATGTGGACTTAGACAAGAAGCTTGTTAACCATGTTCTAATCGTATTATGATCAGCAGCTAAGACAGAGATGAAGGCCATAAAGTTATTATTTAATAAATTTCAATATAGGGAGTGTGTGTGAGTAAGGTGTGGCTGTTTGTGCATGTTTTAACATGGTCCATAAAGTCTTTCCAAATTATTTTAAATGTATCAGGAGCATCGCATACTGTAAATATTCTAAAAGTTGAGATGCTGTTACCTGCCTCAGCCACTGATTCCAGCTCAGTAAGTCAGGGTCAGTATGAGCATACACTATAAATATTTTATGGCATCATTTTTTTAATCCCATGCATGTGCAGTTGTTAGATGTTAGACAAACTTTTATTTGATGACATGTTTATACACTATAGAAAAAAACAAAGAAACACCCAAAATATATATTACTGTGACTGTTTTACAGTGAGCTGCGATAGGTCGCACCCCCACCGATCTTAAACTGGATGATTGTTGAATAACGGTTGGATGAATCTTTTATAAGTAGTTTTTGTGTAAATTAGCACGTAATGATTCATATTGTTAATATTGTAATAATATTATTATATAATATTGTAATTGCAGTGTAAAAATTAAGGGTGAATTAGCTTATGATTGGCAGACTGCCTTAATATGTATCGACTGGGGAATTTTCATTATCTAATAGCTTACTGACATCCAAATAGTGGTTTCTAATAAAAACAAAAGTTTTAACATCCAAGGTAACACTCTAATTTTATTTCTATCTATATTCTGAAGAATTTTACCTCTTTTAAAAAGGCCCTGTCATTTGATTTGTTTAATATTTCAAGATTATCCCAACTGGGTCTTCCGTTGGACTGAGGTCATACTTATTAAACTTATTTTTCACACTGGACCAAATTAGACAACACAAACTGATACCAATATATTTAAATATATCAGTTGTGCTCTAAATTAGTATAAGGTGGGATTTGCGACGGCTTAAAACCAAGAAAAAATGTCCCATATGTCAAACATTAATTATTCAAAATGTATTTCATAGTTAGTTTATATACATGAACTAATGAGGAATTCATTTGTGCACACAGAAGCACTAATATGAGTCACTGTGACTTTAAAAAGCACAGGCCCCACGTGACAGTATAGCGCCACCGTCTCTTTCCCTGCGACCTTCAATGCGCCTCGGACTATTCAAGGATAAAGTTTTAACTGTCAGTTACAGGTGACAAATTTATTGTGCATTTATAGACTGCCACCGGTAAACACAACAAACAAACAATAAACCACGTTTATGGATTCATTTTGATTGAGTAAAAACTTCTGCATTATTAAAAATTTCTCATTGGTTGTGTGTGATTTGTTGGAATTCGAACGCTTTTTTCAGGACCTAAAGGCACCATCATCGTCGTACAAGCAGGTAACTACGTAAACATACCAGCTATAGGGGTCACCTGGAAGAGCAAACAGCTCTCCGTCCCCTGATTTCTTTAGCAGAGGTTTAAGCAGATTTGTAACAACAGTTTGCGGAAGAACACAGGTCATGACCTATCACGTTTGAGGGCATTTGTTCGCAGCACTGATGGACGGAAGACATGACCCTTCTTGTAGCAGAGCAGGCCGTGCGAGTTTAAGAAAACAACTCAGGTTTGCAGCAGTGGCAACGGAAGAGGAGCTTCGTGACCGCCTGCAAGGTTAGTTGGTGTGTTTGTGGGTGATTATGTTTAATCCTTGTTTCTTTAAAAAGGACGAATTCGCACAGCATGGAATCAGTAGCGTTGTTTGCTAGCTAACAAACTGCAAGTGCACACTGCCTTTGCACGTGCTTCCGCTTTTCTCGACCAGCCTTTTTGAAGGAGTTAAAGTTCGATTAGACGTTCACACAGGGCAGTGCTGCGACTCTTGTTGTGGACGTAAGGTCGTGTTAGGTCTTAGTGTACATGGCGCAAATAGGTCTATTTAGTTTAACTACCCCCTCCCTGCTCCCCCGTCACATAACAGAAAAGCGACGTTATGTGCAGGGGCGTTCCCACGTTTTTCTTTCTAAGAGGTTGCACCAGAACAAGGGTGGGCACCATTTGTTTTTCTTAGTGTCAGACTCCTTGGATACTGTAATATATGTGATTAATTTGTGTCTTGTCTGGGTTGTGTTTGTTTATTTGTTTCGATTTTGTATGTGTCTGCTGAAAATTTTAGTTTAATGTGACCTGCCCAGATGATATAAATTAGTCATTTTGCCAAACATTTTTCATGTTTAAATTTTAGATTTGTTTGCTGATGTGCAACAAGTAAAGTCGATATTAAATAAACATTAAAAAAATAACTGTCACCTCAGAGTAATTACACTGCTGCTGTAGAGAACTCTCTCTTATGTAAGCTTCAAAAGGAGTTGAGTTTATCTATGATGAGAATTTAGGTCCCATCAAAGTTTTCAATGGAAAAAGTTGCTTCATCTTTTGTTACTGAGTGAAAGAGATTACTCTTGGTCTTATCTGACAAAATGACATTATGTTACTGCAGGTTTGAGTCTTGTTGTTGTTATTTTTTTCCTTGGATGGCATCCAAATAGGTGTGATTTACAGTGTTTTTTGTTTTCCCTTTTACACGTTATCAGCTATCACCGAAAATTCTGTGGAAAAACCTCTGCTCTGAAGCAACTACACCCCACCCCCAGAGCTAGATTGTGCAATTTACACAAATTGTGTAAGACTGTGTAAATTGTTTTACATTTTTTTTTTTTTTTTTTTAAATTTGTCAGAAGGTTTATTAAGCCTTCCAGTTTAAAAAGAAAAAAGAAAAAAAAGAACTCTCTGGCAATTATTTCAATGGTTCAGGCTTTGCAGGGATTAAATGACATAGTTTTGATTTACTGACATTTATGTCCTGGTGCAGAGGGTGCGCTCACTTCTTTTGTGTAACTTGCTCACTTATAATACAAAAAAGAAACTGTAGCATGCGACAATAAGATGATAGAAGAAAACTCCCAGAGCATTAAAAGTCAGCATTTTATTTTTTAAAGGAAATCACCTGTGAACTGTGAACAACCTTTTGTGGCGGAGGGGGTACTGTGTTCACCCTGCCAGTCGGGGGGCGTGAACACCCAACTTTATGAACATAATAACTCAAGAAAAAAGGATTTTAATATTATAGCTGCACGTAGTAAACATCTTGGTGGGGTTCGAATTCTGGTGACCTCAATTTCTAGGTCAAGGTCAGAGGTCAAATTTTCTGAAAATCTCGTGAACACAAAACTCAAGAAAAATGTACATAGATGCATCTGCCAGGAGGCTGAGGGGTCGCACTGGCATCTGCCAGTATTTTTATTTTGGAACTCTTCTGATTGGTTGCCTGTTGGAGGTGAAAGGTTAGAACAGCACGTCAGTGGGATAGCTGCTTACACAGCCAGAGGCACGTGGCTAAAAGTAGAATAGGTCTCCTTTTAAAGGAAAAAGTACCTGATATTCACTTGTTTGAGCTCTTCTCAGTTGATTTTCAGTGGAAGTGTATGAAACGGTCACACTAAAAGTAACGTCCCAAAATGCAGTTGCAGCTTTTGTTACTGTTTTTTTTTCACCATGAAATTGTGAGGAAATGGTTATGTTTCCTATCAGTAATCTGGGGTCTAAATTCTGAATGAACAAATACATGTGTTCTTATCTGACTGCAGGACTTGTAATGGTGAGTGGTTCTGGTTCTTGCAGGCAGGATGGTGATCAGTGCTGATTTGCAGCTTTAGTGGTGCGTCGCTGCCCAGGCCGGCACCATGCAGCAGAAAGGTGCAATCCAGATTATCGAATGGGAGGACCTGGACAAGAGGAAGTTTTACTCCCTGGGTGTCTTCATGACCTTGACCACCAGGGCCACCGTCTACCCAGCCAGCGTCATCCGCACCCGCCTGCAAGTACAGAAGGGGAAGAGCCTCTACTCAGGAACCTTCGATGCCTTCTGCAAGATTCTCCGAACGGAGGGTGTGCGTGGCCTTTATCGTGGCTTCATGGTCAATACGCTAACCCTGATCGCGGGACAGGGTTACATCACCACCTACGAGTTGGTGCGCAAGTATGTGAACCAGTACTCGCCCAGCAACACAGTGAAGTCTGTGGTGGCAGGAGGGATGGCGTCCCTGGTGGCTCAGACCATCACTGTGCCCATAGACATAGTGTCACAGCATCTGATGATGCAAGGACAAGGGGAGCACCTGACACGCTTCAAGGCCAAACCCAAAGTGGGTCTTGCAACCACGAAGCACAAACTGAGTTTCGGACAGAGCCGTGACATTACGGTGCAGATATTTTCTGCCGATGGCTTCAGAGGATTTTACCGGGGCTACGTGGCATCGCTGCTCACGTACATCCCGAACAGTGCACTCTGGTGGCCTTTTTATCATTTTTATGCAGGTAGGTCACTTTTTAAGCATCATGTAAAATACTCAGTAGGGCTGCACGATTAATCGTTAGAAAATCGCGATCTCGATTCATACTTATGTGCGATCTCATTTCCAAATGACAACGATTTAAAAAAAAAAAAAAAAAAGACGATGACGATTGTACCGCATTTTGATCCGGGACGTACTCTGCATGAAAACAAGCGCTCACTCTTCCTGCTCAACAAATGACAAGGGCGGAGCCTTATACCACGTGATACAGAAGCTGTGCCGTGTGATGCTAAAATTAGCAGGGAAAAAACAACGGAGAGCACGTCAGGGATGACGAGAAAGTGACAGGAGAAAATCCGTCCTGGTCAACCACCCAAACATCAATAACGAGAACCTTGTACAGCGCTTCCCTATACACGTCGAACTCCCGCAGGCACAAAGAAATTACGGAGGCTATCACTTATCACCTGACCAAAGATATGGCTCCCATCAACACTGTGCAAAACGAGGGATTTAGGAAAATGATCAACACCCTAGACAAACGCTACACAGTGCCGTCCCGCAACTATTTTTCTATTGTTGCACTACCTGCTCTATACACACAGTGTCGAGCAACGGTGGAGACGGAATTTCAAGCAGTACAACATTTTGCGGCAACAACAAAATGTGAGACATTTGTTGTTTTTATGTTTATTTATTGTTTTTATGTTCAGTCTCAACTGTTACGAAGTTGATGTGCAGTTAATAAGTGCAATAAATATTTATACTGGAAAAGAAAATCGTGAGAGAATCGTGATCTCAATTCTAAGCCAAAAAATCGTGATTCTCATTTTATGCAAAATCGTGCAGCCCTAATACTCAGTATGCAAAATAAAAACGAAACCATACAAGAGAGTCAGAAGGATGTCTTCAGTGGGCCGGAAGCTGGTAATGAAGATCGCAGCTTCAACAGTTGGATCAGGAAAACCTGTGGATATGAATCACTTTGGCCTTACGCTGTTTACTTTGTATCTTTTGTGTTCTCAGAGCAGTTATCCCTATTAGCACCAAGTGAGTGCCCCCACCTGATTCTGCAGGCTGTTGCGGGACCGATGGCAGCAGTAACTGCCTCTACTATCACCAACCCCATGGATGTTGTTCGAGCAAGAGTCCAGGTAAACTCAGATAACCCACAGCTGTGCGTGACACTAAAGCTAAAAGCTGTTTCACAGGTCCTCTGCATCCATGAGCTTTTCAAGACATTACCTCCCAGAGCTGTATGCGAGAACACAAATATGCATTTAAGTGTGATCCAAATAAAATGGATTTCATGCTGCCAGCTCATTAGTGCATGGTAATGCCTGAGGCTATGTGGAAATGGTGCACAGTGAGTGTAAGATAAGATAAGATAACCTTTATTAGTCCCACACGTGGGAAATTTGTTTTGTCACAGCAGGAAGTGGACAGTGCAAAAGTTATGAGGCAAAAATTAGAATACAATAAGAATAAATACAGTACACAACTGTACAGAATAAAATAAAATACTATATACAGTAGAATAAAATAAAATAAATATACAATAAGATAAAAATAGAATACAAATACTATATACAACTGAGTAAAAATACAACGATGACAGAAAGGATTATTGCACTTAGTGTTATTGCACATGTATGGATGTGTGTGCTTGATCAGTTAAAGTCTTTATTATGGAGTCTGACAGCAGTGGGGAGGAAAGACCTGCGAAATCTCTCCGTCCCACACCGTGGGTGCCGCAGTCTCCCACTGAAGGAGCTGCTCAGTGCTGTCACAGTCTGCTGCATGGGGTGGGAGACGTTGTCCAACAGGGATGACAGCTTAGCCGCCGTTCTCCTGTCACTCACCACCTCCACTGGGTCCAGAGGGCATCCTAGAACAGAGCTGGCCCTTCGGATCACCCTGTTCAGTCTCTTCCTGTCCCCAGCAGAGATGCTTCCGCCCCAGCAGACCACACCATAAAAGATAGCAGAAGCCACAACAGAGTCATAGAATTTCTTCAGGAGTGGGCCCTCCACCCCAAACGACCTGAGTCTCCGCAGCAGGTACAGCCTGCTCTGCCCTTTCCTGTAGAGGGCGTCTGAGTTATGAGTCCAGTCCAGTCTGTTGTTCAGATGAACACCAAGGTACCTGTAGCTGTCCACAGCCTCAATGTCCATACCTTGGATGTTCAGTGGTTGCAGTGGAGAATGCTTGTGCCTGCGGAAGTCTACCACCAGTTCCTTGGTTTTACTGGCGTTGATCTGGAGGTAGTTCAGCTGGCACCAGTCCACAAAGTCTTGGGTCAGACCTCTGTACTCCTTGTCGTCCCCATCAGTGATGAGGCCGACTATTGCAGAGTCATCAGAGAACTTCTGCAGGAAGCACTGGGTGGAATTGTGGGAGAAGTCTGCAGTGTAGATGGTGAAGAGGAACGGAGCCAGAACCGTTCCCTGTGGGGCCCCCGTACTGCAGACGACCCTGTCCGACACACAGTGTGTGACCAAACTGAGTTTTTCTAGTAGTGAGAGAAGAAGTAGTATGATAAATATGTAACCAGAATCCTTTATTTTTCTCTACTAAATGCTACAAAGACTAGTAAACATTATGGGGTGACTGGTTGAGTGTTCAATGTGGACCAGACTAACATAAAGATTTTGTGTGACACATTTTTGTCACCTCACTAGGAGGTATCCAGGAGGCATCCTTAGGCTTACTAGTTAATGCCCAAACCACCTCGACTGGCTTCTTTTAATATGAAGGAGCAGAAGCTCTACTCTGAGACAAAATCTGTGAAATTTCTTTGCATCTTGTTTCAAAGTTTTCTCCAGAAAGTTGTTAAAGCATGTTCCTCTGTATAGTCTGGGAGTCTGTGAGCTCCTGTACTGATAAATCAGTAATGCTGACACAGTCCATACTGCAGCAGCAAGCATAAATTAGGCATTAATAATGTTTTGTTGTTGTTTTGGTGAGTTTAAACCTCACGATAAGTTTTATTTGCACTTAGCAAAGGTGATGTGTCCTGTCTGTTTAAGGTGGAGGGACGAACGTCTGTTATTGGGACATTCAAGCAGCTGCTGGTGGAGGAGGGGGCGTACGGGCTGACCAAGGGGCTGTCTGCCCGCGTCATTTCCTCCACGCCCACGTCAGTGCTCATTGTGGTCGGATACGAGACTCTGAAGAGACTGAGCCTGCGAGCTGACCTGATTGAGTCCAGACACTGGTGATAACAGACGGGAGGGACGCAGGTCTGCCTCACAGCAGCCAACAGCTCAGAGATTTCAACAGGCGCCACATGGAGCAGCGTCATTTTAAAAGCGCACGTGTCGATGTTTGTCTGTAGGTATGCCAGGGAACTACAGCTTTTCTTATCTTGTCTTTTTTTCTGTTTGCTGCTGTGGAATCTAAAGTTAAGAGTGAAACCAATATTTCTGCCAAAACTAAACTCTCTTTTTCAAAAAGGAAATCATGGTTACTTTTAGAAAATCCACTGAAACGTAAAAATGCTACATTCGATTGCTCCTATATGGCCCGTTTTTGTTTTTTATGATTATATATGCAGAAAAATCAGGGTTTTTACTTGTTCCTTAGCTGGAGTATGTTGGCTGAATTCATATTTTAAAACTGAGCTGCTCAACAAAACAAATATATTTCTGCAGGGGGATTTCAGTGTGCCAAAGTCTGGAGACAAATGGCCTAGTTTCTCTACTAAAAAGCATAAGAGAGCTTGTAACCAGAGCGCATTCCAGTGACAACAACAGTGTAAAGGATCTCTCCGGAGTTTAAGCCTAAATAACATGCAAATGTCATTAGATTATACACAAGAGTGGAAATTCAAGCTAGAATTCCCAAACTATAATGTGCTCAGTGTTCTGTTACAGTTATATTTATGTCTAGAGGTCCTTGTGAAACCTGGCCTATTATAATTATGTGCAGCTTACTTTTAACTCCTTTCAGTAAGCTGACATTTGGTCTGTGGAGTCAGTCATGCAGGTTTCATTGTGAATTTTATGCGTGTTTATGTTGATTGGGCCAATCAGGAAGGTGAAAAGAGTTTCTGCTTCTTTTGGTTTCTTGTAGGTTGACTCTAGGAAGCAAAAGTGAGTGTGAGGAGAGCTTTAGACCAACATTAGACCAACATGTCTAAGCATTTCACTGCATATCGTACTGTGTATGACTGTGTACGTGACAAATAAAATTTGAATTTTGAAATTTGAATTTGACATTAGAGATGGAAATCTGGTAGTTTCTTTGTGGTAATCCTGTATGCGATTTATACGGAACAAATCTGCTGCTGTTCAGTTACAGAAGGTGGTATTTTGCTGTTGGGTAAATGAGAGCAGTCAGTAAAGGCATTGGCACCACACCAGCAAACAAAAACTAAACTATGTAAATGCCTTCAGAGTTCACGGGTCATTTAATGAGTGTGAGGTAAGCTGTGATGCTCCGGTTAAAGCTGCAATGTTTTGAATTGACTTAACTACTGCCCAAAAAACTCCACATCTCAGCGACACCTGATACTGTGTACCCTTATCTTATTTTTTCTTTAAATAAACTCTTTCAGCATTTGCAAACATTGTTTTTCAGTGTAAATATGGTGTTCCTGTGAATAAGTGGACTCAACATGTCCTTCAGTATCACAAAAGCACATAAAGTGGATTTTTACCTGTATGGAAGATATTTACCTTCTACCTGCCAAATATGAATAGTAAAAAAAAAAAACAAAAACTGAGTACCTGTGGACATTTGGTGAAAAGTAATAAAGGACTTGGATTCACCGGAGTGGCTGGTGAGGCTCAGTGTTGTAGTACACAATTCCTCCCACTAGAGGGTGCTTTATAACCTGTCGGCTTGCAATCCAAACGTGTTTTTTTGCCTTTTGCCAGAAGGTTCTGTGACGTCAGACCTGCAGGATAAAGGATCAAGATGAATGATGAATAGTGGTCCATGAAGCATAGAGTTCATCCACCAATTTCAGTGAGCAACCAGCAGCAGAACTGGGGAGCTGACAAAAGTCTGTCACTTTGGTAGTTTAACAAAAGCAACGATTTTGACATGAAGCTGCCAAACTCACTGAGCAATGAGTAAATTTCCACACATGAATAATGGAATTGAATGAATGAAAAAAGTTTTATTTCATCATAAAGAGTAGAATTTTATCTATATATACTATTTTAAGTAAAGGATATCTAAAAGGTGGCTGTAGCTCTGGGTGAGAAAACAGAAGCTGTTTGGGAGCTAATACTCATTACTTACTGAATACAACAATTTTGTACATTTTTAGTCAAAAAGAACAATAAAAGCAGGTTATTCTTTAGGTATACCTATATCGTGATTTACAAGTCCTTACTGAACTGACCGTGCAGTGTTGCAGTTGGTTTCAAATGCCCTGAGATGATGAAAGAAGAAAATGCTCAGCTCAAGGCTTTACAACTGGATTTGACTAACAAATAAGGTGACCTCGTCTTTTATGTATAATCTATCGATGGATTGTTTAAGGTCATCAGTTGCGCTGTTAACGCCTATTTTCTGTTTCAAAATTCTGGTTTCATATATGAATAAAAATATCACATCAAATCGGACACTGCCATGAAACTGATTCATGACAGAGAGCGCTCCGTTCTGAAAGAAATGCGATGAACGCCAAAATACAAAAACAACCCTTTTATTTGACCGCACTCGGCCGGTGCAAAACAGTCCATCACATTTACAGCTTTAATCTCTCCCTCCCTTCATTATCAATTTCTATAAGTGATTTGAGTTGACAGCTGTGGAGGTCCTCTCTCAGCCTGGATGTGTCTCGTCACATGGGACAGTCGTAGATGTGGATGGCACGGTCGTCCCCAGCTGAGATGATCTTTGAGCCGGTGCTGTTGTACTTTACACTCCACACCTGTGGAGAGGAGGATTGATCAAAACGGGCAGCTCTGAGCACCTTCACTGCATATGTATGACAACGCACACCACAACAGCCCTGTATACTGTACTATAATTTAACACTACTTCAGTATTTCTAACTGTTTTTTAGCTGAAGTGCATGTGTGTGTACGCAAGCTTTAAAAATATCTAAAAAATGCAGTCTGACCCTAACTGAGCAGTGCAGAAGGCAGAAATGAATCCGAAGAGAGCAAACAGATTAAAAAGACCGATGTCTAAACAGAGAACAAAGTAAAGCTGAGCAGTTAATTGGCTGCAAACTGTCCCTGTAGATTTTCTGGTTTTGCCGTCACAAAAACAATAATGGCAGCTGCCTCTGATGTCGTCCCTGAGGACACGTGCTATTTTATTAAAGGCTTTGTTGGAAAACAGATCAAACTGCCCACAGGCATCAACCAGAGATCTAATGACAGCCAGGCTTATTGGTTTTCCACTCAGCTCAACCATCAGACAGAGGTCACGTGACGGGCCACTGGATGACACCAGGCATATTGATTTAACTGACAGTAACAGGATTTTATTACTTTGAATTTGATTGTTAACACGTTAAAAACGCAGAGTCACCTGGTCTTGATGGTCGAAGAATGTGTTGATGCATGCTCTGGAGCCGGCGTCCCACACCTTCACACTCTTGTCAGACGAGCTGAAAAGGGGGGCAGAAATTAGAAGATCTTACAGATTTTATCTTGGCCAGCTCAGTTTGACTCAGCATTGTGGAAACTGAAAAACAGCTTTCACTGACTAAAGTTTCACACGAGGAGAGCAAAGCATGAGAAAGCAGAATGAGGAAACAGACTTTGAAATCCCTGACATACAACTGATGAGGGTGGATCTGCCATTATATTCAAACACATGCACAACAGCATCGTGTTTCAAGTCTCTTTCCTGAATAGTATCGTCACTTTATTTATCCTGTGTGAACATGAAGCAGAAAATATTGACCTGGAGGCAGAACTTCTAAATCACACGATGTCTCCAAGTAATAACAGATGTGATTTTTCCATGTGTTTTATTACAAAGTGCAGCTTTTAACTATCAGGATATAAACTAGCACTGTGCTACCATCTGAGGAGCTTCATGTTACCTTGAGACAAAATGAGTGTCATCAGGAGAGAAGGCGACACTGAGAACCCAGGACCCGTGGCCGCTTAGTGTGCCGGCCAAGTTGGCGTGTTGCCTGTGAAGTGATTCCAGCAAAGTTAATTAAGCAAACAGAATGCATTGTAATCTTTATTATACCATAACTTTGCTGTTTAATAGTAGCGCTAGCTTTAACTCCATGTCCTTCAGGATCAATGAACTCATATATCATCTACAGAGTTAAAGCTGCTGTCTGGAAGAAGCTCCCAAACCCACACGTCATATATTTTGATGTAGCCGTCGTCTGAAGCTGTCACCAGGAGCTGGGAGTCCGGGGAGAACGTGAGGGATCTGATGGGCATGGCATGACCTGCGGAGACGGTAAACACTCTGTAAGAGTTCTCACACATGTTGGTGATCTTTGTGACATACATTTAAAAACTTTGAAGCCCTTTTTATTCTTAAGACTATGCTGTCTGCATTTCCTTCACTGTTTAGCCACAATTTAAAAAAAATATTTAATCATGTTTAGCTTTTAAATTTTAAACTGTGTTTACTTATTTATCATCCAGAGAGAACAGAAAATTCCTTGTGCCAGCGTTTCTATATGAGATATCCTGCTTTCCTGTGTTTTCTATCATTGTTTTAAGTGCTGACAATCAACAAAGCCAAACTGAATATTAATTTCGTTCACTGGTTGGCTTCCTGGCATTGACCTCGCTTATAATGCTGCTTTTAGTCCACAAATTTTAAATATGGCTGAGGTCGGGGCTTTGGGAAGACCAATCCAGAGGCTTAATGTTAGCCTGCCTTATCCATCCCAAAACCAGTACTGATGTGTGTTTGGGATCATTGTGCTGTTGGAACACTCAGTTGTGTCCAACTTTTGACCGTACAGATGTTAAATTGAGATGTAAATCAATAATTTGGAGGTATTCCTCCTCCTCATTTATTATTCCATCCACTTTGTGCAATGTACCAGTGCCACTGTCAGCAAAACAGCCCCAGAGCATGATGCCACCACTGCCATGCTTTGAAAGAAAGCAACTGGGACATATATAGCCTCACTGTCCCTGCTATAAATTAGGCCCATACCTGTGAGGTCTAAGTACCCCTAACCCTAATGCAGTAGGAATATGTCATTTCTGGCTTCTGAAACTTGTTTTGCAATTTCTTAGCAATAAAAGGGCCAAACAGGAAAGTAAATCAATAAATAAACACTTATTTTTCACCAGATAACCTGACTAGTGTTAGTCATCATAATCGATGATGACTCACAGAGTTCATCCAAAATGAGTAATGAAATGAAAATAATTGGTTGTTACTTTTAAAATGAATTCTGATGACTGAACCAACCTTCCAACGTGTGGAGTAGCTTTCCAGTGGCGATGTCAAAGATGTTAATGATTCCATCGATAGCTCCGCTGGCCAGATACTTGCCATCTGGGCTCTGAGAAGCAAGGACCAGTAAACTGATTACTTTATATGTAACAACTGTAGCGAAATGAGACTGGATCACATTTAACCTTTGGCCCTGGAAAGAATGAGTTAAGAGGTAAAACAAAGGGATACACTGTGGTGAATGAGCAAATCAAGATGAGTTACTGGAAGACTAAAGCGGTGACATCTCGTCCCTCAGAGACTGAGCTTGACAAAACTCCACCGAGCTGACCAAAACCAGAATTTACAGCTCCTTACATAAGCTATGCTCAGGATGAATTTTCCTCGCGTGTCCAAAGAATATTCCTTCTTTCCGCTGTCTACACCAAAGATGTTGACCTTGCCAAGATGGCTTCCTGTGGCAATGTACTTGGAGTCTGGTGAGAAGGCCACAGTCCATGCATCCACTACAGAGGAGAGCAAAGAAAGATTAAAACCAAAAAAAATGCTTAAATCTGGACATCACCACAATCTTTGTTTGCCATTTCCACAAATTAACTATAACCCTGATTTTTTCACACATCATCAAAGTGAAAATACAAAAGCAGCAGATCAAACATTAGCCTGGCAAAGTGCATCTTAATGTGTGCTACACTGTTAACCCAGGAACTAAGATTATACAGAGTATTCCCAAACTGCAAATGTGGTCAAACTATTTCCTGCTCCAGAGCTACGTGTGAGAAAAGCTGCCCAAAGCTTTATCAAACCTTTGATAAAGGGAGAACTTTATCAAAGTCATGGAGGAAGAACCAATTAAGTGTTGGCGCCTGGATTACTTTTATTAAAATGATATGGGAAAAAGCTCTAAGAGTACTCTTGCAGTTTCTAAACCTTCACACTATCTGTACAGGACCTGAATGGATGCGTGCATCGAGGGAGCTGGAGGCAGCGATGGCCCCGTTGTGTCACAGGTTCAGGTGTTTTCACAAGTCTACTTTTAACCAAACGAGCGCTTTGTTCACTAATGTAAAGATCATTAAAGAATCCGATCAATATAACATCAATTCATAAAAATAGCAAGGAAACAAAGAGTTAGAACAGTGAAATTAATTGTCTTAAGGAGGGAATAAAGAAAAAGTCTGCAATAGAACCGCCTGCTGAGTGAAAGAGAGTGTCACTAATGTAAAGTGACATGAAGAACAGCTGGGCTGAAGATACACAACCGAGCGGACATTTCTGGGTGTAAGTGTTCCTGGAAGGTGAGTGTACAAAAAAAATTAAACAAACATGTATAGACTGCACAGCAGAGCAGGCAAGCTACCATCCTCTGCACGTTTGTTGAATACAAACTGGGCAACGGTTTGCTCTGTAGTGACCTCACTTAAGTGCCAAGTGGTAAAAAAGGCAGCAGCAAACAAAGTGTGTGAGGTCAGGTCTTACCTGGCCCAGCGTCCATCGACTTTATCTGTTTCCCGGACTCGAGGTCCCAGAGACGGATGTGTGCGTCGAGGGAGCTGGAGGCAGCGATGGCCCCATTGTGACTGATGTCTACTGACACCACCCCCAGCTGGTGGCCCTCCAGCGTCCACTGCAGCTCCAGCTTCTCATCTGACCTGCACGGACAGCACGACACTGAGATTATTTGCAGAAGTGGGAAGTAATGGAGTGAAAATACTCCATTACTGTACTTAAGTACAGTTTTCAGGTATCTGTACTTTACTTGAGTAGAGTACTTTTTTCTGACTACTTTTTACTTTTACTCCCCACATTTTTAAACAAATATCTGTACTTTCTACTCCTTACACTTTCAAAACAGGCTCATTAGCTTTACTTTAACAAATCTGAAGTTAGTAATTATTTCACGTCACTGCGGGTCTTCATAAATCAAATTTGAGACTAATTAGTGACACATGACAGGCAGTTCTGTTTGTGTCTTAATCACCAGGAGATGTTGCATAAAAAGAGATGACATGTGCCAAAGTCAGGGGTTAAGTGGGTGGTGGGTTTTTTTTGGCACAACACCAAAACTTCAGGTGTCCATAAGTGTGTGGTTGGGGTAATTCGGCATCTAGCTAGCCCTACAGAAGAGGAGCATAAAGGGACTGACTTTCTTTTAAGTGTCAGGTAATTTCAAATGCAGCGTTTCTATCAGCTCAACAAAAATCAGCAAACACACAAACTGTTTGTGTGCAGTTTCTCTCACAGTGTGTTGCAGCTCAAGGTCCAGCTGCTGTACTTCACAGGGACTGAATGAGAGCTAACTTCACTCAGAGATGGAGAAAATAAGAAAGACAAGACAGGAGAGGAAGAAGAGAGGTCAGATTTAAATGTAAGGGCTGCTCATTTAAAGCTTAAGATCTTGTGCTTTTAAATCACTTTTTGAGTCTGCACATGTGACATCATGTTTTTTCATATTGTGAAATGTGCTGCAAAACAAACTGAAGTAGACTAACTGTGCAGGTTAATGCAGGATAAACAGGTCTGTGTGCTGTACAGTGACGATTTAAAGTGTGTGTCTGGTGCACAGTGGCTTTGGTTTCATGGTGACCTTATGTATATCTCTGCTACAAAGGGCAGTAGAGATTAATCTGAAGTTAAACTGACGATGCTGAGACTCCTTCACTGAATTCTACCTTCATACCAACTTTAAACAGTCTAATGTAAAGACAGTAAACGGTGTTGTGTCAGTGTAGAGGATGGAAATCAGCCAGGAAAACTCTTGAAACATCTGCTGACATCTTGTTGAACTCAGCTGTGTACAGCCACAAACAGCAGTAAACCACAGAGGACTAATAGCACAGATCAGCTGATCACAGCCTGTACACTAAGAAAATCTACTGGAGTTTTCAACAGAAATTATTTTGAGTTGTGATTCTTTCTTTAGGGTTCCTCCACCTGCTAAAACCCCACTTTAACCCCTGACTGTGCTAATTTGCCTGTTTAGAGGCAAAGTCACCCTCTACAAAGCAGCAACAGAAAACAGAGCTATTTTGTTTTTAAACTTCCTTCTTTTTCTTCTATTTCAAACTGAGCACAATTAGAATTAAAAATCATGCTAAAGTTTGTATTCCCATCTTCTAATATTTTATTATTACATTAATAGAGTACAAGGCTCACTTAGCTTTGCATAAAAATATGTGGTAGAAACATCCGCCAAAGAGCAACTTTTTACTTTGTTACTTTGAAAGAAGAAAAGAAGAAATTGAATCAGTACTTCAACCTTTCCTGGAGTCTTGTGTAACACAAATATCTTAAGTACAGAATGTCTCTACTTTTTCCACCTCTGATTATTAGATCATGTCAAGTCAAATAAACTCCAGAGAAGCTCTTAAAGTGATGAGCAGAAAAAGTGAATTTAAGCAAACTGGAAACTGGCTTTTAAATGTCTTCTGATTTTTGTTTTTTTTAAAGGTTAGTACAGTGTTTTACGTGTGATCAGCAATAGTATCGTCCAAATAAAATGCATACCATTTCCAGACTTTCACCATGTCATCGAGTGAGCCTGTGACGATGGTTTCTGAGCCGTCTGCTTCACTTTTACCCCACGCTGCTGTCCAGATGGCATCATCGTGTGCTGAGAGGATACAAATGCAGAAAAAATTAAATAAATGTGAACAAAGGGGTGCTTTATCACGGTGACAACACGTTACATGTGCGTGTGTCAGGGAGAGTGACTGCAATCACTCTTAGAGAGATTGTTGAAGAATTGCAAATAGCTGGGACCTGGTTTATCAATTCAGACAGACTCCCAGCATGTTGCCATCAGTCTGAATGAGTCTTTGTCAATATGCACAACTCGAGGGAGTGGTATTCTGTTGCCAAATGTGAATTTCTATCTATACAGAAAGCAACAGATGTGTAATTTTCCTTATTTATCACAGTTAATCATTGTAATATAAGAAACTGATTGCATGCAATTACCAACATGATCCCATTGAACCATTCCGCAGATATTCAATTCAATATTATTTACATAGTGCTCAATCACAACAGCAGCTTAGCATTGTAAGATGGAGACAATAATAAGATCCCAGACTGCTGCAGACTGACTGTCTTCTGGCAAAATTTATGTAAGATTTTAGTGACATTGTTGGTAGGCTTGACAATCTCATTTTCATGACACGACTATATCCTATTGGATAAAACAGACAATTTTCAGTTTAAAAAACGTGATAAAGACTGCAACACTGTCAAGAAAGAAAAAAAAAACACTCGTTCTTATATTATAACTCATAACGTAGTGGGACCCAGCATGTTTACTCACCGTGTTCTTGCTTGAACAAAATGCTGTACTGAAATCAAAACACAAATTTAGAGTTACTCTAATTGCGGAGAAAAACAACAAGAAAACATCAAAGTATGAGGCTGGTTGTATTTACTGCTTACTTGAGTGCTCATTGTTTTGGTCCTGGATATCCAGTTACACTCACTTCAACCTAAGATTAAATAAGAGTCAGTGGCAGCAACCCAAAATAACTTCTGAAATAATGGACTCTGGCAATGAATTTAACCTCCAACGCACACATTGGACGCCGGGATAGTCGAAAATTAAAGTCCTACTACTTTAACCCAACTCTGAAGACCCAGAAAAACGAACTTAGTGAGGAAAAACTGATGCTAACGCCTGTTAGCTCTGTCTACCAGCGGTTACTGTATCACTGCGGCTTAACGATGCGATGAAATGCAGCTTCCTGTCAGCTACAGCTGAGTAAACTGAGCTAAATGTGCTAATTGTGTGAACCTGCTAACTGCGGCAATATAAGCGATAATACGTACCTCAGAAATCCCTTATACAATGTTTTATTAAATTTTAGAGGCTAGGAGAGCTACATGTGAGACGCCATAATAACATTTGATGTAACTTCCGCTTTCAGCCGACTTCTTCTTCTGCATCATTTCCCCCCCCCTAACTTTTTTCTACCTTAAGAGCTCGCTATCGCCGCTAGCGGAGAAGAAGTTCATACAATTAAAAAACTGTGGGTATTATTTTCATATTGAATACGAATTTCAACGCAAAGGAGATTTATATTTTAAAATTTGCACAATAATAGGTCATTTGTGGTCATAGGATAACATTTTTTCAGTCAGACAGAAAAATTGATACTCTAAATCTGATTTGTGACTTTGTATCCAGTTTTTCATTTCCTGGTAAAAACTGAAATTAAAGTTAATTTAAATAGTGTTTGCAGTAAAACAAACAAAAACAAAAAAACCCTTAAGAGTGGTGAGACCTGCTTACAATAATGTGGCTTTGCATGTAAGTTGTAGAAGATGTCAGATTTGCATTGGGATCGCAAGGACGATATTAGAAATGAGCACATCAAATAGTTCAGGTTGGAGACAAAATTAGAGAGGCAAAGCTCAGATAATTTGGAAATGTGCAGACAAAGGAAAGTGGATATATTCGGCAAAGGATGTTTTTTTCTTGAATAAACTCAGACTGTACCTATAGGATGTAGCAGCTCTGATATCAAGTCCTTTTTTGAATTCTTTACTTGAGCATTTTAGCAATTGCCATATTAGTCCTGATTTATCTGTCTTTTTGCACACTAATGGGGACCATAATGGACTAAAGGAACAACATGTTTTATTCAGTAAGACTCTAATTTGGTAATGGAGCCCATTGGAAAAGCTGTTTAAGAGGTCATAGGTCACAGGAGTAGTAGGTTTGTTTCCCAGTAAACTTCTATGAACTCCTTCTGAAATCACAAGAGTCACCCCTAGTGGCTATTATAAAGGATGCAGGTTTAAAGCTCTTCTGCACTGGTTTCAGTTTTCAGACAGAGGATATTTCCATCTTTAATGTACAGTTAAGTGTGGGCTCCTATAAGGTTCATGTATGAATAAATGACAACATGGTAAAATACAAATGTAATGATATAATGTTATAACTTACTTTTCACTAATGCAGAAAAAGTAAATTAAAAATCTCTTTGCCAGTCACAGTTGCTTCATTGTTTGTTTAAAATGTTGGACATTTGTGACGATGACAACTGGAAACACAGACATAGACTTATAGGACAGTCTCTTATTGTAGGGGGGCTTCATCATACATGCAGAAGAAGGGGAAAGCAAACATCGGCAAATAGGAATCCGTGCCTCCAGTATTAAACCTGAAACACGCTGCATACAGTACAACGTGTGGACCTGGATTCTTTTCTCTCAGCCTCGACTGGAACGCACGCATGTATTTTTCTTCAGGCACTTGATGCAGCAACAATAATGATGCAGCTATTTTCAGCATAGATGAGTTTCAGGGAAGTAATAATGGCGGGTAATGAACCTGTTGTTGTGGCAATGGCTGCATGCGGCGTACTGGAAGGAGGACAGCGATGTTGTCATTATGTTTGACATGACAAAACGAAGCACTGTAAGAGCAGAGCAGCATTGAATTGAATTTACTATTAACCCTGTTTGTAGATCAGATCAAGATTTTCTTAGATGAAGACAGGAGTTTATATTTTAGTCTCGAAGAAAGAACAAACTGCTATTAATTCTTGTGGACTGAAAACTGAGAATAAAATTAGTGGCATTTACATTTAAAAAGAGATCAAGTCTGACAACAAACATCCATGAATACATCAGCAAGATGGCCCCAACCAACCGCACGCTCAGTGAATACCTCAGGCAGCAGAAACCCAAGAAAGAGGAGGAAGAGGAGGAACCATGATGGAAGGACAGGCCCCTGCACAGTATGCACCACCAGCAGATAGAGGAACTGCCTGACATCCAGAAGTCCTATTAGTGGCTAACAAAGCTGGACTGAAAGACAGTGCAGAGGCACTAATCATGGCAGCACAGAAACAAAATGGGAGACGCCTCCTAGGGTAGTCGAGAATGACTGAGCGAAGATCCTGTGGGACTTCCAGATACAGACGAACAAAATGGTGATGGCTAACCAACCAGACATAGTAGTGGTAGACAAACAGAAGAAGACAGCCATAATGATAGACGTAGCAATACCGAATGACAGCAACATCAGCAAGAAGAGAAGCTGGAGAAATACCAAGGGCTCAGAGAAGAACTCGAGAAGATGTGGAGAGTGAAGGTAACGGTGGTCCCAGTGGTAACCGGAGCACTAGATGTGGTGACACCCAAATAGGCGAGTGGTTCCAGCAGATCCCAGGAACAACATCTGAGATCTCTGTCTACAAGAGTGCAGTCCCAGGAACAGCTAAGATACTGCACAGGACCCTCAAGCTCAGGTCCTCTACCGGAAGCCTGGGAACCTGAGGGATAGACCACCTGCAGGGGCTAGAGTGGATTTTTTTGTATATGTATATATAGATTATATATCCTGGAGGGGTCGTGTAAAACTGTTTTATCAGAGTATCTGCATCTTACCAGGACACATTTAGAGACCACCAAGTCCCAAACAAGAGGGTTAGAGGGACTGTGGTGCCACAGGTTGCTGGTTTATGAATTGGACAGCTATGGCTGACGTCTTGTCTGGACTGCACTTTGTTATGAAGCGCCTTGAGGCGACTTTTGTTGTGATTTGGCGCTATATAAATAAAATTGAATTGAATTGAATTGAATTATCATTAACTTTTTTTTTAAATTCCTGCTTTCGTCCTTTGGTAAGGTTTAGGGACTAAACACTGCTTAGCAGTTTGTAGGGACATGATAAGGCTGTGCTGCGTCAGAGGACCTTTTCCAGGGTAAATAACAATAACATGCATCCACCACATGAGTGCTGGTTTGTAAATGGCACAAATACGTGACTTCCAGCAAGTCGACAGAGGTGTGCATGGGACCGCTGTATCTTTCACATTAACTTTTTACTTTTGCTCTTTGGTTAGGTTTAGACAACAAAACTAATTGGTACATGATCTCATGCTGTCCCTTTCAGACACTGAGGGGTCTATGAAAGGACCACTCGTGACTCAGCTGATCATTAACACAAATATGTAATCAGCCAATCACATGAGAGCAACTGAGTGCATTTAGGTGTGTTGGCATGGTCAAGACGACCTGCTGAAGTTCAAACTGAGCATCAGAATGGGAAGAAAGAAGATTTAGGTGACTTGAAATATGGCATGGCTGTTGGTGATATATGGACAGGTCTGAGTTTTGCAAAACCTCCAATCGACTGGTGTTTTCCCACATAAGCACCTCTAGAAAAGGATCTGGAACAGGGAAATATCCAGTGAGCAATGTGTCAGTTGCATCGGAGAAAATGCTTCGTTGATGTCAGAGGTATAAGGAGAATAGCAAGACACCTTTGAGTCTTTCTCAACAATCACTTGTTAACAGCAAAGTATTTTTACAGTCAGAATATTTTTATCCACTAGCAACAATTTATATGGGCTCACCAAAAATGCCCAGCAGATGATTGGAGAAATGTTGAGAGTGGATGTCTGCTGAATTTTTCTTGGTTCCTTGTTGAACCTGTGCCATGGAAGAATTTAACGTTTTAAAGGCAATCACAAGGTGTTACTAATGAAGTGGCGGGTCGGTATACATACATGCATGAAAATGGGACACAGTCACATCCTGACCAAAATTTTGTATATGATTGGCTGAGAGAGAGACTTGCATTTATGCGGGCAGCATTTGCCTGGGAAGCATATTACAGCCTTTTTGCCTTTCATGATCCAGCACTCTCTCCGCACCCTGACAATTTCCACTCACTCCCTCATGTTATTTAGTTTATATCATTAGCATGAGTGAGACACACAGACATCTGTTTTCATCAACTTTCACTTTTAGGAAATTCTGGGGTTGTTCTACTTCCTCATGTAAGCAGATTTCTCACAGCAACACATTTCTGACTGGAAAAGGCAAAAGTTCACAAGCTAATACATAATTAATGCAACACAATAGAATGCATAATAAATACATTGTTTGTTAAAGCCTGCGAGGGGATTACACAAGAACTATCTGAAGCAATAAGGAAAATCTTTGATCTGGGTTTGTGGTTCACGATGTGTTTTAAGCTCATTCGGTTTAACCTAATATCTCACAGGATCTGTAGAAGTGCACAAAAATCTGTAAAACCTGTGACCTGATATATTTTCTGCCTTTGGATCCAGCTTGTCAATTACTATGAAAGCAAACTTTCACACTATGGCTACTCCTAAAGCAGCTGTTGACAAGCTGCTGGTCTATAAATACTCTTTAAAAGAATGAATTTAGTCTTCCTGATCCCCAGAGAGAGCAGACGTGTCAGTCTTGTTCTCCTGTATTAATGGGACAGAGCGTCCGGGCGGTGGGTGGAGGGGGGGAGGGACCTGCACTGCCTCTCATTAAAGACACTTGCTAAAAAGGAGCTGAAGACATCCAGCATCCAGCACACCGAGACGCACGGATGAAAAAAGCGGCAGGAGTGTGTGTGTGTATGTGTGTGTGAGTGAGCGTCTGTCTGTGTGAATAAAGAAACAGAAACAATTGGGTGTTAACAGTGTGAGCGGGAGGCTGAGCCCAGAGCAGAGGACACGGGAGCGCAGCGAAAGAGGAGGGTGAGAAAGAGTCAAAGAGAGACAGAGGAGAGATCATCAGAGCGTGGAACAGGTTCTTTCTGGAGCCCTCTCACTCAGCCTCAGCAGACATGCCTAACTTTGCTGGCACCTGGAAGATGAAGAAGAGCGAGAATTTTGATGAACTTCTCAAAGCTCTAGGTAAGCCCTCTCTATCCTTCCCTCAGTCTCCTCCACAGCCAGAGCCACATCTCTGTGCAAGGCTGACTATCCATCATGCCCATATAGGAAATGGGCTTTTCTTGTTCTTTGGGAATGGCATTCCTGACTTCCGACAACATCATATTGTTCGGAGAAGCTCCCTGGGAACAGGAGGCAGAGAACGGAGAGATGCTGCCGCAGGGAAAACCCTTGGCTTTAAGGGAGATAAGAAACAGTGGATGCTAAATTCCACCCTAAACAGACGTTGTATTGTTACATGGGGAGGAAAACGGGGGGTGCACAACATTATTCATGTTAAGCATTTAAGTAGGGCATGCATTAATGCCAGGGGAGGTCTCTGGAGCCCAGTGTTTTCTCTCGCCTCTGTTCTTTTTTCTTTGTTTTTTCACTCTTCTTAATCTTAACTGATGGTTGTGATGGTTTAGGTTCAGACCAGTTTAACTGGGTCATTCAATTGTGTTGCAGTGTTTAGTCACGCTGGCAGCGCCGAGGCAGGCAGAGCACGGCAAAGGGCCGCCTGTCTTTAGAATAATGCAGAACCCTTCAGGGAGAAGTTCCACTGTGAGAGGTTCCAGGAACTCTCCCGAACTGCTGACACCAAAGACTGGATTAAGATTCAAAATGTTAATGGACACTTCAGGTTTTAGCATAAAAAAAATCATCCAGGTCTAATCTATGTCATTTAATATCAATATGGATGCTGGTCGTATCTACTGTATCTGGTCTCCTGACATGTTTGAAAAATGTCTTCTGGTTTGAACCTATAGCCTTAGTTGGAGATCACCGAGGCAAAGACTGAAACAATGCTGGTTTCAGTTTTTATGGATAAATAAATTAACATCACACTTCTTTCATTTCCAGCCTCTATTTATATGGAGTCATTAAGGAGTTTGGAAAGTTCACTAAAGCACCTCTCCAGCAACCCCTCCCCATTTTGCGTTTGACATTCACCAGGCAGCAGCTGATCTGGCCTTAACTCTAATGGGGAAATCAGTCACTCTGCTAGTTTAGCACCTCATCCATTCAGGAACACATTAACATCTGCCACATCAGATCACCCAGTAGCTCTTACATAAGGACCCCATCAATGAGAATGAGAGAGGGCAGTGATGGGCAACTGACGTGGATGCCAGTGCTGCGGCCTCCACTTTCCATCAACATCTTTATAATTATTTATTGGCTCAGAGGTTTCCCCTGAAGAAAGAGGGGACAATATGCAGAACGAAAAGACCTGATGTGTGCAAACCTGCATCCAAAGCATGTTGTAAATACTCAATAGAAACTTTAGTCAAGTTGTTAGCACCGTTAGAACCGTTTATAGACCTTGAGACATGCATGCAAATTAAATTCAAAGGAAATGCAGCCTTTTTAGACATGAGGGCAGCCTGCTGGTCGCACTGATCCTCATGCATATTTAATGCTAAAAAAACCCCCAAACCACTCTGTGATCTCCTTAGACCATGGGTGGGGTCAAGTAAACTGTCAAATGTGTTTTGAATCCTGACTGTTAACACAGCGGTTTGGGGATAGAATGATCTGAGCTAATTAGGGATTGGGAAATGAAACACTTGATGTTGTTTGCAAGCTTATAAACTGTCTATGGATGGAACTGTAAGTCGGCTGTTGGTAGGAGAAGGGCACTGAGACATAAAAGAGCCAGGGTTTTGGCAGGACGCAAGGCCAGATGGTCTTGCGGACTCAAACCGGGCATGCCAAACACTTGTCACACGCCTGCATGGAGCCACGTGCAGGATCACCACTTTTGCACCCGTCAAACAAAAGGAGAAAGTCAACGCTGACCTGACCTGACATCTTCAACAGTTTGTTTCCTTTCCTTGCAGACATGGCTGAATAATCCCTCACAGTGAGTTTAGTGCAGTTTAGTGAAATAGTTGTGGGCTCTGCCCGAGCCACAGAGCATTTATTGTGTTTTCACTCACAAATGCGTCGCTGTCATTCTTGGTTAATATTCAAACATGTTTGGATGCAAACACAAACCAATACAAGGAAACCTGCAGTCAGCTTGTCTCACTATATTTAAGGTCCTGAGCTGATAGAAACTGGCATGCAAGCCCAGAGAAGACTATCTGGGTGGGGCTGAGGGTATATCGATGGCTGGTTTCCTACATCTTGTTACTGTACAGAATAAACAGCATTTCCCACTTTTTCTCATAATGTGTCAAAATTTCAAAAAAAAAAAAAGAAACACTGTATCTTTACTAAAACAGACTAAAAAGACTTGCTTTTGGAAATCTCTATTTGACTTCTTTTCAAGTACAAGTCAAAACCCCAACATTTAAATGTCCTCCTTTGAGCAAGCACTTGGCGACGGTGGGAAGGAAAAACTCCAGCAGAACCAGGTTCAGGAAGGAGGGGGCATCTGCCATGACTGGTTGGGGGAGGGAGACAGGACAAAAGACACAATGATTAAGAGAGCTAGAGATGAATAATAACTAATAGTTAAATGCAGAGTGGTGTATAAACACAGAGTGAAAAGAGCTGAAGAAGAAACACTTGGTGCATCACGGGAAGCCCCCAGACCCCAGAGGCCTATTGCAGCAAAACTAGGGGAGGATTCAGGTTCACCTGATCCATCTCTCACTATAAGCTTTATCAAAAAGGAAAGTTTTAAGTCTAATGTGAAAAGTAAAGAGAAAGTCTGTCTCCTGAATCCAAACTGGGAGCAGGTTCCACAGAAGAGCGGCTGAAAACTAAAAGGCTCTTCCTCCCACTCTACTTTTGAATATCAGAGGAACCACAAGTAATCACACTGGCAGGCGTGTGGGGTGGCTCATTCCTTGGAAACGAAGACCATGCAAGACCATTTCTGACATCCATATTTCTGCCCTTGCTGGCTGCTGACCAGCTTATTTAGGAGCTGACTGATGGTCAGTCTCATGCGCCGAGTCAGACTCTGAATTGAAGATGCTGGTGTAGCTGATCTGGTTGAGCAGGTGACCCAAGTATTAAAGGCTGAGGTCCTTGCTTGTGGGATCTAGGCTCGAGTCTGATCCAAACCATTTCCTGCGTGTCCCTCACTCTCTCCCCTCTTTCCTGCCAACTGTCTGCCTTGCACTATCCAGTAAAGCCAAAAGGTCTCACAATCTGAAAACTCTTTCAAATCCTTCTCTCTTCTAAAATCTGAGCAGAGAGAATTTTTGCCATCTTGATCATGTGAGTGGAACCTTGTGAAGTCACTTAACTTGTTTTAATTTTTGCTTTTAATGGAAAACAAGCCAAAGCCAAAGAGCCCAACATTGAAATATTAATAAAACAAAAGAAATTTGGTTTTGGTGAACACCAAAAATGGGTCCCAGAGACAACAAGAGCAAACATAAGGGATAATATTGTGACTCCAAGCACATACCACTGAGTCTGGGTAGAAAAGCCACACCCAACCATTATTCAAACCTTCTGTTTGTGAAGGGCAACCAGTCAGAAGAAAGATTGCATAAGGGGAGAGGAAGTAAAAGGTTTTTTAGACAGTGGAGAGTTTGAACAACTTTAAAACATCATAAAGGATATTTTGAAACTATAAATTAGTGAAACCCAGCTACAATCGTGAGACTGACCTTTGTTTCTCCCTCTTGTTGACCTGGTTCGGGTCGTGTCCATCCAGGAGTGAACGCCATGCTGAGGAAGGTGGCCGTGGCAGCGGCCTCCAACCCTCATGTGGAGATCCGTCAGGACGGGGAGCAGTTCTACATCAAAACCTCCACCAGTGTGCGCACCACTGAAATCAACTTCCACATCGGTGAAGAGTTTGACGAGGAGACGGTGGATGGACGGAAATGCAAGGTAAATTTGGTGAGAAGTAAAAAAAAATCAAGTGGTAACCTTAAGTTAAACGTGGTCCAGAATAAAGGCTAAAACTAACTAAGTCTATTTTTTTTGGCTTAGTTTGGTTTAGTTTAAAGGTATGTTTTAGGCCGTTCTAGCACGCTCAATTTTGTCTCAGGTTCTTGAAAATGTTAAGTTTGCATATTATTTGGCAAATTAAAAACAGAAAATAATGGGACGGTCTGGAATAGGAGCACCACTGTCAAAAGGATTTTATTTTCATTTATTGTCAAAATAAATAAAAAATCAGCAGAACTGGCTCTTTGAAAACAGTCCAGTTACTTAAAAAGAAAAATCCACAAACCAATCACTTAATGCAGAACTTATTTTCTTTCTGCTTTCTAAAACCACCTATGTCGGTGGTTTTAGAGACACAAAGGTGTCATAAATATTTATACCCTGTCACTAGCACAGCCCCTTGAGGTCCGCATGTCCTTCTGTAAAGTGGTACAAGAGGCAGGTGTAGCTCTGTAGAGAGAAAGAGATTTCAAAACAAGATGTGTGGATTTTACTGAGCAATCGAGTCATAATTTCTGGATGGAAAAAAAAGACACGGCTGTTGAGATTTTTCAATTATATTTGTGGTGCTTATGAGAACCACATTGCTTTACTCCCCTTCGCTTTCCCTTTTCCCCACCCTCATTTAAATGTTAAACTCTATCTTTTTCTGTTTTTTTCAAACACAATAATTTTTGTGCTGTTTTTCTGCGAAGCAAATAAGATGCGAAGCAGATGGTTTATGTTACAGTCACCCATGTGTTAGGAGAAGCTTGATTAATGGTGTGACTGTGGGACCACAAACCCACTGTGGGGACTCGCCTCCCATGTGCTGCAACAGAAGTCCCCTGAAGGTGGACATAGAAACTTTAAAAAAAATCAGAATTAGTTTAAGTGTAAGGGTTAGGATGTCGTGGGTATTGCCTCTGAACTGCTGACAAAGTGCCTTAGAGTTCATTAAAGTTGGCTTAAGCATTTTATACAGATCATTGCAGCTGTTTGAAAAAAGAAAAAAATCATGCACTAATGTGAGGTTTAAATCAGCAGGCATCCTTCAACACATTAATTTCATGAAAAGATGTGACATATAAGCACAATGTTGTAATCTTTGGTACGTCTCAAATAGTTGTCTTTGGTCTTCTTTTCCAGCAGATATTACACGCAATCGGCTTCATGCTTTAAACTGTCTGCATTGTTTGTACTGCTGGTAATTCTTTCTGTCTTCAAGAGCTTCAAAGCTGTTTCAAAGGCCCGAATGAGAAATTAATACCTCCTCACAGTCTCATCTATTGGTATCATGCTCACGTCAGAGCAGAGAGATTAAGGGCACTGGTGAGAGTTTCTCTCTGAACCTCTGCAGTCCCCGAGGGAGGACTCTTTCATCCTCAAAAGCAGCTAAAGTTTTGACACAGACATATAAATGTGTATATATATATATATATATATATATATATATATATATTTATATATATGTGTGTGTGTGTGTGTGTGTGTGTGTGTGTGTGTGTGTGTGTGTGTGTGTGCCCCAGGGGGAGCAGAGTGGACTAAGGATGTAATAAAATTGTTCATTTAATAACAAATCCCAGTAAAGCAACAGTCACTCAATGTGTAATTCATAATTACAACAATCTGCATATCTGAGGGGAGGAAATGTAGACATCCTGAACTAACAGCTGTACTCTGTTGCTTGTGATGATAGTGAGCTCGTCTCTTAGAGACATCTCTCGATACGATCTGAACAACAAGGCATTTACATCATCCGTAAAGTGAATATGCAGGCTGCACAATTAAATAAAGAGGAAGCGGGGATCGATTAAGCCTGATAAGGCCCATGTGAAAACTGACCTTCTTAGAGCTGAGCGCCACCTGTGTCTGCATATCAACGAATAAAATGATCTCATATGATCAGTTGCACTCCTCTAAAGTTGACCTAATAGAAAATTAATCACTTTACTTTTGTCACTTACATCATCTGCATTCAGTCATTTCCTGATATTACAGAGATAATATTTATGTACTGTAAATGGAGACGTGGACGTTTTTCTACTTTATATTTGTTACTGTAATATCATTAGTTACTTTGTTTATGTAGTTTATACATGGTGTCATATTGTTTATTGCTATAAATGTCAAATCTGTGTGAAGGAAGGAAGAAAAATGAACTTTTGGTGAAGCATATCTGCCCTTTGGTTTCACCTGCACAAGTGCCAAGGTAGGTCTCCCCTGCAGAATTGGTTTTCCCTGTGTCGGGATCAAGCACTGGGCTGTTCAAATCACGGACAAACAGTGTCCCACAGTTGTTTATGTTTTTAAACCCATTTTGCACACAGAGGCATTTTTTGAAAAATGTATTGATAGCAATGTTGAATATTATAGCACATGAAAAAAACAAACAACCATGCGTAAAATAATCACACCATGAAGCCTCTGCCTTTCTAAATGGAGGGACTGTAACTGCGTGTGTATATGTAAGCTTGTAAAACCTGAAGATAGTCAGATTAACAGTATTTTGTCTCTATCTGTCATTCTGCAATTCATCTCATGTAAACAATAACGTGGTGCACAGCGTGATGGGAAAAAAGGCACATACCTTTGACGTTGCGTGACCAACTCTGTATTCCTTGTCCACATAATGCAAAAAAGGTGTTTTAAAAAAAATCTCCATTTTCGGTGATTCGAAACGCCGTTTGTGGACGAAACAGCTGCGTTTTCAAAAATACCAGTGTAGATGTGGACACAGTGTAAAATAGTTAGTAGGGGAGACCGGGGATAGTTGTAACGTGGGTCAGTTGTAACACTTCCAATTTCTCCAATCAGGGCTAAGTTTCAAATGATGTGACTCATCCTGTGCATGCCCAATTCAGTTCTGCTATCACATGTGAAAAATCAGCACATTTTGTCAAACACAGACAATTTAACATGAAAAAAAGTAATTTGTATGCCAAAAAGTAAGTTTTTCTACTTTATTTCAATGTTTAATAGCATTATCTGCTTTGCAGTTAAACTCATCAAACTTAAATTATGTTATTTGTATGTCTATGGGGATATATTCTGTGTAGGTCTTTAGTGCTAATGTTTTAGCCGTTGGCTGTAATGTTAGCTAGTTCATGGCTATAGGAGTCTGGGTCAGTTGTAACAATAATGCAGATGTTGCAACTTACCACACTATTACTTTAACTTATATTAAACAAGTTGGGGCAACGACATCAGCAGAGAGAGGTTCACTGGTCACTTTTGTATATGCGGTAATGCCATTGGCAACACAATTCCTCCACTGTTTGTGTTCCCACACATACATTATGCAGACCACTGTGTCAGAGATGGACCAGTAGGAAGTACTGGTAGTGGAAATAAATCAGGATGGGGGCAAGAAACAGATTTCCTCATCTTTCTGAAGCACTTTGCAAACCACACCAAGGTAAGCCATGATAAAAAGTAATGGAATTGCGATGCTGGTGAACAACTACATTTTTTCAGCTTCATTGTTATGTTCAAAATTGGTGCAAGAGCTGTAGGTTATAATGCCCACTGAGCCAATGAGGCCAAACTCAAGGAAGACCAACCAAAATGAATGAAATATTCAGTTGCAGAAATTTCCATAATTTGTCTTTTTGGGGGGTTGGAATATGTTCAAAAGCTAGATTTCTGCATTCTGTCACACACACACACAGCTACATTAATGGCTCTAAGTGCATTCATGTGTTGAATAAACAAAGATTACACGTTAATGTTTTGTTAGTACCCTTATTTCATTGTGTTACATTTTACCCCAGGATATGTTACAACTAACCCAGACTATGGGGTTAATTGTAACATTTCACTCTTCGTGTTTGAGACCATACCATGCAATGGGTAATTGTGCTGCAGAGAAAATAGCTGCACTATTTAATAGCAGAGACATGTAAATACTTTGCATTACATTTTGAATCCACTACCTTAAACGAGCTCCAATTTACAGACAGAAATGTCAAAAATGTTACAACTATCCCCGGTCTCCCCTAGTTTATTTTATTACTACCTGTAATTTATTGCAGATTACTTGTATTTGTTTAAGTGTTAACTAAATGTTTGAGGTGTGAAATAAACCGCAATGGAGCAAAATATGGGTGTGTGTAGTCGGAGGATGTGTTTGTGCGTGTGCGTGCGCGCGCGCGAGAAGGGGGCGGGGCGAGAACATTTTTCTTGTAAAACAAAGGGGGCCTAGCAAAAAAAGTTTGGGAGCCACTGATTTAAACATCTGTCTTTCTGGGCCTATAATTGATATAAAAATTATTGTATGTAAGAGGGAAAAACATATTAATTTGGGTTGTGGTACTTAGAGGAGACATACAACTGAGCATAAAAGTTAACATGACTAAATTGAGGATTTTATTTCCACACGTGCAGATTTGCAACGAGCATTTTAAAAGCAAGATAGTCACTTTTACATTTGCCTGTGTTCAACAAGAACTTGGAGCTGCACAGCATAAATCCTGCAGCTGGGAGGGATTCTGTATCTAGCAGTAAGCTGTCACCCTGCTATAAGTGCCAGGAGAAAAGTAGCTTGGAATAAGTGAGAGCTGTGCTGCAGTATATTCACCTATGTGAATATAGAAAGTGCAGTGCAGAGAGTTACATAACAGATGTGCGAATGAGAATCTTGTCGACCTTCTCAAACCTATATGAATTTGGAGATCAGTCATATTTTTAAAATACTTTGATAAGATATTGTCAAATATTTGTCAAATATTTGAACTTTTAGCTCCTCCATTTAAGACAACTTTCCTCTGATTGGCTGCCCCTCTTAGAAGATTTAAACAACAGGTGGGTGGGGCATCTGCACCTGACATCCCTATATTGGGAATACTGCCACTAGTTAACATCATACAGAGATTAGTCTTACCCACTGGCTCACTGGGTTTACTTGTACAGTACACACATGAACCTACATGAACTCCATATATAAAACTCTGTTAATGGTAATATTAGCAACCATCATTAAAACATAAAGAGGTTCCCTTTTAATGTTAATCTACTTCATTGCAAGTCTCATAAATGATCAAAAAACACGCTATACCTTTATCATCTATTCGTGAGGGACTGAAGTCGTTTAGAGACCTTTTTTCTTTTTATTAGAATTGGCCGTCGACATTCAGTAGCAAGTTTTCAAGCTGCTTTTCTTTATCCTGTATTACGTAATTTCCCCGCCAGCTTGCTCTTCCAAAAAGCTAGACAGTTGTCTGGTTCCATTTTCAAATCTGTAATGGAAAAGTTAACATCCCGAAATATTCCTGGGCAACAGGACGAGTGAAATTCCTGCTTGTGGAGAAGAAATTCTGCACACGGAAAGGAAACTGTGTAATTGCATGCATGTGCTAGTCAATATAATTCAGCCCAAAGCCTGAGAAATTGGAGATACAGTGTGTATTTATCCCAAACCACAGCATCCCTGTGGGTATTTGGACTGAACTCATTAACAGTTTGAGCCTTGTATCTCTCTCTCTCTGTAGCACTGCAGATAATACCTGAATGCTTTAGCTGCACTCACCGGATAACATGTGACACACAGACTTGTTGTCTTTACCTTTTGTTTTATGGTTTGATCTACATGTTGCAGCCAGGGGGAGCAGACATGACCCATTTTATATGACAGCGTTGGCTCCCTCTGTCTGAGCCCTGGGGCTGGGCTACACAGCTCTCAGCATCTCTGCTAGGAAGGCGACAAGTCAAGTTACCGTCACACATTTCTCACCTCTGGTTGCTTGAGCTAGCGCATCAGCGTCACTGCATTTAGGGGCGAAAGGCTTTATGAAAGACAAAAGGTACAGGCAGAGGTGTGCCTGACCCTGGATTTAAATGTAAAATTGTCTTTAAATTAAAGTGGCTGTCGGGCCACTTTAAATAGGGGTTTATATTTATTGTGTTTGGCTTAATCAAATTTGTGTTATAGCATGCACAGTAGGGGAAATAATTATTCAATCCACTTCTGAATTTGTTTGTTCACTCACGAAGAAATGAACTGTACATATTTTTTATGGCAGCTTCATTTTACTGGAGACAGAATAACAACAAAAAAAAGACGGAGGATAAGAACCTCCTTCCCTCAGCCCGAACACTGAAAATGGGTCATGGATGGGTCTTCCAGCAAGACAAAGACCCAAAACAGCCATTCCAACAAAGGAGCGGCTAAAGAAGAACACATTAAGGTCATGGAGTGGCCTAGCTAGTCTCCAGACTTCAGTCCTTCAAGTTGTTGAGCAGCAGCCAAGAAACCTAAAGGAGTCCACCCTGAGATGTCTGCAAACTGACCAACTTCAAGAAATGTCTTACCACCAACAAGGGCTTGTCCAAAAATTAGATAATGTTCACGTCTTTGCAAGACTTACAAATTCAGCACGGGACCAAATATTTTAAATTATAATATAAATAATAATAACAAAAAAAGTCTTCTAGCTAGTTTTGATGTGCAGCAAATTCTTCTCGTTCTGCATTCTGACTGATCCCATGTTTCTCTCCTGAGACCACAGAGTGCCTGAAACAAGTGAAAAAAGAGGAGATGGTTGCAAACCAGCAGGACATTTTCACAGAAAAGAAAATGACAACAACCTCAGTGTTGGACTGAGTTCAGCCACTAATTAGGGGTTATGCAAACAGTGCTGAACAAATCCCGGACACTCACGGGAGGCTGAAACTGAAAACACTGTATAGCATTGATGGTTCAACATTACAAGGAGAATTATTTTTTAGCAGTTGCCAATTTACAGATAAAGCAACACTATTATTTATTTGAAGCCGGTCTTTCCAATATGCACCCAATCTTAAGCTTATTTAACCACTTACTGTGTATTAAACTACTAAATAGACCATTATTACCACTGAGCTCCCTGCAGTTTGTTGCTGGCAAGGCTTTAATGCCCCCTTTGTCTTAAAACAGCTGTTTAGCTTAAGGCTTTAAATCAAAACAGTAAAGCTGTAGGGAGATGAAAGGTGATGAAATGCCCCACATAATCACGATTTTATTTTAAACACAATTAAAAATACTGCTGCATATTTCAAGGTAAAAAATGAAGCAATGGTGGTCAGCAGCAAGCCTGCTGTTCCCTTGTGTGGCAATTATTACACAATCCTAGAGCAAAATCTGCAGAAGGCAGGACCCGCTGACCCTGGCACATGTGCCACAGGGGCGAGAGGGAGTGCGCGGGTGTTGGCGAGGTCTCAGGTGGATGAGGTTGGCAGAGAAGCCCTTAGTGGGTTTTAGCCTTCAGGCTTGGCTGCACCAGTGGTTAAAAGGATTACAAACTGATCTGCACCTTGTGAAGAGCAGAGGGCTTATTAACACCACCACAAGGTTAAAAAGCTCCGGTTAATCTGTGCAAGTGTGGTAACTGATAAGGTGCTTCCTGTCAATGCCAGAGGTGACAGCGAAAGTTAAAGGAGATACGCTTTAGTGGAGAGAGGTGGTTATTATCAGGTAATTTACTACCTGCAATTGTGGTTTTTGCATTTGTAAATGTAAAAAATCATCTGAGCACAACATAGCAAAGAGCACTTTCTTCATTTATGCTGATGGGCAGCACTGATGATGGTGGTGTCTTTTTTGCTAACGAACCACTGTAACACCGGCTAATGATAAAAATTTCTTTCTAAGGGCGGACCGTTTACCTTTTGCTTAGTCAAGTTTCACATGACCTCGATGTACATCTTAGAAAAATACTGCTGTGTCAAACGCTTTAATAAATTGACAAAAAATATAGGAAATGATGCAATTATGATATGTTAATCTGATGCAGTGGTATTGTTTGTACACCATCGTAATAATGCTGGTACAAGATCAGCAGTGCAACTGACCAATCGCGTTCAATTAGCACTAGCCTTAAAGCTAGCTAACGCTCGGATGTCAGATCTATGGAAGCCCGTTTCCGCCACTAAAAAAAAAAAAAAGCTAGTATCCATAACTCGAAATTTCGAGTTATTATCTCGAAATTTCGAGAAATATAACTCGAAATTTCGAGTTACTTTTCTCAAAATTTTGAGTTAGCTCTGCCAATCAAAAATATACGTGAATGAGGTCGCTTTCTTGTTACCCGGAAGCATATGGTGCAGGACCGCGCACTCAAAAACGGATCCCAACAAATTAAAGTATGTTTGCTGATAGTAACACCATGTGATTCAGCTAATAACACAGGGATTTCATCATTTGTGAAGCCAGGCTGAAAACACTCAGCAATCTGTGCATTCACGACTGGATGTAATACCGGTAGCTTAGCTGTAGCATTTGTAGCTGAGGGCTTCAGCTTCCGGGTAACATGGAAATGACGTCATTCACGTAGATTACTGATTGGCAGCGCTAACTCGAAATTTCGAGTTGCTTTTCTCAAAATTTTGAGTTAATATGTCGAAATTTCGAGATAATAACTCGAAATTTCGAGATCCTTTTTTTTTTTTTTTAGTGGCGGAAACGGGCTTCCATACAGATCGGATATGCTGCTTGGTAAAGTGTTTATTACATTGTATAAATTAATAAAGAAAAGAGTGGAAATGTTTACCATTTTTACCACAAGGGAGTTTTGTATAATCAATCACATTTTTTTCTTTTTCCCCACATGCAAAGCTATGACATCACAACAACATGATTGGTCAATTGCAATGTTGATCCTTGCTCAACATTATTATGATAATGGCGGAAGAACACTAACTCTGGGGTCTGAGACCCACCACAGTTACACAGGTTTACACTGAGATATTCATTGATGGATAATAATCTAAAGATTCTGAAATTTAACAGCCAACATTAGCTTTTTTTCTTCTCTATTTTCTCATATGCTCATATGATATTATTATGGGATACTGAAAAATATGCCCGCAAAAGCCATTTTGAAACAATGAAAAAATTGCAAAGACGCATATTAGATGAACGAAATGACAATTTGTGACCATAAGTTCCCGTGGGAATCTATCACTAAAGAGGTTGCGATTTTCTTTTCAAATATCTGTCATCTTTTTGTAGGAGTCCGTTTTAAACGGTTCTTAGAAAAAACTGTGCATCTGCCCTCTCTTTACCAGTCTGACACGTCATTTGTCTTCTGGCAGCTGCAAGGAAAGGCAAAGGATAAACACTGCCGTTAGAGAGATAATGTGATCAAACTGTGGGAGGAAGCTGAGCGAGAGTGTTATTTTGGGCTCTGAAAGAAAGCTTGAAAAATCCAACATAAAACTTTAAACCTTAACAGGAAATGAGATGTTTTCCCTCCACATCCCATCATATTATTTGCATCTGGTAAAACATGAGAGACTAAAAGAAAAGCAAAGACAGGGGATTTTCTGATAAGTAAAACACTACAGACAACACTGGAAAAGGTGAAACACATGCTGCAGACATTGGTCTTGGCCTCAAATGTGTGTACATAAGCACTTAGGATGCATGAGAATTTATCTGTGACTAGGAAAGCAAAAGAAAGATCAAATGAAAAAAAAAGAAAAAAGGCAAAGAGTGGAAAAAAGAGCTAAAGAAAGAAAGTAGTAGATGATCTGGCAGGAATATCATCAGCTGACCTTTTTATTTTTTATGTCAGCTGCACAGCTGTTACTGCATGTGACGTTTGGTAAAATCTGTCCACAGATATATAAATATGAGCACCATATAAAGTCTTTGTGGTATAGTTCCTGCTACAGGAAATCTCTCTAAGACTTGCTACTGATACACACAGAGTTACAAAGTGAAAAACCATATCAGCCTTGCTGTCGTGGCTGATAAACAGAGGGAACGCTGGAAGAAAGCCCTGCTGTTCTTCAGCTTGGCAAAGACTGTGGACGGCAGCCCGCGGGGATCTGTGATGGCTTTGGCTACCTTTGATATGGTGATTAACATTTGCCTCTGAGAAACCGAGGTGGCTGCTGAATTCAAATCAGAGGAATGGTGCTTTTTTCGAATTACAAAATAGCACAAACTATCAAACAAATGATCAGAAATCAAAACACAAATACGCCACCATGTGAGAGTTCATATTGTAGAGATTTTTTTAGGGTTTTTTAAGCTTAAATGCAGTCTTGGATAATGCTTTGACAGCTTTGATCAGTTCCAGGCTTTGGAGTGAGATCACTTAGCTAATTAGGATGCAATGCTGAAATGAAAAATGCAGCTGGTTGTATGGAGATGAAGCAAACTTCAACTGTGGGAAATCAGAGTCAGAGAAGAATAAGGCAGTGTTTTTATTCTTGAGTGACAACCTAGCCACCAGTTACACTCTGATATTTTGTTAAATTCAATAAAATAATGGATTAACAAAATAAAACATTTGGTGTTATAATAGAGCTGGTGGTACACTGAGTTTCCAGTCTTTGTGCTAAACTGCATACCTCCCTGCTTCACTCTGTTAAACCGGTAGATGCCAGTGACACTGATTAAACTAGAAAAAAAAAGTTCTCTAATTCTGAATTCTTCTCTCATTTTTAAATATATGAAATCTGAGTAAAATTACAACAAAGAGTAAATTAACATGTATGATGTAAAATGACTCCTCAATGAATTCGTATCCAGAAAGAGAAGCACATTTCCTAAAATATCATACAGTTTATTTAACAGAACAGCTGTGGAAACAGTGGACAGCTGAAATGAACTACAAGGGCAGTTTATGAGTCCCACACCGTCTAAATTATATACGCTGACCTTTTTGGGTTTTTTTTCTCTCAAGTAGGCTGTGTTGGATTTTTTAGCAAATGTGAAGCCAATGGAGGTCTGCCAGGACTGGCTGTAATGTGTTACATGCATCAAGTGTTTGTAAGCAGCTTTGCTTCTTGTTCTAATTCATGTGTGGCCGAATAAAGTTGTTCAGTCAGGTTATTGGCGAATACGTCCACTGAACCAGTACATGGCTAGACTGAAGATACATTAATGCTGGCAAATGAGTTTAAAATTGGTAAATGTGTAAATGTTCTACAAATCGTTGCTATATTGATATTTTAAATATACAGTAAAACATCAAGCTTGGGAACTATATATCAACCAAATGTGAAACCTTTATGCATTCACAGAGTTCTGCTGTGTACACAGTACCCTTACATTACTGTAACTCATCAACCATTTTGGTCATTTTTGGTAATTCTGTAATTTTGGTCATTTTACAGCCAAAATTTGAAACTAAGTCCACGTGGCCTGTGAGCTGTCTGGGTAATAAAAGGTTAAATCCTACATTTCTTTCTAATGGCGATTTCTCAGAAGTTTCTCAGAAGTCTTTCTCGTGTTCTCTGATTTATGAGCTCGGTAAAGATTTTCCTTGTGTATTTATGATCTCAGTTACTACTTTTAGTTATTGTTCAGCATAGCTTAATGTTCATGTTTGAAATTATTGCTCCCATTTAGAATGAAACTCATGTTAAAGCTGGACATGTTTTAGGGTGTGCTACCTTGTGATTGGCAAGTCAGCAGTGTCTGAACACACAGCATTCTTCGGTTTCTCATAATGCGTAGTTTAAAAAAACAAAACAAGATGGCGGCGGTCAAAATGCTGAATGCATCTTTGACATGCAGTCTGTGAGCAAAACTCACTTCTGGCTAAATCAACTTAGTGCTGATGCTGACATGCATTAAGGGTAAAATTCAAAAAGCCCATTTGGGAAATGATCACATTGCACACCCTGAAACAGTGTAAAAGTGCAACATGAATATATATCTTCTAGAAAATCGTGCTGACCCTGGTGCCTTTTTGTCCCTGTCTTCCCAGAGCCTCGCCACCTGGGAGTCAGAGAACAAAATTCACTGTCAGCAGACTCTGGTGGATGGTGACGGCCCCAAGACCTTCTGGACCCGAGAGCTGAATGGAGATGAGCTCACACTGGTGAGCGCACACTAATAAGTCATCTTCTCACTGAAAGCCTCTTAATAGATGACCACTGTTGCTTAGAAAAAAAAACCCAAAGCAACTTTACCAACACAAAAGCAGAAAAGTCTAGGCTAAATGAAGAGAAAGACAAAGAATGAATGTTTGCCTAAAAATGTTATTTTACACGGATCGAGAGCAGGATCTGTAAGGTTTCTTCTGTAAGGCATCACGGCTTGGACCCAGAAGACATCAGATGCATTAAGATGTGCCTTTTGAGCAACTAGTGTACTCTGTTTGAGAAATGGTTAATAAAACTCAGGCAGTGAGTGTATGAAGTCACCCTGGAGATTCATCCATAAAGGAAATGAGAGAGGCTGTTTCCCAAGGAGGCAAGCTTTCATCCACCCCGCAGAGAGATGTGAAAAGAGAACAAGAGGGGCTGCTACGCTGACATTGCAGTAATACCCCCTGTATTTATCCAGATTAATATGGGCAGGAGTCAATGGGTCTGAAGCCCCTCAAATGACGTGCAGGGGAGCAGAGCAACGCATCAGAAGACCAGTTCTCAGGGCCTCAACAGCTTTCTATTCTCAATGTTCAGCGCTCCCACACTCATTCCTGTTGTTCTTATGAGATGAATATCCAAAAGGCCAAAGCCTGAAACAATATGGAAGGTTTAGATGCTGAAAATAAGTCATCACAGAATGTTTATATAGCTCTATATTACAGGCCAGAATCAAGCAAGAAACAGCTTAAATCAAATCCTCAGTGTCTAAATAGTATTTTGCTCGAAGCTCCTCGTTCAAACTGACAAGCTGAGGAGGCTGAACATATGAATTCTTCTCGAGGCGATAAAAGCAAAATGTGTTACAGAGCTTGCCCCTCTGGTAGCCATGCTGCTGTGGAGGAGCTGAAGCATTCACACACTTACGGAGAGTGATCCTGCTGAACTGTGACAGAAGCTCACTCTCTGTGCTTCTCAGCTCTCCTCACTGTTATTATCCATGTACGTCGCTACACAGTCAGAGAAGCTTGAAGCCACATTTGTCCATGCTACTGTAGAGTTTAAAGAATAATATGCAATGTAATTTAAACTGTCCATCCATGATAATACTAAGGAGTAGTGTGCCATTGCCTTGCCATTAACCTCTGGGTTGCAAAGGGGCTTGCAGAGAAGCAGCACATGTGCACAAGCTGAAGCCGATTAAACAGCATGGGGGATGTGACAGGATAGGACTCACGCAAGGCTGTCAGCTGAGACATCATCTGATCTGCCAGGCTGATGTCTAACCTTGACTCAGTGGTCTACGCTCTGGTCTATAGATTACTAAAATGACTTTGGAGTGGCAAACATAATCGCTGCCTGGATTACATTTGGAGCCATCTGCGGATAGGTTTAGGCAACTAATGCACTATACTCTGATAGGTCTCTGATAGGCTCCTTTGGTTTGCATTTCATCTCACTGGACAGATTATAAGAGTTCTTAAGCAGGATTACCAAATGTTAAACTTTAAAAAACATTTTTTTAAAAACCCTCCAGACTTTTTATCTCCCTAATTTGTTATAAAATTGCAAAGACCAAATGCAAGACAGAAGGCAGATGAAATGTAAGGGAAATAAATGCATAAACACTACTGGGAACACTGGGAAAATAAGACTATTAGAAACACGAAACAAGAAATTCAACAAACAGAAACAGAAACACACCACACACTAAACAAGCAGGTTTACATGGTTTATGTTTTTTTAAACTCATTGAAGCGGAAAGCCAACACTCTTGATTGCTTTATTTCTAAATCACTGAACGAACAGAGGCATCATTTACTAATTGTTCAGCACGTCATGAAGCACCATTACGAGAACGAGAGAGCCACGAGTCATCTTCACACCCAGATGCCTTTCTGTCAGACAAGGAGCTGCAAAACCCGAAAGAAATATTGTGTGAATCTAATTTGAAGCTATCGGCTTTAAAAAAAAAAAAGCGACTAACAATAGCAGAGCTTCAGCTCCTGACTCAAAGGAAGACTCAAGATCACACAGCAATGGTCTGAATGTGGCACATAACTAGGGCACATTTCCATATGATTTGCATGATCCGTTTAATTGGTTTAAGTCTGGAAATACTTGAGGGATAAAGTTGTTGTGTGGACGTCTTTTTGCAGCTGCATCATCTTGAAATGAAATCAGAGAACAGAAGGCTGGGCTCGAGCTGTGCATAAATCAGTCATTCAGAAGTTTCCTTTGGTTTCATCATCGGCAGTGTGAGGTAGACCCAGACTGATGAGCATAAATGTGACACTGATGTAGTGGCACATACTTCACTATTAAAAGGAGAAAAGTTTTCTTCTTCAGCCCACATAATCTTATTCTCTTGACATTATCCTGAAGAAAAAAGCAGATTGTTGTTTGGTTCAGAATTCAAAGCAAGAATACTTTCTAAGGAGAAAGTAAGTCGATTTGAAAGTATCTTTCAATCACTCTGATTGACAACTAAATGGCCAAAAATAAAATGGGAAACCTATTAATATGAGTCTAAAACCATTATAACACATGTGTCACAGCCCAGAACCTTTCTAGATGTTATTCGATGGAGGCGTGTGTGGAAACATAAATGTCAGGCACAGACATCAGATATTTTTATCCTGCCAGCTCTCTAGTATGAAATCTATACAACGCAATTCAGATCCCAGTGGGTGGGAGTCATGTGCACTGTTACCTGCACCTTTAACTTTAACTTTCAGGCCCCTCTTCAGTGGAACCATTTCCAGTTTGGATTTGGGAGACAGTCACTATCTCTACTTTTAAGATTAGGCTCAAAACCTTCCTTTTTGATCAAGCATATAGGTTTTTTGGGGGGCCTTTTTCAGCTTTATTTGATAGGCTCAGTGAAGAAAGGACAGGAAAGCAGGGGCAGACTCAAACCACTCTCAGCCGTATGACATGTGGTTGTCGCTGCTGGGGGCTTCCCGTGATGCACTCTGCGTTTATACAGCACTTTGCATTTATTATTAGTTATTATTAACCTCTGTCTCTCCTCCACGGTGTGTCTTTTGTCCCGTCTCCCTCCCCTCACTTCCAACCCGTCGCACGGCAGATGGCTGCCTCTCTCTGAGCCTTTGTTCTGCTGTAGGTTTCCTTCCTGTTAAAAGGTCTGTGAAGGTCCTCAGTCATCCAGGTGATCGTAGTCTAATGAGCTTGGAAAGAAAAGCATCTGGACTTCTTTAAGTTTCTTGAAATCAAGAAGTAAAGAAATCAATCAAATCAAGAAACCTAAAGAAGTCCAGACGCTTTTCTTTTCAAGCTCCTTGGACTTCCTGTTAAAAGGGAGTTTTTCCTTCCCACTGTCACCAAGTGTTTGCTCAAAGAGGTTCTCTGACTGTTGGTGTTTTCTCTGTATTATTGTAGGGTTGGTCTTTATCTTACAATATAAAATGCCTTGTTATGATTGATGCTATATAAATATAATAAAATTGAACTGAACTGAACACCCATTTAAAGTTTAACAGTGAACAACTGCTAGTATGATTTTTGACCAAAGAATTCAGCAGCTATCATCAGATTCTGGATGTGAGCGAGGGGGAAACTGAGAAACTAGAATCTTTTTGTCACCTTTGGCACAGATTTTTGGTTCTGTAGACAATTTCTTTGAGGACACCACCCCTGATTCCCCCTCAGATACCTCACTGTTGTTTAAATGGTTTAAGAGAACATTTTTAAATTCCTGTCTTAGGCCCACCTGTGCCACTCTATTTAAAGAAAAAAAAATTCTGGAAATTCTCCTGTATATACAGCAGAAATTTATTTTAAAAAAAGCATATAAACTTTAAATTTATAAAGAAAACAGTGGAGAACAAATGAAATTCAATTTCATAGCAAACAAAGGACATATTCAGAAACAGACATAAGCCATTTCCAAATGAGTCCATTGCACTTCAACAGTAATAAGACTACAGGAAACACATCAGTACTCTCATGTGAAATACAAAACCTGTTCATGATCAGTCCTGGGAGATCGGTTGAGAACACATATTTTCTGGTATTTTGTGGTCCTGCATGTCAACACAAACTATGCTGCGGTGTCTGTGTCTTTGTGCAAAGGGGGAAAAAATGTTTGCATTAGCTCAAGGCTCGGCTTTTGTCATCTCAGTGTGTTTAGAACAGAGGATAAAGTCACATTCTTTCAGAAAGATTTAGTGTGCACTTATTTGCACACTCAAAAACTGAAAAAGTCCAAATGCCTTAGGACTTTTAGGCAGGCTTGTTGAAGTTTCAAAATGTGACCATTATAAGCGATAATCACTATCACATGGATGAAATTATCTTTTTGTCCCCTCCAGATTTTTGGTGCGGATGACGTAGTGTGCACAAGGATTTATGTCCGGGAGTGAAGCGCTACGACCTTCATCAGACCGAGGCAGACGCCCATTTGGGCCACAGCTCATTTAAACCCAACAACACATCATGCTAACATGCTAACGCATTTGCGACGTATCCTGTATTATCTCTCAGCATCAGCCTGCTTAGTATCCCATAGCGATGTCTCTGTAATCTGGTTATTAATAGTGAATATTGTGTCAGCAGTACAGTAGCTGGGTATCTCCATATCCATACGTACAATCCCGGTGTCGGCTGTTTAAGTAGGAGTTAGTCATCAGTTGCATCGATTAAATGTTCATGTTCAATGAGAACACACAATAAAAAATGGAAACAAATAGTCTCTGCGCTCATTTCTCGATTACATGAATTTAAAGTGAAAGTGCCCTGGCCATCAAAACATCATTTCAAAGGAATAGTTTGGTGAAAGCACCACAATGAGAGAAACAGCGTTCACATGTATGAGTTGCTTCAGTGACAATGGTAGCAATAGCACCTTTCTACTCGACCTGCGCACTCAAAACGCTTTATCCAACATGCATCATTCACCCACTCCCTCACATTCATACAAGCACTTTTTTACTATCGAACATTCACACTCTGATGGATGCAGGATCAAACCACAACCCTTCTGGCTAGTAGATGTTCTGCTCTACGTCCTGAGCTACAGCCACCCTATGAGCATGCAGTGCAGTCACTCACGAGACAAAACAACTACTGGCATCATCCTACTTTGAATAAAGTCCTGATCAACTAGCCTTACCAGTTTACATGACTGGAAAGAGAGCTGCAACTTCACTGGAAACACAAAACCGCATGTATAGAATCAGTAAAATCTGCAAAAAAAATAAAATAATTTGCCCTCTTCCTGGTTTCTTATCTTCTTTTTTTTGCATATTTGTAATACATATTTCAGATCATCAAACAAATTTTAATAATAGACAAAGATGACCCGAGTAATTGCAAAGTGCAGTTTTTGAATGATGATTTCATTTCTTGGAGGAAAAAGCTCTTTCCAGACCTTCCTGGCCCTGTGTGAAAAAGTAATTGTCACCTTGTTAAATCGAGAATTTACTGAGATTAACCATGTTTTTCAGAAGGCCGAGTCATTTTCATTACATCTCTCAAAAACATCTTGATGATCCCACAAGACTTTTAGGAAAATTTTCTAACGTCTGATCTGACAAAAGCTGAATTTTTTTGAAAGGTTTGCAACCGGTTACTTCGGGCATAAAACTAACACAGCATTTCATAAAAAGATTACACAAACAGTCAAACATGGTGGCGTTAGTGTGATGGTCTAGGACATGGATGGCATGCTGTAACTGATGGAACCATGAATCCTGCTCTCTACCAGAAAACTCAGGAGGAGAACTTTTGACCTGAAGTCCTTGAGTTACACAGCAGGACAATAATCTGAAAAACACCAGCAAGTCCACCTCTGAATGGGTTAAAAAGTTTCTCATTCAGTTTTCTTACCCTTTTCTTTACTTCTCTTCCTTATAACGCAATGTTTTTTTGTAGGTCGGCAGTTCACAGCCTCACTTTATAGTGCAAGGACCCTACATAATTAGAGAGAGAACCCCAGTGATCCCTAAGGAAGCACTTGGCAAAAGTGGTGAGGAAGAAATCCCTTTTAGCAGGAAGAAACCTCCAACATGAAGGTGTAGGAATAAATTAATATATAAATAAATAAAAATAAATATATTGTGAGTGAAAAAAGGCCAGTGGAGAAGGAGCGCTCAGTGCATCGTGGAAAGTCTCGTCTTCCAACCTATAGAGGTCTGTGCAACTATAATTTCCCCCTTATAAAATGTAATATGAGCTTAAAATCCCATTGGGCAAACTCATCTGAGTGCTGACTAATGATGTACTGTTACTGACAGCTCCAGAGTAGCTACCAGATGGAGCACAATGTCACATTATTTTGTAAAAAAGATACTGTAAATATTCATGCTGAATTCCCAACTCCAGAAATGTGTTAATGTTAATAAGTCAAAGATTCCACGTAAACAAAGAAACAAACTAACACTTATATTTTTATTTTCTTATTTTGTGCTTTTAGTCCCAGTCATTTAAACCAACCTTGTCAGATACAACAAACATATAATATGAACTTCAAATCTTGACGGTAAAACAGGCGATTGAAGGCACTTTTGGAGTGAAGTGGCAAGAACTCTCAGACACTTGTAAAAACTCAGTTGCCTCTTTTATCAAAGAGATGCAGAAAACACGACATCCCATCATACCCCCGCCTTCCTCTCCTCACCCCTGCTTCTCATCATTAGCGCCGGCGCTTAGCAGAAACTCCAGAGAGACGCGTCTCTGTGTCTGATGCAGCGCTGAGGCAACATGATTAAAGACCGAGCTGGGCCACAAGATAAGACCAGTCACACTGGAGCAAAGGCTTCCAAGCAAGCCTCTGTCATTCCACCTTCACTTATGCCACAGCTACACATTTAAAAGAGTCAACCGTTCACGGAGACATAAGAAGAAATGGAGACATTTGTAAGGTTTTGGAAAATGCATTGAGGGTGTAAAAGAGAAATAGATGCGAGGTAGAAATGAAGGAAATTTGTTTTCATGTGACTTGCTCCCCGGGCCCGTCATGTGGAGGAAGTGTTGGAACAAACAGGCAGAGTTGAGTTGTGGTCACTTAATCTATCTGACCTTGTTTGCTTCATCACCCTTTCAAATCTGTTTTTCAAGTGATCTTTGGTGTGAAAAATAACCACCTGAACTACAAAGTCCAGGGAAAAAAGAAGGACAAGAAGAAGTAGTATTAATGGAAGCATATGTTTATCATTGCTGAGGCAGTTAGATTGAAAAAACAAAACAAAAAAACAATCTGTACGAATTATGATGAACAAAAGGGCGATGACCAGATTGTCAGACAGAAAGAATTAATAGCTGGTGAATTAATCCTTTTTTTAAATGAAAGAATCTGTGTTATCTCCATATTTGTGCACTTTCTGGCAGGAGCAGGTAATATAGCTGTGTTCACTACATTGCTCATTTAGCAACATGATGGCCATCATCCTGGTCTCGTGGCAAAATGAAATAGTCAATAAAATGCAATCTGTTTGTGTACATTTCTTTCATTGCAGTCAGCAGTATTCTGACACTGATAGATTTTGATTAGAGGAATGTTTCATGTCTGCACCGCACATGTTACACAGACTCCTCTGAGCGGACGCCTCGCCGTGGGGATCGTGGCCAAAAACAATACGACTTCAATTCCAGAAAGTTGGAATGCTGTGTAACATAAACAAAAACAGAAGGATTTGGAGATCTCACAAACCCATATTTTATCCACAATAGAACAGAGAAAACATATTGAATGTTTAAACTAAGACATTTGAATATTTCTTGAAAAAAAATATTCACTCATTTTAAATTTAATGGCTGCAACAGGTCTGAAAAAAACGGGACAACAAAAGGCTGGGAATACTTTAAATATGTCATTAGCTACAGCATAGGGTATCATAAAAAATCTGGAGAAGTCTCTGTGTGCAAGGGGCAAGGCTGAAAATCAATACTGAATGACTGATCTTTGAGGACTCGGACACAATTCTGTCATGGAAATCACTGCAATCACTTTAAAGGCCAGCATCTCAGGTGGTAAGAGGGTACACGGCACATCTGGAAAGGCATCATATATGCTGAAAAGTCTATACAGGTTTTAGAGCAATATATGCTTCCATCCATCACGTTTTTCTCAGGCATATTTTAGCAATACAATGCTACACCGCCTACAAAATCTATTACTGCAGCATGGCTTTGTATTTAAAAGTGCTAAACTGGTCTGCCTGCAGTCCACATCTTTTACCAAACTGAAAACATCTGGCACACCATGAAACAAAAAATAAGACAAAGAAGACCCAGGACTGACTCAGGCAAGAATGGGACAACATTGCTCTCCCAGAAATCCAGCAGCTAGTTTTCTCAGTTCCCAGACATTTACGCACTGTTGCTAAAAAACAAAACAAAAGAGGGGATGCCACAGTTTAAAAAAACCAAAACAGCAACAACTAGCTGGTGAACAGAGAGCATTTTTCCATTCAGTAGTTCGCACACAGAACTCAAGTAGACCCACGAGTGATAGTGTAGTTCTGTAACTGTTGGATGTGTGATTAAGTAACTTTTTACTCCTAACAAGTTTGTTTTCCCCAGACTGTGATACTGTTGGTTTAAACTTTCTTCTTTACATCTTTTACTTGAACTCTCTTTCCTCGTGTGATGGACTAAGGCTGAATGTTTTTCCCCAGAAAGGCTTCTTTCATGCTAATAGCTTAAGGAAAAGAAAACGGGTTGACTAAAACAAATGCACCCATTCACAAAGGTTGGAGTCAATGGCCCGACTGTTTGAATAGGACAGTTAGATCAGTTATCTGAAAATATGAATGTGAAGTGAATGTGATCAATTTCCTTTATTAATCAGGGTTTTCAAATCTTCTGCGTTAACAATAACTTTGCATTTGTTTTATTTAAACGACATTTCAATGAAGCTCAGTAGCTAATTTACTGTTCACCGTGCACTACTAACATACAAAACTTTCTGCTAAAAAAAACCATTTGGAAACTGCTACAAGACACTTCCACTGAGCAGGTGCACGACACATAAGCCTATGGCCCAGGCCAAGAACGCTTCAGCCTTAGCACAGGGAAATGTGTCACAGCCTCACCAGTGGTTGGAGGCCTTGGCGTGGACTACAGTCGTGTCCTTGGGGTGGATATGGCGAGAAAGTGGCACAACATCAAAAGACAAAAAGCAAATCTGTCTTTGTCCTTCACGGCTGCCAGGGATTAAAAGGTTGTCCTTTGAACAGTTGGACTCGCAAGGACTTACACAGCAGCACTGCTTCTGTTCCCATTCCTCAACGCCAAGACTGTGAGGACGAGTCCATGCCAGTCCTGCTTTTTGACCTGGTATCCGCTCAAAGAATGAATTTCCTCCTCAGTGCACCACAATGCACCGGGAAGCAAGGGCCAGGGCGCGCGCCTGCTGTGATGTTAATTTAATGACGAGCTGCTGTTCAGATGGCAGGTCCAAACAGCTGAATAAAGCAATTGTTGTCTTTTTGCTCCATTTTGTAAAGACTGGGGGGGCCCTCCACCTCAAGGGGTGCTCTCTCCTGTTTGGTGCCCAGAAGGGAGCAGCTCTTCTGGGCACCAAACAGTAGATCCTCTGTAAGTACACTGGAGTACAGTACTGCAAAGAAAATAAAAAGTTCCCCTCCTCTTCACTGCTTGTTTATTGAAAGAGGCTCATTTGGATTTTTTTCCATCTCCCCCCACAATAAGACTTTACCCTAATTAGTTCATTAATCTTAAGTGAAATTCCACCAAGCCAACTGCTGAAATGTGGCATAACAAACAACATTCAGATAATCAGACAGATTTAAGCTAGCTTGCAATCTAGTTGTAAATAATTATGAGAAACAGCAACATTATAGGTTAGAGATTTGACCAACAGTACTATTTACATAGTAAGTTATTTTCATGACTTTGTTAAAGGGTTAAAAGGTTGTAACCAATTCCTTTAATGAGTAATGCATAACTTTCTAACACAGTAGATATCCATTTTTATGTTCTAAACAATTAACCCATCAATTGTCTCTTCGGTGTCTGGTGTTAATTGCAAAGCAAAGTGTTAATTGGTAAAAAGTAATTACAGCTACTCCACATGGGCTTCAGAGACAGTCTTGCCAAAGTTTTAAGAATTCACTGAATTTCATGAAAAGCTAATTTATTGTCATGGTGACACAAAAACACAAATGTCAATGGTAGTAGAGGAATATACAGAGATTAACTTACTAAAAACCATTTATTCCCGTTATTGCCAGAATTACTTATTGTGATCAGATTAGACATGTAATCTTCCCATCTCTGGAAAACCGACAATGACCCAGCTAAACATTAGCTGCTTAAGAGGTAACATTATGCTTGGAAAAAAAAAATCACACTTTCCCCTTTGATAAACAGTTTTATTACAGTCTCACATCATATTAGAGTTTATTCTCTTACTGTCCCAATGCAGCAATGTTAGATGCACTTCAAAGAAAGTTTCAGGAACGTGGGCTAACAGCAGCTAACATCGTCTTACAGCAGCTAACAAAGGCTAACAGCACTCACCAATAGAAAAGTTAAGGATATCCTCAACAATTCACCTTAGTGTCACTATCATCAGACAAAAGCAACTTTCTTTGACTCATACTGGACTCCATTTACAAAATTTTACAGCTTCCTTCAGAGTAAATAGATGTGGACTGACAGCATAGTCTTGTTACAGATGAATGGCAGCTAGAGTTGTCTGTCCTATAATAGCCACGTTAGCTAGGATTATGGACTTGAATTGAGAGACATAAGAAAACAGAACTCAGTTTAATGCAATCTGCCATCTACTCACTCTATTAGTGAGATTTTCACACCACCAAGAGTTACTTTACACTACCATAATGAAAAACTCCCTTGCAGTTAAATAGTACATTTTGCTTATACTGTCAAAAGGGAGTGTAGCCTACTGTACACTTACCCTAAATATACTGAATTTAACTAGCTACATAGTGACTTGATATTTGTTGCATTTCCTGCACAAAATAACCAGCAACAAGCTTTTTAATACCCCTCTGAGTGACTTGATGACTTTAGCTAAAAGCTAAAGGGGCTTTGAAGCTGTAGGACAGGGATCCTTCTTATTCCTCTTCTCCCTCATAAAGTCTCTTCACCAATGGTGTTAAGTTTCCTTAAAGGCTGGCAGACACTTCTTATCAGCCTGGCACAAAATATGAATACTTAACTGTAACTTAGCATTCAACAATCATATCCAAAGAGGACCACCTGTGGCTCCATCATGCTGGCGAAATGCTAACTCGGAGGCTTAGAAAGGTTTTAAAATAACGCTGTCATAAACGGTCAATAGTTTTTTTTTTCACAACCCTAACAACCACAAAGCTTTGTCTTATGAACACTTGTACTGCATCTTTAAAACACCAGTGAATAGGAAAGTTGTGTCCAAAGGTACATCTTTGTAACATCATGACTCAGCTAATTATGATAGAAAACAACTCTGATTTAACAGAAAACACACATTTGTGCTGTTTTATTCACCCCTGGTAGATGGTGCTGACTAGCCTTCCGCTTTGGTGGTGTAAAAGGGTGTAACATTCAGCACCTTAACTCACACGTATTGGATATGAACACTGAGGGAGGATAGAAAAGGTCAAGTTCAACCAAGTGCGTGCATGCGGGTGGTTGGGTGTGGGGTGTGGAGCGGGCAGCTTAGAGAGGGGAGGGGTGCTGTCACATTAAATTACCTAGTGTGCTTTTGTGCCGCTGACATCCTCAGTGACTCTCATCTTGTGATATATTTAGTCACGCTTAAGTCTCAATAAATGGCTTTCTCAGCGACACGCATGTATTTCAGCACGAACTCGGCCGGCACAGAGAGGAGGGGACAGGAACAAAAATGATGACACCGATAATAAAGAAAACCATTTATATTTCTGCCACTTGTCTAACAGTCTTGCCCAGAGGCGAGGACAAGATTGCACCGGTGCTGTGGTCTGTGGTAAATAATAAATCGCCTTTAATTTTTGGCTTTGTTTCCAAACTTTCTTGCAGGCATTAATTGTTACCAGGAAACGGTCGCAGAAGCTTTCGGAACTGTTTCGCATTTGGTTGCGTTCACAGTGTCTGTGTCACTTTGATGTTAGAGTAATTTGCATGGAAGCTTGTACCAATTTGACAAATCTTTCTTAAAGTTGCATTCAAGAACACTCAGATGATTGAGAGCTACTGCAAAGCAGGACTTTTCCTGTCTAGATCCAATTTATTTCACAGCTTGCTTGTCACAGCACTAATGTTTACTATTTATCTCCATGGTTTGACGGGATGATTTTTTTTTTAGCAGACACTTAAATTGGGCACTACCCAAAAGAGTAATGTAAATAAATTTAGCATTTCGTGGAGCACTGCCAGGATTGAACTTCTTTTTTGTTTATTCTGATGCAGGCTTACTGAGTTTGATCCTCCAAAACTGTGAACAGCAAATCTTTTTTTTTTAAAGAAAAGAAGTGCTAACCAAAGTGTTCCCCTGATTATTTTGGGCAGAGCATCAGTAATACAGCTGTTCCCTGGAATCCTGGCAACAGTCACAAGATTTAATGTTTTAATAGGATTCAAAACACATGTCCCATTGGAAATGTTTTCGAGATTCTTCTTGTGAGAGACAGACGATGCTGACAGTCATTAGAAAAATTATTCTGTCATAACGCCACCCTTTCAGTTGTACATCATCAACAATAAAACAAATATTTCTTACATAAAATGCAAGTGCAGTTCACTTCCAAAGAAAAAGATTCAAGAAGATTCCTGCAGTGAATTAGTCTGTACCACAAACAGCCAAGTACTGCGTGGTACCTCTGGAGCTAAAAATGCAGAGAAAACTGCAGTTCCTCTGGTGGCCACTAGTCGTTTCTTGGTTTCATCAAATAGTTTCCATCACTGTGCTTTAGTTTGGTTGCAGTCCGCCCTTTTATTATCTATTACTTCGACTTATTTAGCAGATCCGTGTCTGTGGATCCGTGGACTCAAACGGTTTCGTTGTAGCTTGCTAACCAGGGGTTGACAGCCATAGATAGTGACATAGCCACCGCCTGGATTATCCAACTTTCAGACACTTAGAATGATCAAAATTTATGAAACGGACTTAATGTTTTGTTGAATATAAAGACAAATGAGTGAGCCCATGAATCTGATCAGGAAAGAACTTTTTTTAGGATGTAGGATTTTGTAACTACAGGTGCTGCCTTTTGGTGGCTATTACAAAAATACAGTGACCTTCTTGGCTTCAGCACCTTTTCTGAAAAGAAAAAAAAAAGTTAAAACAACTTGTTGTGATTTTGTTTTACTACTCTAAGTCGCTGGAGCTGAGCACATTAAACCGTCTGTTAAGCACAGGAGCTCGCAGCGGTTATGCAAGAGTGCCGGACTCGGCTAATCCTTTTATGGAGGAGAGAGGAGCCTGCAGGGTAGAGCTTTCTCATCATTGAGACAAAGCAGCCAGGCAGATGTCTCAGCTGTGCATCCGCCGCCATACACAAAAATCCTCTTGCATACACAACATCCACCCACAAAGTCACACAGACATATGGTCCGTGTGAAAAAAGTGATGAGTGCTTTGTGTTATTAATAGCAGCTCTGATTCGCGCTTCTTATTCTTTGAATCTGCCAAGGCCTCAAACCTTATAACTAAATCCAAAAATACTTCACCTCTAACAAAAAGGTTTGGATAATCTATCCGTATGCAGCAATACCACAGGCCTTGTACACAGGGGAAACCGCCATCATGGAGACTGTACGTCATGGCCGCCGAGACTCTGTGCTCCACTAAAAAGTTCCCTCTCTCTGAAAGAGTGTAAAAAAATGCATTTTTAGACAATTAAATGCCTTTCCACATACAAAAGAGACAAGCAGAAACTTATGAGGTCACTCTGAGCGAGTTAATTGCTCTGCATTGTGAGCGCCAAGGCTGCCAAGCACGGAGCACAATGCAATCTCTGTGGCTGTGATAATAGGTTTGCTCTCCGAGTCAGAAGTTGTGGAAGTGCTCATATTAGAGAGCTGTTGAAAGTTCAGGAGTGTAGCACTACATGGAAGTAATCACGCAGAAGAGCTTGGGTGGGTGGGGGTGTCCATTCCCCCTCAGCTGCTGCGGCCTTTGAGGATCTCATTGTTAGCGCTGCTAGTGGGAGGCATGGAGGGCTCTGTTGCCATGTATCGGCCTCACTCCTTGTCAGGGCCTCAACGCTATGGCAGCAAAGTGGGGGAAAGCTGAGTGTGTTTGTGTGTGTGAGTCTGAGTGGAAATGTTGTGAAAGGATCTGAAAGGGTCAGGGTACATTAAGTTTGGGGAGAGGCTTTGGGGCATTTTCAGTGATTTCTGTACAGTATGTGAGACCACCCACAGAGGCCTTTTCACCTAGAAGAACTCAGTGACCCGTACCTGAACTCGTCCTGGGTCCTTTTGTTTCTACTGTTCCTTGCCGGCTGCAAAGACAAGTCCTGCCTGCTAAACTTCAGCACCCTTCAGGGGTGAGACCAATACAAGTTCTGGGTACTTTCATTGCTTGCGATTTTCCAAAAGGATGTGTCATCATATTTAAATATTAGCAGCCTCTCTATGGTTGTGTAAAAATAAGCCAATCACATGGCAGCATGTAGAGACGTTCAAGACAACCTTAGCACCAGAATGGGAAAGAAAGGAGATTTAAGCTAATTGTTGGTGCGAGGCGAGCTACTCTTAAATATTCCAGAAGCTTCTGATCTCCTGGGATTTTCCCACACAACCATCTTTAGAGTTCACAGAGAAGGGTTTGAAAAAGAGCAAATGTCCAGTGAGCAGAAGTTCTCTGGGCAAAAATGCCAGGCTGATGCCACATGTCAGAGGAAAATGGCCAGACTCAGCCAACTACTCATCACAATCAAGGTATGCATGTGAGCAGGTGCGAGTGAAGCACATCGGGTTGATCAGATAACCCATATGACATAAAGGTAATGCAAGGCCAGGGTTTGAAGATGTGGAACAGCATCTCTGAGCGCCTCTCAAAGCCTGAAGCAGATGGGCTGCAAAGTCACACCAGGCACAAAGGGGGTCAAACTTACTACTAGCAAGGAGTAACTAATGAAGTGACCAGTGTATACTTTTGCTCTAATCTATCATATGAGCTAACACCAAATTGGACGTCCATGCAGGAGCAGCAAATATTTTTATCTAGTCAGTGGATTTGTATTTAAATCCACTGATCTTAACATGTTGCATTTTAGGGTCTAACAGTTTCTTTTTTTTGTATTCTTCAGAGTTCATTGGATACCTGGCAGCATTGTGTAAAATGAATTCTGCCAGGTGACAATAATAAATAAAATAATAAAATAAAAATGGTCATTTGATCTCCGTAACAAAGAAATAAAGTATTCCTGTTGCTATTTTCTGCTTCTTGAATTCCTGCTCCTCTCAATTTAATGGTAACCTGAATGTTTGGCTTTTTAAATTTCAATCACTTAGGATTCTGTGTAATACGAGTTTCCAAACAACTGAGTACACCAGTATGAATCTTGTCAAATACAGACATCAGTCTTGCAAGAGTTTATTGTTTAACCTAAAATGTCTTTTCTCAGTAAAAGTGAGGCTCAAAGTCTAACACCTACTTCCTACTACATCCATCCTGCAAATTAACACAACACAGATAAATCAAAAGACATAAAACTTGACTTCATCTGTGAGGCTGCATAATAATTGTCCTTATAAACTCAACACAAGTGACCCCGGGATGCTGGTGGACAGGGTGAGGTCGCCCTCTGCAGGATTTTAGGAGAACTGACAGTTTCATGATGGAATTCTTAAACTTTCCCCTTGTGCTAATAATCATGCTAATACGTCCTTAGAAAGACATTGTTATCTTGACAGATGCAATTTAAAACAGCTTTCTTGCTCACTGTATAAAAGCACGCTGAAAGTCAGTGGAGACCTTCAGCCCTATTAACATATCATTTTCCCAGCACTTCCCAGAAGAGCATGGCAGTGGATTATAAAGATTCAATTAGCTACACAGTGCGACCTGGACGGGATAATAGAAGGGTAAATTAGCCAGTTTAAAAATAATTTAATTATTTAAGTTAATTTGTTGGCTAAAATCTAAAACAGCCTATTATGAGCTTCTTAGCTGCTGGATCTTTCAAAGAATCAGAGCATGACTCCCACCTGATCCACTCAGAAGTACATTACAAATGAGCTGAACCCATCTTTACTTTAAGGAAGCCATGCAATTTTTCCTTTTTTCTTCATACCATCAAAATGTAAACATTTTAAGCACTCACTGCCACAGCCTGCCACATTTAATATACGTAATTTTTCCAGCATTTTTTAACCCTCAGAACTTTTGTACAGGAGACCGTCACATGGAAGTGGACACAATTTAAAACCAAAGCATTGCTCTCAAAGCAAAACATTTCTTTAACCAACTTTAAGCTTCAAAAAAAGCAGCAAAATTGCTGCAATTTAAAGTCACTGAGTAACAGCAACGAGCACAGCTACTCTGGGTGTTTGATGTGTTTCCTGATAATTCAGTGGAGAAAACTTTAAAATGTGCATTGTGTGTAAATGTTAATACCATGTAGGATAGACGCCCTGTGAGAATAAGTCACAGCATTTGAAAGGTCTAACTTTTCAACCTTACTTCGATATCAGGCTCATCACATGCAGGTCAGGTTTTAATACTTGAATTTAGCTTTTTGCCTAATGGAGAAACAATTATGTTTACATATTCTGGATAATAGTTTGGACATTTCAGTGTGATGGAAAGAACATATATAGAGACTTTTCTGTTTGAGGTGCACTGTGCACTCTGATAGCGTTAAGTTCTTCGTCCACGTATATTCTCTTTCATAACGGGTCAGGAATACGTAACTTAAAAGGTAAAACTTCTCCTGCCTTTTTAAGATGCTGTGCAAAAAAAGGCCAGCTGATCTTACATAGGAAGATTCTGCTTTAGTTAGTGGTGTTTAAAGTGCTTCACTGAAATAGACTGAAAGGTTCCTGCAGCACAGTCAGCAGCTGCAACAATCCTGGTTTACACGGTGTAGGTACAAAACCTGCGACAGCTTCTCCTCCTTCAACACCGAGCTGCCCTGGTTATCCCTCATAGGTCAGTAACATCAGTTCAAATGTGTGTGAACATAAAGATCATATAGGCATGCAAACTAATGCAGATGGGCTGTATTTGATTAAGGCGAGCTTTGATTCCAGGCAGTGTTTATATAGAAATAAACAACTCCAGAGCACTGAGGAGCAACTGGCTGACTTGATTTGTTCAGCCAACTCAAAGGCAAACTGGGGGAGTTTGTAATTTTTGCTGTAGAAATCATTCTTCTTGGTCTTTTTTGTTTTACTTCTTACGGTGCAATACAGGTGATAACGTATTTAGAGCGCGGGCTGTAAAGAAGTACTGCATTTTATGAACTTTCATAATATTTCCCACCAATAAAACTGCAAACCAGAGACTGAAAGATGAGATGAAAGTGTGGAAAAAAATAAATCACTCAACACAATAAAAGATCTCTATAGGCTACAAATGTCATTTTTATTATTACTTTAAATAATGTCTAAATAAAGGGACTAAAGACATGCTCATGTGACTTCTTCCATTATCAAAAATATGGTGTGGGGTGATGTTTACAGCAGAAATCTATCCAGGGAGGAAAGCGTGCATCACAATGCGAGACTGTGGTGGAGTCCACTGAACTTTAAAATGAGTCCCACCATCACCACGGACGGTGTCGGCTGTCAGAAATCGGGGGCAGTGATTTTATTGAAAACAAATGTGACACTCAGAAAAGAAAAGATGGTTTTGTTTCAAATAAATGGAAAGACCTGGATACATTTCTACTCCCCTCCCCCACCACCCATGTTTAACTACAGAAATTAAAAAGCAAAAGACATAAAGGAACACACAAAGGGGGCAAAAACAGCTATTTTAGAATCGACTCCCTTTGGTAAAAACGGTAATAAATGGTCTTGCATTTATCTTTTTCATATACATACTAACTTTAGCCATTTATCACTAAAGTCCACAGTAAGCTTGGAAAGTATTACTAGCACAACAACACAGATCTGTCATAAAAAAGTCTGAGACTATATACACAGTGTATTTACAACATGAGGGCATGAGCAAGATGTGCATGTGTGTGTTTGTGTGTTCGTATTTGAGTGTGTTAAAGCTGGTGTATTGGCGGAGGGCATCTTAAAAAGGTTGACTTCCAGGGCGGCGAGGATTGTGTGTGTTAATAGAACTATATATAATATATATACACAACACACACACTGGAATACATGTCAGTATCTGACATTCACGAGCTATACAATTTTACAGTCTGAGACCAAACAGTGTTGTGAGGCCCCTTTTTTTTTTCTTTTTTTAAAACATTAGATGTAACAGTGCTTTTTTCTAAGTTAACCCGACAACGCGGTTTGGAGCTCAGGCACCGTTTCTAATAGTGCTGCCATGTGTTTTGGAAAAGAAACTGTAACCCTCTTTCAGTCTGCTTGATGAGACATGATTGTGATTTGGCCGTAACACAGGAATGTCTGAACCAGATCTCTCAGACTTTACCGAGCTCCCCCCAAACCTTCAATCTGGGAAACAAAATTTCTGAACAGTTTCCCCCTTTTTTTCTAAATAAGTGCACTTGTCCATCATATTGTTCTCAGTGAATACTACAGAAAATACTACAGAATAACACTTTCATAAATAAATCCCTGTGTATTTGATTTTGATGGAACTCGATTACTTGGATGGCTTCAGACTGTCTAAGGCTGAATTGAAGCTCAGCCGTGATAAAGTTAAAAAAAAAAAAAAAAAAAAAAAAAGCACCACACTCTCTTTTCTTATGTCGCTAAGCTCTGTCGTAAAGGCTCGAGGAAGTTTGTGACGTGGCTCTGAGTGCTGGTAAGAGCTCAGGTCTGCGACTGGAACATGACCATTCCTAAGTTTTGGCACCGAAGGCCCTGGGGAAAAATAAATTTAAGAAAAAAAATAAAAATAAAAATAATAATAATAATAATAATATGGGCCCAGCTAAAAACGCTGGTTAAAATTTAAAAAAAAAAAAAAAAAAAAAAAAAAAAAAAAAAAGGATTTCAGTAATCCTGCCCACCCCGGTTTCAACACAAACGGCAGCTAGCTTAATTGTGCTCCCATGTCCGCTTTAAAAACACATTGACGACCTTTCGTCTCTACCTCTATTCCTGTTTGATATCAGACCTAAACCCCCCAAAAGTCAGTCTGCTTCCGTTTGCCCTCGTGGGTCTGGCTGGCTACGGTGCCTTGCTAGGTGTGCTGTATTTCACACGATATTTGTTGATGTTCATGAAGTGAAGGACCTCTGGGTTACGGGTGGTGCTGCAGGGCAGTAGGCCTTCACGTCCCTCGCCCATCAGCCACTTGTTGGTCTCGGCGCTCATGTCGCGGGTGACGTGCTCTTTGACCCACGCCTCCACCCAGGCCTGGAAGCGTTTGTGTAGTCGCGTGCTCACCCTCTCGTGTGACTGAGGAAAAACAAGACTGATGTCACGAAACAGATTTTCTACTCACTGAACACAGAAACCTCAAACTAAGCCCAAGCCCTCCGCCCTCACTGACATCTTACAGAGCCAAGAGTTGAAACAGAATGAATGGGAGGTCAAAGGTCACTCACTTTCCTCCCTTATGATAAATACAGGAACGCTGTAACCAAGAAATATTTCTGGCATAACAGCTAAATAACGACACTAGCTGGTAAATACCTGGTGAGCTCGCAGCAGGGCAGTGCGTCGGTACATGTAATCCTCAGACTTAAAGACGTAGACCATCTTGTATGAGTTTAGTTTGAACATGCACTCCATTTTCTCCTTATCCAGCGATTTCTTTCCACCCTCGCAGGCCTCCTTGTCCAGCTGCTCTCGGCCCTTCTGGTACTTCCTGATCCGTCTCAGATTCCTGGTTTAGACAAACGTGATGAGATTGACTCATGAAATCGAGCAGGAATATGTCAGGACAAGTCAATTAGGGTTGCTGTAATCAAAAGCCTCCTGTTTGAATTTTACAGGGCGTGGCCCATCAGAGAGCGATGAAATGTGGAAAACGCACCTGGGAAGAAAAACTGGCTTCTGAGCGAGGTGCTCCCTCAGCTCAGGAGTTGTGGAATCTGGGTTTAAGTAGCGTCCCACATAATCAGACCAACGCTGCAAACAGAAAACAAGCACAAAACCCAAGTTTAACACACACATTATGAGTGTGAAAACACGAGCACTGCGCCAGTATTACCACAAGTCTGGCAACAGGTTCTTACTAGTATTTCCACACACTGGTTATCTTGATTACAGGCCTTTAAATGACTAGTCTAAGTGAACTGAACTGTGTGTAATAAAATGCCACATTTCAGCAGTGTGGGAATAAAAGAAGAGCTGCTACTGCCATACAAATACTCTTATCAGTGCGAGTATTTAAACAACATTTGTGCAGCATTGTTGCCATTTTACAGTTGATTAGACATCACAGAGCCTGTTTATTTAAAGGGGACCTATTACACATATACACATCATTTATATAATAGCCATGTTTTGTTTTTTTTAATCCTTAATGTGAACAAAAAAACCCCAAAAACCCAAAAGAGTAGATGGATTATTGGCTTAAAAATAGTTCCTGATGCTAATGGACCTTGACACTCAAGATTTACCGTTGTGTTTCTTACCTCGGCCTCCATGGGCTCATCTGAGTTCTCTTCCTCTGTGTCGAGCAGCTCCACCGTGAGCTGCACTTGTCCTCGGTTTCTCAAAAACATCACCTGAGAAAGCAACAGGACGGACAGTTTAAGACACTTTTCAAACGAAAAATAAGGACTCAACACAGAGGGAACACCAACGATCCCCTTTAAACCAGCACTCTGTGACAGTGGAGAGAAACAAGAAGGCTAAGGAGCGAAGAGAAAGTAAGGACAGAAAAGAACATCGTCAGAAAGAGATGGGCTGATCCGATATTTGGATTTCGGCTAAAAACTGGCAAGTAGTTGGACTCAGTGTAGTGACAACAGACCATAAGTCTATGATATTCTCTATCCAAGAGTAAGAAATAATTTAATGTGTCAGATTAAAAAAAATATCCTGAGGGCTCAGATTACAGGAAATACTGCAACATTTTACTCTTTTATTCCAGTTTTTAGATTTACTGAGCTTCAGATTTTTGAACACATTATAAAAAGAGTGGAAATGGATGTGTTCAGTGGAAGTTTCCATCTCTCTTTCGTAACAAGTTAGTTTGCAGTCAAAGTAAACAGGATGAATGGGTTTTAGGTATTCACCTATAAAACCAGTTGGGTAATTTCTGTTTTTAACAAAATGGGATAAATATTTAATGTAAAGTGAAGCTTTAATGAAAGCGAAGCTGAAAGTAGGGCAAAAAGCAAATCTGCTCGCTGGTGACAGGTGGCTTTAGCAGCTTTAGTCAATGGAAGCAATGAGTGAGTGCAAATGGTGATCCTTACTCCCCATTACTGCAACCATTTTAGAGGGTAGGAACTGGTTGGTGATTCACACCCTCTTATGTACTCTCAATGAAAAAACCCTACTACAGAAGTCATGCTGATTGCACGTGTCTGTCACAAACCTGGCTGCTGTGTAAATCTCACAGTCTTTGCCAAGGGAAAGACTGAACGATACTGCTTGTGTTTTAAAATGTGGAGATCATTTATTGACAGTGAACGCACCCAAAACACAAAAAAAAAGAAAAAAAAAAAGGGAACTCTCCAGTTAGTAAAAGTAGGACGTTCTTCACAGCAACAAATTAAGTTTGACATCTGGACTGTGCAGGAACCAGTCCTGCAGCCTTGTGGAAAATTACTTTTAAGTACCTCTTCTAAACTTTAAATGAGCCAATTTCCATATTTCCAAAGCTTTAGCAAAAATCTGCCGTCATGCCATGGCTAGGTTTGAGAGCGAGCGGCAACTTTATTTACCTTAAAGCAGTTCTCGTCAGACATGAGCTGCTCGGCTTTCCGCTGATAGATCGTCTCTGCGGAGCTCCTGGAGGACTGTGTGGACAAGCTTCCTCCAGTGGCTCCGCTGGCGCTCTCTGCCAGGTAGAGGTCTGTTACCTGGACGCAGATCTCATCACTCACAATGTGCTGGAGCTGAAGGAAAGAGAGTTAGTGACTGGCTGGTAAACAACTACAGCAGCTCTTTCCTTGAGAAAACAAGCCAATACCTGCCGGACGATGCTTTGGATGAGCTTGTCCATCGTGAACGCGATGTAAGCGTGAATGGTGAACATTTCCCTCAGAGAGTCCTCGTACTGAGATGCTTCCATGTTGCCATCCAGCAAATTCCGAACCATCTCCAAGAAAGCAGAGTAGTAATCTTCCACCTCAATGTCCACTGGAGAGAAGAAATATTTAATAAAAACAGATCACTAAGTGGAACAGCATGAGGGGAAAAAACATTTCCACTTTTTGTTACAAAAACTACTGGTGAGTTTTTCCTCAAGCTACATGTTACTTACATTTTATTGTTCCTACAGTCACAGCACATTCGTTTAACAACTGATTTGAACATTTTACATGTTATATTTAAAGCTCTTCATGGCCTAGAGATATACTGGAAATGCAGTCCCTGCAACCAGAGCACAGCCTGCAGACTGTTTCCACCTCAAGCTAAAAGAAGGTGACCGAGAGATGCAGTCGTGGTCCGACTTGCCTGATAAACGGCAACTTGTTTCATCAGTATCTTCTCTCAAATCACTTTTAAAGACTTCACGTCAAACTCTTGATACGACACTTAGGTCTTGTCATGCGTCTTCCATTTTAAAACATTATGCCAAGTGTTCTAAGATTTTACTTTGTGTTTGAACTATTATGTTTTTGTTGAATCTGGTTTTATCGTGTGCGCTGCGTTTAAGCACTTTACGAGGATAGCATTGATAGGACCTTTACAAACAGACATGGTACAAAAGTCAGAAAAGGAAAAGCAAACAAATGTAACACAAAATCGGGGTATACTGTTACTCACTGGGCTCCTTCAGTCTTAGTTGGATGGCTGGATTGTCATTTTTCTCCTTCTTGAGCCCCAGGACTTCCCTCTCCCAGTCCCGCTCTCTGACCTCCTCTTCGATCTGCCGCTCCGCCTGCTCGTACAGCCGCAGCAGACGTGAGCAGAGTGTCTGGTGAAGCCGCAGGAAGACATACCAGTTGTTGTTGACGAGGAAGAGGTTGTAGGCATCGTCGCAGCCGCGCAGCTTCTGCGCTGCCGTGTTGCTGAACAGCAGCTTGGACTTTGAGGGACTCCCGCTGCCCGGGACACCGTTGTGCTTTTTAGAAGCTCCTTCCTCCAGTTCCATCTCCTCTTCCTCCTCCTCCTCCTCTACATCTGAAAGCTCGCCCCGCTGAGAAAACAGCATGTCAGGGACGAAGTGATAGATGATCTGTTTGATTTTGTATTTGTCCTCCTTCTGAATGCTGGTCTGCCGCTTCACATGGTGGATGATGAGGGCCGCTGCGTCCTCAAGGATTTGGCTGTCCTCGTAGGACAGTGTCAGGTGGGGGCCTGTGACTGGAGTGGTGGTCTCCTCAGAGCCCTGCTCCTGACGCTGCAGAGCAAAAAAAACAAAACTTCAGTAAAAAAAAAAATTTCTAGCAGTGTATAGTCAACCTTTATGCTTGCCAAGTGCTGAAAATGATCACAGAAAGAAAGAAAATGACCTCATCATAGATGCTTTCGATTTCATTGAGCAAGGACTTTGATCGAAGCACTTTGGTGTCATTTTGCTTGAAGTTAATGCCTTGATGGTCGAGAGACTTAAGGTAATACTTCTCGTTCTGCTCCCTCCAGATCTTGTTGAAGCCTCGCTGGGCTTCCCGCCACTCTTCCTCTTTTGTCTTTAACCTGTTTGAAAAGAAAAGTAATGTAAGAACTCCAAATCTGAATGACAATTTAAACAACAATCTGCATCTTTCAGCGCGTGACACAGAGGTAGGTGCCAGATCATTCTGTTTCTCTTAATCCATTTTTGGATTAACCATTCCAACATGATATTTGTGCTCCCTTCCTTGTGTGGATTACTGTGTTTATAAATTGTGGGCCAACTCACAGAATGGATTCATGTTATTTTAATCTTCTAACCTCCACAGAGACAAAGCAACTGTGAGTTAAAGACATACAGTAAATGATTTGGCCCTTGATTCAAGCTGTACCTTTTCAAAACGATGGGGACAGAAACAGCAGGGTTTTTCTTCAAGCCGTCAATGATGTCGGGCGCTTTGTCTCCGTATATCCTCTGGATGGCCTTGCGGTGAATGACCTCTGAGGAGCCACCCAGCATGTTGTCCAAGCGGAACTTGGCCTGTTCCTCCGCGGACATGCGGGACAACTTCCGCTGCACCGTCTCCAACACTCTGATGGTAGCCAGATTGGTCTCTAATACAACATCCAGCTGTTTGAGGACAAGAGATTTTTTCAGTCATTATTCCAATTTAACTTCAAAATTGGAAATTTTCTGGAAAGGCAAAATAGCATCTACCACAATGTTTTTCCCCCTTCAAGGATATAGTCTTTTTGTTGTCATCATTAACACAAGTTACACGTATTAGCTCACCTCAAAACGTTCATCTTCACACCTGTAGATGTGCTCCTCATACTGAGTCTTCTTGGAGCTGACAAAAGTGGAGTCTTCAGACCAGGAGGGGAAGGAGACCCAAGTGTCGTTTAAGACCTGGACACAGCAGGAAAAAAAAACAAAACACAAAAATTAATACAGACGTCAACTCAAACTACATTCATGAGGATGAGGTTGACTGTTAGCGTTAAGCAAAAACGGATCCAACAAACTACAAAAATATGAAATTAATTTTTTTTTTGCAAATCCAATTTTTTATATACAATCTTCCAATATCACTCTAAAGTATTAAAAAGATTTTTTTCTTATTTTCTGACAGCATTGCATATTATATTCATATACGTTATATCAACCAAGGAAAGAATTTTCAGCTCATGTACAAGTTATCCCTGTGAGCCTAAAGGCTAAACTCAATGAGAGCAGAGAAGCTAAATAAGGGCTTTAATGCACACAGCTCAGGCTGCGAGTACAGAAGCCCCTCCCCTTCCTACTGTACAAATCCTGTTTGCAAATGCGAACCAATCAACCAGGAAGAAATGACAAGTGAGTTTCAACAGCTACTTTCAGAAATGATAAACAAGATAAATCTAAATCAAAGCAGAAAAAAGGACAACTGCTGTTAAAGAACAACACAGTAGCTTTATGAGCGCCTGGATGTCCACTCCTCTCTCACCTCTTTACAAAGTGGAGTTCTGCCTGTACACTTGGGCTGCTGGTAGCTTTTAGGCAGGGCTCTGTAACTGGAGCCTAGTCTCTTACAGGAAGCATAATCAATCTCCATGGCGATGCCCTCGGTAGCCCGCTCCTTGGGGTATGTTTCAATGTGGGACATTTCACGATACCCCAGGAAGTTTTTGAACCAGTTGAATAGCTCAGGGAATTTTCTGTTTAACAGAAAGATATAAAAAAAACAAACAAAACAAAAAAAAAAACAAAAACACACAACCAAAAAATAAAATAAATAAATCTATCAAATTTACTGCAAAAGTTATATTTTACGTGATCCGAGTTACTCACCCTAAAAACGGCAGCACCAGCTGCACCAGTTCAGCTCTGGAAATCACCTCCTGGTTAAAGATGACCAGACATCGCAAGAAGTTGTCGTAGGCCTCTGCACTTCGCAAGGCTTTGCGCACCTAAAATATAAAAATCTGCTGAAGTCTTGTGGCATAAGTCAAGTTTTTGAGAACAACAAGAACCACCAACACAAAGCCTGTGCTCTTCGGATAAACTAGCAAATAAAGTTAAGTTGCTCTGTGATTATGTTAAACATTGTTTGGACAGAGGAGTGCAGAGGGGGGATAGTGTATATATTGGAACAAAGGCTGGAAAATATGGAGCTAACATGCAGGAGGAAAAGAGGAAGAATATAGAGAAGAATCATGGATGTAGTGAAGGAGGACATGCAGTGGGTTCGTGTGACAAAAGAGGAAGCTAGGGACAGGGTGGGATGGAGGAAGACGATCCACTTTTTAATTCCCCTTTCCTCTTATTCAAACTAAAAAACAAAATACAAACTCACCTTCTCAAAGAACAGAGATTCTGTGCCGACTCCATGCTTGCTGGCCTCTGCCACTGAGGAATCCTTCAAGTTCAGTAACTTCGGCTTCTTCTGCAGCATTCCCAAAACGACATTCAAGACACAGGTTCAATAATTTAAAAACCAAAACTTTCAAACACTTCACATAAAGCAGGAACTCCAGCAACACTTGAGGGAAGACGAACAACTTTAATAATCATCTTCCCTCAAGTGTTGCTGGAGTTCCTGCTTTGTGAATTCTTTCATCCTTCCATGCACCTTGGAAGCAGGTGAAGTTGTGCTAGAAAATTTTTGCTGCGAAACACTTCACATAAAACATGGAAATAAAACCAAATTGGACTTAGCAGTATGAGACTGCATGTACCTTGATAGGGGGCGTGGCCCCAGGCGTGGGATGGCGACGGATCTGGCAGCCGTTCTGATTGGGCCTCTGCTTGTTGTTGAGCTGAAGCTTTTTGGCAGTGCCACCGTGGTCGTTTCGTACAGACTCGGCCTTCTCAGCAGTGGTCTTATTTAATAGCTACGACGAATACAAAACACAGATTAAGACACGAGCGCATCAACATGACAGATCACAGACTACGGGGGGGAACATTATTCTGAGAGGCTGATTTTAATGAATAAACTTTACCTTTGTGTTTAAGGTGTCTCTAATAAATCTGAACTCATGAGTAGAATACGGTACATTAAATACATGGATTTTCTCACCACTGAACTGTTGGCATCAGGGAGAAACTGCCCAAATTCAGAGAGTAGATCCTCCTGATTCTTGAAGAGCCTGGCCACCTGAGCATAAACCTCCTGTTCAGTCAGAGCTGGTGTGTAGTTTCCTCCAGCCTCCTTGGCATTACGCTGCTCCTTCTGTGGGTGGAGGAACACAAACAAATTGAGTGATTAAAAGTCGCTCTACTGGGCTTTTTAAATATTTTTCCTGTCATATATCTCATTACATGAATTGTGGCCGCTTCTGTGTAGTCCATAGTAGAAGCCAGGCTAAATGACCAAGAGCAGCACTAACAAAAAACAGTAGCTTTTCCATACATTTTGACACTGCATGCAGGAACAGTACAGGGCTACAGCAAAAACAGCTGGAAATCAGCATAAAAGGTCCTCTTTAAAAGCTCCTTTTAATGTAAATTCAAAATTTAAGCTCAGAAACGCTTTAGAACTTCACTCTGGCTTTCATTTTGAGACACTGGCCTGGTAAGTATGGAGGATCTCCAGGAAGGCTTTGTAAATGTCGGGCTGGCCCTGGAAGCGGTTTTTGATCTTGTTGACGTAGTTGATGGCATGGTTGAATTCCACTGGCTGGTTGTTCTGCATGGGTGGGCCTGTGGGGGTCCCGCTGAGTGGTGGGTGGAGCTGCATAGGTGGCGAACGGGGAGAGGTGTAGGCAGGGATGGACGGATTGCTCTGGCTGCTTGGTGTTAACGCCTGGGGCTGAGGAGGCTGAAACAGGAAAGATTTTAAGTGTACTGAAACACATGCTTCACAGTAAAAAAAAAAAAAGTTTCTACTCCACCACATTTTATTCTCACCTTGCTGGTCTTGGCAGGCGTGGGCTGTGTTAGAAGGGGCGGAGCAGTGGTGGTTGCAGATGAGGGAAGCGGAGGCTGAGGTTGGGGAGCAGCTCCCGATATGGGGATGTTCTGGACTGAAATGCCATGTGGGGTGATGTGGTGGATCTGACCCGGTGTCGTCACATTGACTAGGTCGTTGGTCTGGACCTCGATCTTGTAGCCGGGAGGCAAGAAAGTGTTGAAGCCCATGATGAGGTCAGGGTGACCTTTGAAGAGTTGTGACACTCTGCTGATCACTCCGGGAGTGTCAATACTGGAAACGCAAAAGCAGAAAGAATTTGAAAATTCAGTTATACCTGGGGAGACATCTCGAGTACATTTAAAACCTGGCAACATCTCAGGCATCAAGAGCAGTGTGTACTCTTAGGACTTTAAATTAAACCATATAAATGCATCTCTGTAGGTGCTAACTGTACAAGAGTTGTTGCTTGTGAAAAAAATGCCAGCTCGTTTTATGGAGAAGGGGAAAAAAGTAAAATAAACGACTGGTCAAAAACGTTTAATGTCTAGGTCCACGTTAGTACCACGAATCATTTCGTCTACACATTTCATTGTTGTTGTTTACTTCGCTACGCGGCGGCCGCAGCAGCTAGCGAAAGTGCCAACCTAGCATGAAACAAGCTAACTCGAACAAAACTAAGCTATCCTAAGCTAAGCTAAGCTACGCTAAGCAGCAGACTCGGAGGTGCTTCACCCCTGAAATACCATTACCTTCTGTTTGTATGTTTGCAAAAGTGTTTGTTGCTTTTCTTCTACTTAACTGCAAACCGTGTCCAAACTCAAGTGACATGACTGAAAAGATCCGCTGACGCTTATTCTAGCTCGCTCAGGAACTTTCCCTCTCAATTTGTTCGCTCAGAGACGCAGTTTAGAAGCGAGAATGTCGCTGCTGTGGTTTAACACGTGTCGAGAAGCTTTTTATTGCAATTGTGCTAAATTAAGGCGCCGTCCTCGGCTCGTTAAAACGTATTATCATAACTTCACTCCAGTGCGACCGTCCGTGAGGTTATTGGATTCAGTATGGAGCCGCTACCATTCACGATGAACCGAAAAAAACTCATGTAAATAAATTAGATAAATAACCCCAATACTTTTCCCCCACTGTATTTAACTGCTCACTTTAATTGTACGCTAATACGATTCAAGAAAAAAACCTGCATTATAACTTTCCTGCCATTGAATATTTATTTATTCGTCTACTCCTGTAGGTAACACGATCAAATTTTAAATTTGCTCTAGAAAATCGGTCAACCTTTAAGGGATCAATCTTTAATCAAAACCACCGTGGCCTCACCTTTGGGATTTGAACTCTTTCATTATGTCTAAAAAGTCGTTGTAGACCTGTGGCTGGTTGCCAAACTGCAGCTTCACTTGATCCAAGTAAGACAAAGCGTCTTCCACCTTAGGGAGAGCAAGAGAGAGAGAGGAAAGCCAGCTTTATGTGCCATGATTTTTTTTTTCCAAAACACTGGTACCTGCATCAGCTATAAACTGAACTGAATTTCACAACTGATGTGTGATCTGCCTAAAAAGGACAGATTTTCTCTACTACCACACATTTTAAATGTTTCAGTCTAAGGCATAATGAACCATCACTATGAATGGATCTTATTTGTTTTTACAATCATGGTGCAAATTTAAATAAAAGCTACCAAAAAACAACAAACTAAAAAGCAAATGACTTAAAAATAAACTCATTTCCAGAGAAGTTCTAATAATGTAGCTTTGTTAATTTCCCCAAACCTCTTTAGCATTTTCAACTGTAAAAGTAAAATTAGATTTACAGACCTTGAGTCTCTGGAACTGCTGCTGGCCCTGTGCAGAGGCCTGAGGAGCAACTGTATGGGTGTGCCCTGACATGACCGAGGGCCCGTGGGACTGCACTGCCGGGCTGTGGTGGTGGGAGCCCCCATGGACAGCTGGGCTTGGAGTGTGCCCATGCCCGCCACTGTTCTGGGCCACTGTGGGAACCTAGGAAATCAGAGAGGTTTTATTAAAAGTACAGCAAATAGTACCATGTGAAAGTGCCACATAGTCCTGAGTTTTGTTTAGGTAGTGCCAAATCACAACAACAGTCCCCTCAAGGTGATATAAACTGAGACACATAGACAGAATGTGCACAGCTGACAGGTGGGGAAGCCTGGAGCATGAGTTGTGAGTGCTTAGTAAAGAAAAGTTGCTATGTCCTCACTAAATGATAACTCCTCAAACAAAACGATCAAATAAATCTTGAGCGGGCCAACGCGGTGTACCTGATATCCTTGTGGGACGGAGTACTGGACGCCTGCTGTGGGCTGCATGTTGTCAGACACGGCCTCGTACACAGCCGGAGCTGGAGCAGGGGCCAGGACACGATGCTGGAAAGCCTCCGCGTTGCCACCGAGGCGCCGCTGCGGGGACGCAAAAACCGTTTCCGGATCCTCCCCACGCCGCTTCATTATGTACGCATACTCGGGAGAGCTGCGAGATCTGTAAATACACAGCAACATATGGAGCCCATTTTCTCAGACCTCTGAGAAGTTATCTGAATCGATTACATCACACTAACAATTTCATTCAAGAATTTGTGGGAATATATATTTTTTTGCTTGTACTGTGAATTTATAGACACACAAACACACACACAGTGAACCACTTTTCTTGTTTGGCTGTGGCAGAAAATGATTGCATAACCATCTTCACAGTACGCAGATTTATTGAAACGTCTGATGCTTTCAGCACCAAAAAGAAGCCTCTACGTTTATCAAGGTCAATAAAATGTGACCATATTGATTCATTAACATGTGATTTGACTACTTTGACAGCATTTTTTTCTCATTAGAAACTATATCCAAATTTTATGCATGAATATGGCGCTTCATGAACAGCTGTTCGGCCATGTGCATGTTTGGAGAATTCAAGAAAAGCTGGCAGGCAAAGGTGAACTACACACAGGATACAGCACCTGGGAGTCTTGAGTCCCCACTTCTTCTTTCTTTCTTTTTTCTTTCTTTTTTTTTTGGGGGGGGGGGGGGGTGTCTTTTTGTTGTTTTGCATTGTGCACTTCTGCACCAGTGTTATCTGTACCCTCCCTCTTGCCCGCCGCAGCAAGAATGCCACAAAGTTACGTTTACTGCAAAAGTTCCCATGTGAGGCCGGGGAACATATTTTGTATTTAGTGAATTTTCTATTTTGATTTTATTATGTGTGGGGGAAGCCTGGTTGCTGTGTATGAATTTCCTTCTGATTAATAAGTTTTTTTTTCTTAAGTTAGTTTTACAAATATTCCTGCCCATATTTAAATTAAAAACATAACACATTTTAGCCAGTATTTTTCAAAGGGAAGAAGACAACTGTACAGGAGTATGGTAAAAATGAAAAAATGGTGTTTACCACTCCAGCAGTGCACATAAAAAAACTGGCTAAAACAAGGACTTGAATCACAAATAATGTAGCTGATGAAGCTACAAAATGTGTGTACCATAATAATTTAATCATGGGTAATTCACTACTTTCCAATACTGCTCCGTGTACTTGCACTTTATTTAAGTACTTGCATGTTTTGCTGCTTTCAGCTTCTACTTTAGTGTATTTTGGATGGAAATAATAAACTTTAATTTTCGTCAGAGTTCTAGTTTCTTATTATTTTGCAGTTTTCAAATGTATACATAATATACACAGGTAGTATTAGCTATAATAATACGGCAGTATACAGGCAATTAAATCAACTGCTACATTAAAGTAATAGCCACGTTAATGAATCGATGAACATGATTTAATTATACCCCGCCCCCCCTCCCTCAGCAACACGCAGCCAAAGTGTATTGTGTATTTTTCTGTTATTTCTGGCTACGCCGCTGACAAAAATACCGGTTAAAATATTTCTACGACAACTTGTGGCTTGTCGCGGATCCCCTGTGCCTTGTCTTATCTGTCCCGTGTCTCTACGTGATACATGGATGACAACGTTAGCATGAACTGAATGTACGACTCGCGCTCCGAGCAGCCAATGAGACACACAGCCTACGTCACCGACAAACAGGTGCTGTGGGAACGTGGAAGTCGGTCTGCCATTCACAACTTCCTCAAGACGACGGCAACTCGCGGGCACTCGAAGGAATGGCGTACTTAAAAAAAAGATAAAAGCGATAAAGTCAGGCAGCTAATAAAATTCTACACGCGTGTGTCGAGCAAAAGTAACACAATGATAAACTCGAGTGCTCGTGCGCTGCTGCTTCTGACGCTTCCTCTCTGCTCCCACCAGCAGCTGAGTTCCACCGTGCCAGCAAACGAGTCGTTCCGCACGGCCAAAGAAAGCCAGCCTGTGGTATTTACAGACAGAAGCGCAGTGTAGTAACGTTACAGTCCTCCAATATGAAAACGCGGTTGTGTCTATTACACGGTAACAGCCCCACAACCGCGGTTCTCCCGTCCCGTTTACAGGCCTTTACAAGCAGCGACCTCGAGTTACGCTTTCCCCACGCCCGCCATTTAGAGCGTGGCGCAGGAGTTCAGCGCGTTTACACTCCCATTTTCCAGCAGGTAAGAGCCAAGAGCAACTCGTACGCAAGGCACCCTGCTGAACGGTCAGGCTAAAATAAATGTATACTGTTTATTTTAATTAACTTTGCTGGGAACTTGTTCTGTCGACGGGAGTTGTTTGCTGTCTGCTAGCAGCTAGCTAATGTAAACAACATGAGTAGCCTGACACCGATCGCTGTCCGGGGCTAGGAGAGGGAAGCACATGCAGCTAAGCCATTAGCGATCTGGTGGGCTCTCGCTGAAACGGCGAATATTTGCTATTGATTTGCCACACTGATGGATTTAGATCAACTTATGAGTGAACGGCATACAAAGAAGCATCGATCATCTACGTGATCTTGTTAAAACGTCTTCTGACTGGAGGGAGTTAGCTTGCCAACACTAGCTTGCTGAATGAACTCACCCCTCTCTCCCAAATAGCAAGCAGAAGTTCGGTGATGATGGTACGATAATCCGTTCGCTCGTGGTGAAAGGCTACACCACTGACTGGAGAAGACAGAAACTCAGTGTATCTGCAAAAAGCAATTAATCGATGGAGTATTACTTGAAATAAACAATTCAAGCTACAAAGTGAGAATCTCCCCTACAAACGAAAACAATCTCCGTTCGGTTAGCTGGGGTGGGCGGGGTTTTCACCCTGGAGTGAAAAGCGGTCCTCCTTTTAGGAGCTATTGGTCAGTCTGTTCGAAGAACCCGGACAAGGGCGGGGCGACGTATTCGGTTGTGAAATTGAACTGTCAATCAAAGATTTCTCGAGTAGTTACCAAGCACACCCTTTTGACTTGAAGCGCGATAATGCCAGCACAGAGCGGAGAGGCTCAGCTGCAGTATAAATGGGGAAAGCATAATAGCACCATGTTTAGAGACGAACGTAGAAAGCACAGCCTGTCCATTATTAAGGTATAACACGGTCACGGAGGTGTTAGATAAGGCGCCGCATGAGTTTTATCAAGAGGAATAAGCATGTTACTGACCAGGGAAAAGTTTAAAGAGCATTTGAGAGTTTTTTTCTCTTGCTTTGAAGATGAATTTGAACATTATACAGACGGCAGTTACTGGGTTTTAAATAGCATCCACTGGTGATGTCAAACATAAGATGTGGAGGCCAGAATTGGCCCAGCCAAGACTCCAATCCTGCCCACTGGCCAGCTTTGAGAAGGAATGCATAGATTTTGAACTTTTAACTGTATTTTCATAAGTTTTACAGGTTTTCCAACTATGCCCCTCAACCCCAGTTCCATTACTACTAAGCTAAAGTAATTAAATAATAGATAAACAGTTATATTACAGAAAAGTTCCAGTTTCTCCACTATGTACTATAACAATTCTGTGTTTTGTTTTGTTTTTTGGATTCTGTTACATTGAGTCCATGGGGGTACAAGTACATTTTCTGTGAATTCATGAAAACATATTTTATAATTACAGGACAGTCTGGTCAATGAATTGGCAGAACCTTTTCTGTAGAATCTTTTCTGTATTTTATGTAAAAAAATGTTTTTACTCATCCCACCCACTTATGATCAAAGTATACAGTATGTTGTCTTCAGTGTAAAATGTGATTGACACCACTGGTTTAAATTGTAAGTCTTGGTCTTTTAACCTCAACAATCAACAACAGCAACACATCCACATATATTCCATGTTGTTTACTGCACAACTGATGGATGTTCAATAAATAATAACTACTTAATAAATAAAGGACAAGTGTGATTATTGATATTTCTTTGTTTTTTGACTCAATGGATATAGTAACAGAATGATTGGGGCTCTATGGTATGGCTCTTCTAAGATGAAGTTTAGTTGAAGTTTAGTTCACAGCACACACTGGGCATCAGCATCACATCATACCAAATTGCAGCTTTTCTACATGCAAGATAGTCTGCAGAATTTTAATGTAAAATATAATGCTTAGATGCAGGGTTCCTTTGGCGGTATTGTGTAAGAGTAGATTTACAGTTCAACTTCCCACAAAAAATGTTTCAAGGAGTTGTTTTACAAAAAAAAAAGTTAGGACTTTTCTGCTGCAGTGGCTGCTATTGTCCAGGACCTATGCATTTAAAATGCTGTGATGGTTGGAGCTATAATATAAACATAAATAAATAAATATTTGGAATTTTCGGTCTTTCTGGTTTCTATTTTAAATTAGTTTTTGCATCTATGTATTAATTCTTTTTGTCTGCCCTGCTGTTTGCAATACTGCATTTTCCCTATTAACGTTCATTAAGTAATCTATCCATCCACCCAACCAATAGATCTCGAAAAACAATTAACTACTTCCTGGAGTTTTGCAGCACGTGACTTTTGTGGGCGGGCTGTACCGTTAAGGCTTGTGTCCCTCCCACAGTAAGGGGGCGGGGAAGTGGGAGGCACTGCAGCCAATCGCTGCACGGATCCCGCATTACAAATCCCCTAAAAAGGTGGAACTTCCGAAATAAACCCTCGCCCACGACAGGCGGAGCTGCAACAGCAGCCCGGGATTCCTCCCTCCAGCCCAGGCAGAGGATTCAGCTGCGACCGTCGGCTGCAGCACACACATACACACGCACAGCTTCACTATCCCGAGTTGGTTCCCCCCCCCCGTTATAATTACACCCATCTCCACGAACGCTCCAAACCGAACAAAAAGCGTAACATTAAAGTGCTCCCCTTTAAGTTCCCATCTGGATGAAACGCGGAGACAGCCCCAGCACCGAGGCGCACAGCTAGCAGGACCAGCCAGCCCGTCTGCACCGCGCACTCGCTCGGTCGACGCTGGCTGCGGAGTCCACAAACAAAAGGGTTCGCGGCACTAAAACACTCACTCACTCGCGGTTTGTTTTACGTGAGTACCGGTTGACTGGGAGATTCAGTGGGGCCTCGGCGGCCAGCACGGCGGCTTTTGCGGACAGAAAGAGCCGATCCGGTCGTCCTTACTAAACAATGCCAAAGTCAAACGAAACGAGAACTACGGCGGAGCTGTGTGGCAATACCGGAGCCACGCCATTCTCCGCGTCCCCCCCCCTCTCCCTCTCTCGGGTCCCGCAGACAGAACCACCGCGCGTATTGCAGCTCTCTTTGTTTACTTCACTAGTCGGGAGTAAAAATGTCTAACCTGTCTCACCACAACAACTACACCCCCTCCCCTCCTTCCCCCTGCCGATCCATTACACGCTCACACAACGCTGCAGACAAAAATGCTTCGACTCGCAGACAGAGGGGATGCCTCAGATGGTGTCCACACAGCCCCGGGAGGCTGTTTACTGGCCGACATAATGCCATCCCGCACATTTAAGCAGCCAACACCTTAAGAAGCTGGCTATTCTGCTGCCGTTTACTCGCGAAACAAGAGCCTCGCAATTCATTTACGCGCACAAAATAATAAGAATGTTAAAAAAAAGCCACCACTGACACCAGACCGCCCTCAGATCCTTCGCAACAATCACACGCATCGTAACGCAGCGACACTCTTGATATTATTTAGTTTAAGCAGCCGTTACATACCCAGTAAAAAGACTCCTTACTCCGGATTCGTGTTTGTAACAAAATAGTTGGACACGCCCCCTCTCCACTGGCATTGGCGCAAACTGGAAGACACGTCACTCTGCGTTTGAATATGACCCGCTAAAAACCGAGGCAGCATCGCAGGGAAACAGCCTCCTCTCCACCACGCGCAAAACCTGCAGTTCCGATACTGGTGGAGGATTACCGAGGGCGGCGGTGGGGGTGTCAAGTTCATTTTACACCGCGGGCCACACGAAGCTCTACCAGTGAAAGTCGGCTTTCTGTCAGTGTGAAGAACTGGACTTAATCACGGAGATATTTGAAGGAAGGAGAAAGAAATGCAGTGTCAACAATTCTCCTCTGGATTTCTGTATGATAAAGAAATGCTGCTTAAACTGTAAGAAATCAATGTGTGAAATTACTGAAAAGTTCTGTAATTGAGCTCATTGCGCAGACTGTTCTGTAATTATAAAGGAAAAAAAAATTTTTTTTGTTTTAATACTGTCTACAATCACAATGCCTTAGTAGACAGTGAAAACAGCAACCTTCCTCTTATTTAATAGTCTATAGCTATATAGTTATTTCTGCACTTTGTAAGCCCCGTATCAATGCTATATAAAGGAAGAGATCATATTGTCTCTACGATTGTATTTGTGGCGAGAAGCTACTTTTTTTTTTTAAAGCTATGTTTGCTATTAGTTATTACCAATAAATGCGCAGGGAGAAAATCTGGGTCACTCTGAGGGATCGTTGCTATTTTTGGATAAAAAAAAAAAGTGTTCAATTGGGTAAAGATTTGGTCACTGCTTAATGATTTTTCATATAGACTTAATAGCCATTCTTTTTAGATACACTTGTTCAGAATCTGGTAAATCTCTTTATCAGCGAGTCATAGGGGCAGCTCAATGCGTTTAGACATGGTCAAGTTCAAACTGACATAATGGGGAAGAGAAGTGATCTAGGAGACTTTGGACGTGTCATGGATGGGCTGGTCCCAGTATTTTAGAAACTGTGGATCTTCTGGGATTTTCTCCATACACATACTAGCAAAGTATAACTTTATGAGCTTCTTCAATAATGTATTCAGATACTTGACTTGCTTTAAAAAAATAAAATAATTAAGAGTGCTTTTTGAAGCTTCTGATAAATTACAACCGAACTTAAATATCAGTTTGCTCAAGCTTGTGCGATTTGTTGCTTACAATGCAGAGGTCTCAAAAACTCGTGTCAAATGATACATTTGGTATCAGAGGATTATACCATTGATTTATTACAGCAAAAATGCAGCTGGTGGTTCGAGGCTCATCACTCTCTACAAATATGAAACCAGAGAAGTTGGGTAGTGATGGAAAAAAAAAAAAATCCCCAGCGCTTACAGGTGGATGCAGGCATGGTGAAGAGGTTGAAACAACTTAAGCAGACCAAGAGATTGGAAGGGTTTTGGTGTGAATTGAGGAGAGTGAGGCATGCTGCTGTGCATGATGCAATGCAGGTTGAGTTTTCTGCTTAAACTAGCCTGCAGGTTTTGCTCCAGTTAATGTACAGCAATAACGTTTTTCCTCAAGAAGCTGAGCGCAGTGAACAGGAACCAAGTCAATAAAGTTGCCTTATGGGTTTGACAACAGCAGCATACCATTAAATCTGCTCCGTTGTGCAGCTTTCAAATCGTTATTTAAAATCAGAAAAACTGATTCATGCGCACGATGTGAGAGACATCTTTTATTCCTAGCTTTACTTTTATAATTGTCATGTTTTCATTTATGTCATTGCATTAAGTACAAGACTGAAGCTGCGTTTGTCGACACAATGATACCATATTCAGTGAAGAACAGTAAAAGTGCCGCTTTGAAACCCAAGAAACACACCGCCTGTACAAAGACACAGGTTGGCATAGGTTTTTTTAAATTTTATTTAATACAGTATAACTTTAATCACTAGTCATACGAATGATAAACAGGTTATAACAGAACAAATATAAAATTAATGTAGATAATTGTATAATCCTAGCTAATCGTATGAAAACAGCTGTTGAATAATAGAAAAATAAAATAGCGCACATTTGTGTTCATCATTTAAAGGAAAAGTCTACAAAAAAAAAAAAAAAAAAAAAAAAAAGTACACACAAGGATGGTAGACAGAAAAAAACAAAACAAACTTCACTACAAGCAAATTCAATATGAATTCTGTAGCAAAGAACACCCCCCCCCCTTCCCTGGCCCCAACGCATAAACACAAGTTTTTGTACATGTACTCAATAATAATAATAATAATAATAATAATGGCAAGATACTGGGACCAAATGAAAGCACAGATTACATCCAGTCTGGAGAACTGAAAGCAACAATAATAATGAAAATTATATTTAAGTTTCTGATGCTCACATGGCCCAGAAGGACTTCATAAGGTGTAGGCACAGATTTGTGCTTGGTTCAACTATTCTACCCTCGCTGTCTGGTTTTCCCAGTAAAAATCAGCTCGGTTTGTCCCAGTAAAGCACTATGCAGATTTGTATTCATTTTACAGTAAATTGTTTATATTTAATCATCACTAAATTTACAATAACAATCAAGTTATCCCAGCATCACGTGTAGAGCAAAATAATTACGTTTTTCCTCCTCCAATCCCGTTGCCATAATGACCAATCTCAGAGCATGTTGGGAATAGTTATTTCAAAGTGCTAAGACATGTTTTTGTTTTTTTGTTTTTTAAAAAGAAAAAAGTATTGCACTACTCATGAGGTCTTAACTGATGTACAGATGCATGCTTAAATGGCATAGTAACTGCAGCATGGGCTGCTCTAAGCAAGTGTGTGAGGATGCATGTGGGGGGCTTAGGAATACATTCCCACAATAACGAAAGCTCAATGGCCCATCTCACTATAAGCGAAGCTGCCATGACTCCATATTTAGCAGAAAGGGTCCTTCTGCTAAATATCAAGGGGGGAAAAACAAGAAAAAAAAAAAAAAAAAGGCACGATCATGGACTGAAATGAATGATGCCATTTGGGATTTGAGAGGATTCATTTTGGATGTGCTTTACTTATTTGGGCTGGAGGAGAATACATTGATGGAATGAAACTGCTTCTATCCTGACTGTGGTTTCACTTTGTGTTTGGTATGACACTCCTGAGACTATGCAAAAGTAGTTCGTACCATCCATTGCCGTTTTCACCTACGACGTCTGCAGCCAAATCGGTCATTAGTCGGTCTTCAGCCTGCTGGCTCCCAATTAGAAAGTCAGTGAAAAAGCATAATCAGTTTTCCCGCTGCATCTGCCTAAAGCACGCTCTGCATGCCTAAACCGCAGTTCCAGTGGTATAAGCACCCCCCCCCTCAGGTCTACACGTGAGAAAGGACAGTGGTGGAAAAATATCCCAATCTGACTCTCCCAAAGCTCAAACATTTATCACGACACACCGTTACTCAACATAGACACGCTTCCAAAGTGAACAGCCATGGTAATGGTTCAAGCAATTTTACCCCAATTTTTCCCAACCGCACTGAGAACAATTTGTCCAAGAACACATGAAACAAGATGGCAGCCACAGTTCCGTCTCATCCGAGGTGGCATTTATTATGGCAAAGAAACACTTATGAAACACTACAGCAGCAGTTAAGGAAAATGAAAGAGCAGTTTTTTGGACTGTGTGTCCATGTTAAAAGGTTCAATGGGATAAACTACTTTTGGGAAAAAAAAGAAAAAAAAAAGATCTTGGACCTGATCTCACGCATGTAACACCACTGTGCTGCGCTGAGCAGTTTCTCCACAATGACGTGCATTTTTGGAGACATGTTCAGCAAATAAACAAAAACGTCACATTGCCAGAAACGTCATCATTAAAAACACTATGTCAACAATCAAGCCTTTTATCATCACAGTCTTGGTCTGCCAAAAAGCTATGGCCTAGTTTTTATTTTTATCTTTTGTAAGGACAGCATCTGTGAGGAAGTTACAGTTCCTGGGCTAACTGATCACAAAACATGGCTTGGAGCTAACAGACTTGACTGCAGGAATCACAGGGCTCATGGACTGGTTTGGAAGGTCATGGCTGAAGCTCACTGATTGGCTGGGATGAGGCCCTGTCTTTGGGCGTGTTCCAAAATGGCATTGTAGCAGAAGTAGTACTGGTCTGGGGTTTGAATGCTGAAGGCCCTCTGTGTTCTCATGCGGTGCACTGTCTGGCACACGTTAAGTGAGCCTACGTCCTGTAGCTGGGACAGACAGATGTCCAGGGCACAGAAGGTACCTGCCAACAACAGCGGGTTAGTGGCAACACTTTAAGATTACAGACAATGAAACGCTATCATGTTGGTTAAAAGCCTTATTCTCATACAGTCTGATAAACATACTCATTCAGGAAAACAGAATATTCAGGTTACTCTTTGCAGGATGTTGCTGTACCAAAAAACCTCCTTGCGATTCTTTTGGCTGCTAGCAGATTGCTGCAGCGACTCAGTCTGCATCATCATGCAAACTTCTCTGAAAATACTTTGCAACTGCTTGCTCAGTGGTAAGAAATTTTGAAGCCATGCAACGCAAACTAGAAACAGAAGGTTTCCCATCAGAGTAAAAGTTGTGGTTTAGCATTGGAGTCAACACCTTTCAAAAGGCATGACTTATTTTGGAGACAAACCCTCTCTGTATGAGGGTCTGCAGACAGGTAGTCAAATCAGGGCCAACCGCAACAATCTGCTAGTTACCAAAGTAAGGAGAATTTTTGGTGCAGTACTCGCTGTGTGGCTAGTTCACATACTAACAGCCAGCAACCAGTCTCCAACCACTCAGGGAATATAGATTTTGTTTGCGCAACCTGTGGTTGGTGATGGGTTGCTAAGACTGTGTGACTGAGGCCTTAAAGCACAAGCACACCCATCGTGTTGGTCACTTTACATGCATCTATTCATGCAAGCCATGAAGATGCAGGTACCTGCTACAGTATTCTCACCACTAAAGCAATCTTGCATCTTTTCAAATGAAAAGATGCAAGATTTGTTGCTCCATCTAGCTCTGTATAATCTGTGAACGTGAGCTTCTGGATGACTAGATCATTAAAATAGTGGTAAAAACTGACAGGAACAACACTTGTGTTCATCCCAGCTGCAGCGACAGCAGACAACTTTGCTGTTGGGTGCAGTTTGTGAGGCACTGCACGGTGGGTATAAAACGGCCCGAAGCCCTAGAAGAAGGTTTTTATCCCTGCATCTCACCTGTTCTCCCAATCCCTGCACTACAGTGGACCACCATTGGCGGTCCCAGCGGGTGGCCTGTCCACTGAGATCCCAGAGCCTTGACCATTTTTCTCTGTTGTCTCTTCACAGCTCCCAGGAAGTCAATCAGAGTCACTGCTGAGGTGGGGACGCCATAGTCGGGCCAGCTGAGGTACTGGAAATGACTCACTTGTCTCTGTTCACATGTCTGAATACACGAATAAAATTTTACAGGTTATACGCTTTATGATAGAAAATATGTACGACAGAAAATGCATTCTGCTTGTTCAACTGAACCAGGGAGTGGAGTACTTTGAACATTTTAGGGAACGCAAAGAATATGATGAGGATATCAATCCCACTCTGTTACTGGTGCTTTTCAGGCAATGCCAGATATTTTTTGGCTGCAACATTAAGCAAAATGTTTTTTCTCACCTCAGTGTTGTGCAGTTCAAGAGTGGTGTGGTTGTAGTGGCTGTGGCGGTCCACCCTCTGGTTCACTACTGCTATGTGGCCATAGACCTCCTGTCCACCTTCCTCCAGAGGCCAGTACTGCCCACACTTTCTCCGACTGCCTTCGTCGGTCCTGCGACAGAGGGTCAGGACGTATTTGACAAAATTAACACAGATTCAACTTCTAAAAATCAAAACAGATACTTTTAGTTCATCAACTCCATTACCTGGTTGTCATGACAATAACAAGGACATTTTGTTCCCAAACCATCCTCCAGAAATCACCGTAGGTCCTGTCTAGTGGTCCTGCACAATACAAACACCAAAGTCGAAGACAATCAAAATTACAGTGAGTAAAAATAAATAAAATTAAAATCTGATCCCAGCGTAATGAGTCATACTCATTTAACTGCATGGAGTAGCTCCTTAATGAGATACATTAACCCACAATAAAGACAAACATTCAGCTCATTGTGTAAGACTGCCAAATAATTTTGATGGTCTTAGCAGTCGTTTCTGAATCATTGAATTACAGCAGTGAAATGTCTTCAGAAATCAGGATGACATGATCATTTCTGAAAATAAACAGATTAACTTTGGGCATTTATACAAGAACTGGTCTTCATACAGTCAGCAACTGTTAGTCCCAGAAGTGAGCAAAGGTTTTCCCAGCATTCTCAGAGGTGACGGCGTATTTATGGACACAAGCTTAAGTAAAATACTACAGAGGTCTTCAGGTGCACGGTCATTAGTGTTACTGTTCTTCCCACTGATCTTACAAATGTTCCTGGAAGCCTAGGGATTCCTGTAGTGAGAGAAGAAATGTTGCACTGCAAGTAAAGTTTTGTGCAAGGTTGGGTGTTGAGCGCGTTTTGGTACATGTTGCAAAACCATCAGAAACTGGTCGTATCAGTGCATGAGTGATTATTCTCACTCCCAGCTGTTCAAATACAATTCTACCTGAACTATAGTGTTAAAAAGAAATTAAGAAAGGAGGAACACACTGAAAACACATGAGATCTTAATGTGGGGAAAAAAAACAACAACAACTCTGTACTGTGTTAGGAATGAAAGGGTGCTACATCATTGGCTGAAAATGATAATCTACAGAGGGCTGAATTCTAAGAAACCCTGGAGAGAAAAAAAGAAAACAAAAAACCCCAAACGAAAAAAGTGATACAGTGTTGATACAGCAGCTCAAGAGTACTCAGTAGTTTGTATGGCCTCCATGTGATTCTATGCATGCCTGATGACATCAGGTACTCACCACCAAACCAGTCACGGTGAACGATATTACAGGCAGCACAACATTCTCCCATTCTCCACACCCTTTCATGTTTGTCACATGTGTTCAGGGTGAACATGCCTTGATCTGTAAAAAGCATGGAGTGTGATGGACCTGCCAATTCTGGTATTCTGTGGTAAATGCCAATCGGGTTCAACGGTGCTATGCACCTGTCAGGCTCTTATAGCGCCCTCATGATGTCTGTTTCTGATTGTTTGGTCAGACATGTTCACACCAGTGGCCTACGTGAGGTCATTTTTTAATCACCAAGGGGCAGATACCAGTTCTGATGGGTTAAAGGCCTTCTTCAGCCCTGTCCAGCTCTCCTAGAGTATCTAGCCGTCTCCTGGAATCATCTCCGTGCTATTGAGACTGTGCTGGGGGACACAAACCTTCTGGCAATGGCACACATTGATGTGGAATCCTGGAGGAGCTGGACTACCTGTGCAACCTCTGTAGGGTTCAGGTATCACCTCATGTTACCAGCAGAGACACTGACAATGCTTTGAGCAGTGTACATACCTCCTAGTAACATTTTTCTCCTTGTACTTGTAAGTGTTTATATAAAACCTTACTCCAGAAGAGTTCAATTAATCAGAAATCTGCAGTAACTTACTGTAGAGTAATTAGAAATACACCTTTGAAAGTATTAACTTCTGTTATTATAATATTTATTTTATTGGGCAACAAACTGTCCACCTCAGCTTACTGCCACTGTCCACCTATATGCTTCAGTTACATTTATTGCCATTTATGACACAGCAGTGGTAGTAACAGTGCCCACTTAGACTGATGACCAAATGTCCTCATTTAAAAAGGTTCCTTTGTAGTCACACACTTATTTGGCTGTAGGGTCCACTTAACATTACTGATGATATCAGTTTGGCTCATTAACAGGACTGCAGTGTTATGCCACTGGCATAACACTGCAAAACAGTCCTTTTAAATAAATTAACTTGTCGTACCTTGAGTACCAATGTAGGCATTCTTCTGTTTGTAGCCGTCCATGAAACTCGCATTGATGTAGTCTGATCTCTGTGAGAGCAACAAAACTCAGTCACAAAAGGTCAACAGAATGCCAAACACATCATGTCAGTTCAATTGTCGGAGCATTAGAGACTTTAGAGGAGAAAATCCAACAGTTTGGTTACACGTTTGCTTTATAAGCTAGTTGGTAGGTGTCGCGCTGAGTACTGGGAGTGCAGTAGCCAGTTAGAAGTTTTAAGCTTGACAGCTAAGAGTGACCACGAATGGAACTGATCAAATGAAATGCACATTTTTTAAAACAGCATTTACCTCATTCTTTCTGGGTTTCAAACGAACTCTCGTCTGATCAAGGCACAACACGTCGCCGTAGCGATTCTTCTCCTGATTGTAGGCTGCTCTGTAGACAAAACAAAAGTTTAATGCTGCCGCCCAATGCGGTTTACAATTACAATAACAGTCGACACACACTGAACTAAAGTTTTGCTTTTCTGGTCATGTGCTACTTAGTTACATGTGACATTGAAGTGAGGTCTATAATTTATAGAAGACTTGAAGAATTTATAGAAAACTAGAGGCTAAGTATGCAAAATGAGGAAAAAGATGCAGTCACCAAGCACAGCTATACATTCCACTTTATAAATGCCAATAAGGAACAAAACATTCTGAAAATATTAGAAAGGTCATCTATTGAAGTCGGGGTTAAAGGACATGCTGTGGAATAGATTACATTACAATGCTACTAATTTTTGTCCTTCCCAGAATGCACGCTGCACCTACAGCATAAAAAGATTACAGGTATTAATAAACTAATCTTTCTGGCAGCTCTGCTCAGCCAGACAGAATCAGATTTTAAAGTGAGCACTGAATGTGCGCCTGCTGCTCTAAACTCACTGTGCACAGTGGAAGGTTCCGGGTGGTGCTTCTTTGCGTAGCTCCTCGTACTCCTGATGGATGCCCGAGCGCTGTAGCCTGCCGAGGTGCGTCAGCAGCTCCTGCGGGCGCATGGACTCTGGTCCGGGGACGTGAATGGAGGCATCTTCAAAGGGGATGCCCACCAATTCATCCACAGGGTCTATTCTGCCATTCTGGCCCGCCAGTAGCTGCTGGTTCCAGCTGTACGCGTCCAGAGGTAGCAGGCCACCAAGGTGCTGAGGCAGACAGTCTCTGGGGAGGTGCTGGCGCAGCTCGGCCATTTTTACCATCTGAACCTGGAGTTAGGAGAGACATAGACTGAGATGGATTTGTTTTTACCCGCAAAGAAAACGGCATAAAAGGTAAAAGGCACTCTGCCCGTGAGTTTAACCTGTTAGCACTACCATATCTTGAAGGCAGACTACAATAACTGGATCTCTCTTTTGTGCACTTTACATAAATGTGAAAATGCTGCAGTCTTTCTACAGCTGGCATGCAAATACTTGTGTCATCTCACTCAGTTAGGAACCTGCGTATAGGGCTGGGTATCGTCACCGATTTCTAGAATCGATTCGATTCCGATTCACAAGGTCCTGAATCGATTCGATTCAATTCAATTTGAATCTGGGAAATTTTGCCTCAGACAGTCAGAAATATTATAATTCAGATCAGTACATTTACATATTTTTGTATCTATAAAAAGGAAGCTGACACTCGCAAGACTTTATCAAAGGTGTGAGCGTCACAGCAGATGCCTTTGTGTCAAAGTAGCTGAAGATAAAACAGAAAAAACATGAAGGTGATTTTCCTGGCCTGGGATTTTATTAAAATATTCTGCAGTACATCAAAAACGAAAGAAAACCATTAATCAACTTATGAACATTACCTCTGAAGTTACAGCGGTTTTATTAGAGACACAGCTGAGCGTTTTGCATTTTGTATAATTTTAAAAAGTTTTAATTTGTTCAGAAGCCTGTTGAACGGCAGAAATTAGGTTCTCTTTTCGGAAGTAAGTAAAAGGGGAAAAAAAACCCCAAACAAAAACATCAGCCGACAGCGCTGTAAATAACGGTTGTCTTGTGCGTAACAAACAAGTGAATAATGCAGAAAACAGATTTCGGGGATAGACGGGAAACTGTTCTTGAAGTACACTGAGAAAGAGAGAGAGAGAGCTGTGCATGAAGTGTGATTTTATTGTGGTGGAAGCAAAACAGCAAGAGTCAGAGGGAGTCCATGACGATGTTTATGTGAAGCTTAGTTTGGATCTTCTTTTGCTGCTGGTTCGGTCAATATTGTTTGGACAGAGATCAAACTAACAGCTTTAGAATCAGTGCAAAAAGGGCGTGAACACAAAGCACGGACTGACGAAACAGAATCAGCGAGCTGTCGGCTTTCAGCCCCGACCGTGTCCGTGCCGTCAGGTGAGAAAGGAGACATCTCACCGATTCTGATCCGCGGGTCCGCGCAGTGTGTTTACGTCTTTGTGCCGAAGCCGTGTACCTGCTCTCATTTACTGTTTTAAATGTTTGGTGGTTGTCAAAATTTTGTGATGTTTCACCAGAGATTCTGGCATTTTGGGCAAAATACATTTATATAAAAAAAACGATTCAGGATTTTAATGAATCTATATCACGTTATCCAAGCCAGAATCGATTTTAATCGATGAATCAATTATTAAAACCCACCCCTACCTGCGTATGTAAAATTGACTTCATGATATGGAACCAATTAAAAAAAGCAACAGGATACCATTTGTTTTAAGCCTGCTTTATCCTAAATATCAGTTTTTCTCCTACTCTTAGCATAAAAATAAATACATCCCGTGCACAGTGGCTCTTAAGAAATCCATGCTAATAAAATAATGACTGGTAATAATGTAGGAGGTATCCTGACTCCAGTGATTCAACATCTAAAGCATGTGTGAGGCAGGAGGATAAGCAGTTAAAGAATCTCATAATCACAGAGCACAGTTAGTACACCGAATCACTCACTGCCTGCCATTTGAGGGGGAAAAAAAGAAACAAAAAAACAACAAAAATAAAAAAACCACCAAAAAATGAAGCTTTTGCCTTCCCTTACTTAATAAATTATCATAAAAATGAAGCTGAAGAGCTACTTTGAGAAGTAGTCAAAACATTTACCCTCTCCCTCAGTTTCTCCTTGAGAAGCAGGCTGAGCAGATTGTAGGGCACTCGAAACCACACCGGGGCACCTACGATCAGCACCTTCTTCAGCCTGGCAGGGAATGCCCCCTGGTGGACAAAGATGGTAAATTACAGTAAACCAAATTCTTTGTTTAGAACTCACATTTTAAACTTCATGATTAATTTACAATATATTAATAAATATAAGGGGCAACCTCTCCTGTGTTTAGAGTGTAAACACAGGAGATAGATGCACAAGTACCATAAGATAAACTTGGCACTAGGTATTAAGTACACAGTATGTGTACTGTATGTGACTGAGGACAACAGCTGCTCCACAGAGATCAATATGTGGGCACAGAATACATCCCGCTGCTGCTGATGTGACCACATAATAGTCCGTGTTATTGACTCCAGCGGACATACTGCTACATGTTTAAAGTGTAACTCACTTAAATGCAGGCAATTGCAAAAATAAGTACCACTGCCACTGCATATGGATTAAGTAATACTTTAAAGGCTATCAACTCACACAGTGAGCCACTCATTTGCCTTTTTGGACAGTTACTTAAATCCTGGAAGACAAAACATCCATAAATAAATCAGATTACTACTTTCTAAGATGGAAATAAATGTGCAGTTAGCTGTTACTCTAGCCCTGGAAAGGAATGAAGACTTTCAGCTCCTTTAGATCAATGAAAGTACTGTTTACATCTGGTCCTGTGAATAATCCGAGCATGTGCATCTCATTTTTGATGTTTACAGCACCTATTCACTATACTGCACTGAAATCCCAAACCTTGAGCAAGTTGAGAATCTTCTTGCTGAGGTCCAGCTCAAAGTTTGTGTAGTTGGAGCCTGCCATGTCATAGATGAACACTAAGCCATTCCTCTGAGTCTCGAAGCTGTGACACAAAAACAAAAAGGAAAATAATCCGGTTTTTGATATCTTCATTAGGTCATTTAACTCATTCACTGCCATTGACGTCTATAGCCGTCAATTGCAGTGCATGAGTCAATGGGTTTAACTCATTCACTGCCAATGGCTGGCAGTGAATGAGTTAACTACTACCCGTGCTGTCAAGTGGAACTTATTCCCCACACGACAGATAAACGTCATTTTGGGGAAGACTTAAACAAGTTCCAGTAAGACTGTCTTTTCATGTACAAAATTTGAGTCATAGGATTCCTTCAAAGAAAAGAAACTTTCACTGAAATAAAGCGAGTGATGTGTTTAAGTAAGACGTTTAAAGGCTACAATGCCACACTATGCAGTATTTCAAGGAAAAACAAATACCCAGTACTTTACCCGACACTCTCACCAAAAATTAAAAACAAAATGTGACCGTTTTGTTGCAGCTTCATTCACTGAAATCCATGTTCCTCACCTTTCCACAGCCCGATCCAGGAGGTAGAAGAGGGCCTGAAGCACCACATGGTTGCCTGTCTTGTTGGGGTGATGCAGTTTGGCTGTGTACAAGGCGATGGAGGCCCCTGAAGGGTCTCGTACACTCTGAAAATACACAAGCACACAATACTGGCAGGTTATCATTCAGCAGAGCAAAAGCAGTTTGTCACAATTTTCCAGGCAACTGCTGCCCCCCCCCCCCACCCCCACCCTGTACTGAATTGGGGATTGTTTATTAGTACTGGGTTCATTCTGTATTGTTTATTGTGGAGTTATGAGCAAGGCGGCAGAAAATAAGCAAGATGGACACACACACATAGAAATACCAGCCTTATTCTGAATATCTTTATATCTAGCATTCAAGTGTCTCAAATGCATGAATTATGATGCCATTCTTAGAAACTGTGTGGTTTCCGAAGGAGTTTACTAGAGCTAAGTGTGACAACAACACCCAAACAGAAGTGCAAAAAGAAAGAATGGAAAAAGAAAAATGACCACAGGGGGGCACTTTGGTTCACATGCTGGCTGGTTGCCAGCTCAGAGAAAGGGCTGTCAACAGTTCAACAGAATGAACAATTGTTGTCATTACTGATGCCGCGGGTCTTGGATCTCTTCATTTTCTTCCTGGGGTAAAGACAGAATGCATTTTCTGAGCCAAAGCTGAACTGTGCTGAGAATGGGGGTGCCCGGGGAACCGAGGCTCTTCACTCGAGTGGAGCTGGTGACCAGAGATCCTCTGGAAAAAGCTCCTTTGTAAGTAAATAAGCCTGTATTCTCTGGCACGAGGGCTAAAAATACACCAGACAGGATGTGAAGCCCGCTGCCGAGGCTGGAGAACTCCGACGTCAGGCGAGAGGATGTGTAGCATCAATGCCGCTGTGGCACGTCAGCGGGGAAGGAAAAAAGGGAAATGCGGGAAAATGGGAATGTGTGTGTGCGCGTGTGATTGCATGTGTGTGCGGTGGAAGTCGGCATCTTTAACGGTCACAATTTGGCTGACAAAAGGCCAGGAAACACACTTGGAACGTCAACAAATAGCCTGCACCCCAAAAAGCACATCAGGATGAGGGCTTAGTTTTTGAACATTCAATCTAAGGAATGAAGTAAAGTCATTGTTATTGTTGTTAACGCAGCAGCATTAGAAGCCTGATGAAAAGACACACAAACACTAAACGTCACTGGAATCACTGGGATGAGGTACGTTGTAGAAATTGACTAAACATATACACGCACAATATTAATACACAACATTTCCACGTGGGCACGTTACACATTACACCTTGAATGAATCTAAAAATGTGGAGGATATTTCAGGAACGCACTTACCAACACAGTGAACTTTCCACTGAGCAGCTCGGACCGCAGAGGCTCCTCCTGAGGCTGAAGTCTGACAATTCCTTCTTTAAGACGCGTTTCCTGAAGAAAACAGATCACAGCAGGTGAAGGCAAGCTGTGGGGCAGCTCTAACAGGCCGTCACTTTGAGGTGAATTCCTTTCTGAACAATAGTGAATCACCTGCCTGGCTTTCCTGCCGGGAGGATTCCTCTCTGCTAGCCCCCCCTTCCACTTTCTGTGGAAAGTCTTAAACTTCAGCTTAGGCGTGTCTTTTCAATTATAGTTGATCTTACAGACTTTTTGTGAACAATATTAAACTAGAGATACTTTGAGTTCCCGCTGTTGAAATTGGCCAAATTAAAACGCCTCCTTTAGTTTTAAATGAAGCTTTTCTACAGATTGACGGGAACTGCTGCAGCTCACGATTTCTCTGCAACCCTTTTATTCCTTTTAAGACTGTAAGCACTCGGGTCTTAATGGTAACGGATGTACAGATTCAGACTTCACTAGACTGCCATTACTCCATGAAATACGTCAGAAGGAAACTGTAGAGTTACATATTAGAACACTCCCTTTCCACAAAAAGCATTCTTGGTTAAACCGTACAGCTTTCCTGAAGTGCTTACTTGCCACTCTAAAGATGATTGAAGATTTATTTATTTATAATTATTTATATAGCACCAACAACAACAGTTGCTTCATGGTCTTTATACTTTAAGGTAAACACTTTAATTATACAGAGAAAATCCCAACAATCAGACAAACCCCTATGAGCAAGCACTTGGCAACAGTGGGAAGGAAAAACTCCCTTTTAACAGAAGAAACCTCCAACAGAGACAGACTCAGGGAGGAGCGGCCATCTGCCACGACTTGATCCAGCTCCAACTATATAATTTATCAAAAGGGAACGTTTTAAAGCCTAATCTTAAAAGTAGAGAGAGTCTCTTCCCCAAATGGGTCTGAAATCTGCAGGCTCTGCATCCCAGTCTACTTTTAAATATTCCAGGGACCACAAGTAAACCTGCAGGGTGAGAATGAAGTGCTCTATCGGGGTGATATGGCGCTACGATGTCTTTAAGAGAATATCGTACCAATTTTGCACTCCGTCATATAACAATCTGTGGCCTCAGACCGTAAACACAGGGGGTGATCTGCGAGGCGATTTGTTTTTTTAAAACTGGATATTTGCAAGATGCTACATTTTCTATGACCCACAACTATTAAAGTTTATAGATAGTAACCCTGACAGCAAAAAGACTTCAGAAAATTTGTCGTGTCCCCATAATTAAACCCCGACTAATAACCCCCTGCATACTGCAATGCATTTCCTGTTTATTATTTAACATCATCACAGGGAAAAACATGTTTTTGTGCATTTTAAAACCTCACAGTAGCATCTCATTGTACAATAGGAAATGAACAAGTGGCAAATTGATCCTTGAGGTTTATCATTTGCCACTTTCGCGGCACTAAACCAGGTTCGATTCTTCATTTTATGGCAACACTTAAAGCCGACCTCTCATTTCCCTAACCCTCCAAACAAACAGCGCACTGGAAACTTTCCCTCCAAGCCCCCTCCCTTCCCCCATTCTCCTAACGAATGACTTGTCCCCAGCCTCGTCCTGGTGCTGACGCAGCATTAAGCTGTGTTAAATGAGCTGCAGCGTGGTAGGGGAGACTAATCCTTCTTAAAGTCACACCGAAGGCGGTCATGAGCGAGCCAGCTACTCACTGGTGAATGCTACCTTGATGACTGAAATGACTTTACAAGAAAAGGACGGTGCCACAAGTACAATCATTAAGAAGGTAGAATTTGTGTGAAACTTGCCTGGCAACTTTTTGTTTGTCGATTTGATAAATGCCATTCTGCATGTTCATATTTTGAGCAGTATTGACATTTAGAGGGTAAACCCCCCAAAAAACAAAACCTGCAGTAGGACCTGATGCCCTGAAAGTTTCACCTTTATCAGTTTCTGACTTGATAGTCATTTCACCAGATGTCCTTTCTGTGACACGTAGTGTCAGGTGAGTCCTCAGATTCACCTAATCCTTTTTTCATTTTGACTCTTTGGTGATCTCTCGATATCCCCGCACAAGAAGATTATACAGCCAGCATGCTACAGATATACAGTATGTTTTTAAACTTTTTTCACTGCATTTCTCCCCAGGGAGGTGGCTAAGAGCACAACAAGCAAACAGGAAGCAAAAAAAGAGAAGATCAGCCATGTCTATTTGACATGAATAGCTGTCATTTGCCTGTTATGCTTCAAAAAGGCTCCAAAATACAAAAGACAAGATCACCCCCACCCCCACAAAGTAAACTGAAAAAAAGTCACGTGCCATCTAGTTCACTTGACCTCTAACACAAAGTAGTTACATCCAGCACTATTTTTGTGTTAACATGGTTTAGCATGCACGCCCAACATGTGAAACTTCATGTTCCTCCTTTAGACAGACTTCATAACCTCAGCTGACCAAACCAGCCCCTATTTTGATTCGCAACAAGCTTTCTGGAAAGCTTGAAAAGCCTGAATACCGCTTCTTGAAATATCCCCCGATGTAAAATTAAAAAATAAAATAAGTGTTGGTGTGTGTGTCAGGCCCCGAGGTTTGTGATGCATCTGCTCAGGCCATCTCTTGCTTGGCAACAGCCTCTGAGGAAATATGCTCAATGAAAAAGGGCCTTGTGCTGCCATTTCTGGGCACAGTGAAGACACCCCACACTCGTCAACCAAGAGGGACGCTTGTTGTCAACTGCAGCAGATTTTATAAAAACTACACAGAAACCCAGAATATAGCACTAAGTGTACATTTTCTTTGGAACAAGTCAGTAAACTGTAGTTATACGTCAGAAGCAACGTGTTACAGATTCATAACAGTCTGCTGCTCTCAGTTAGAAATCTAAATTTAGAGCAGCTATTAACTGGAAACCATCTTTTCACCAAAACAACTGCTATAAGCTTGAGATGAGTCAGGGCTTCAATTTTTTTCCCTCCTTTAAAGGAGCTAAACCTAACCTAACGCAGGGGGCTTGTTTGGGTGCAGTTTGACCCTGGCTGACGGAGGCGCAGTGTCACATATCACATCATTGTCACTAAGGTGTTCTTTCACCTGCTTGTGACCTTAAGCAAAGCAGAGGAGCGGCCTTATAAAAACAGCACCCATCTGCACAGCCCACAGTGACAACACTAATCCAATCTCTGCCTTTAGCTGATCTCACCATTGTACCATAAGGATGTGTGCCCCCCCTTCAAATGTGGGATAAATTAGTTTCAGGATTTTTCTTTATTTTTTTTTTTAAAATATACCCACACTTTGAGATTTTGGAGTAGTCAAAGTGCGAATTAAAACTTGCCAACCACTTAAATTGTGTTTAGTTTGCCCGGCGTTTTCAGTTTCTCTTAGATTGAAAACTATTTTGTTCTAAACCTGAAAAAAAACTGAATCTGAAATTTATTTATAAAATTTCAGGTGAGATCTGGGGAAGTTTTTTTTGTTTGTTTTGGTTTTTAATATTGCTGGGAGGGAGAGAAAAATGGGAAAAGAAAAAAAAAAAAACCCACTTATACTGAATGTTATCTATTGCGTTTAAGTGTTTCGAGCTCTAGCCACTCCCGTGTGTGTGACACAGCAAACCCAGGTGAAATGAAAGATAACATTGTTCGGTTATGTAAATGAAATCAAAACCTTGCCAGGACAAAGCCAAGAACAGCCTTGTATCAATGCACCCGTTTAACAAGCTTAAACATACATGGCAGGTATGTTTTACACAACCGTAGCACTGTTGATACTGAACTGTATGTAGGACCTGTTTAAATACTATGTACTAAAAAACAAACAAAAAACCCTCCAAAACTTCCAGCTTCATATTCAGTGTATCCTCAGATTTAATGGGGACTTGTAAACTTAGCTGTAGGCTGAAATTACAGTAGACTCCTTCAACTGAAGGGGATGAATCCACAGCAGCAGAGGGAGGACAGAGGAAAGGGCTGATAATGACTGATGCCCTTACCCTGTAACTGTGGAACAGCTCGATGGCTCGGAGGACGTCAAACTTGCGAGCCATGAGGAACTTGACGGCCAATTCCCTGGACAGCGGAGACACTCCATGCTGACTGGTCCACTTGTTGATTTCCTCCAGAAACTGCCTGGTAGCCTGAAACACACACAGATGTTGTCAGAAAACTCTGCTGTCCCAAAATCTGAGGGTCAAGCAGGAAGGAAGTGAAACTGGGGGTTTGAACTTGATACATCCTCAAAGGAAGTGCTATCTACGGCCCCAGAGATTATTTGATGCAATGTTATGGCCTGCTGCAGTGGGGGATATGCTGCTGTATATCCTTGAGAATGAAGTAAAGAATGTAGCAACAAGCAGAAAGAAGATGAAGTAAACATTTACACCAAAATGAACACAAAAGTGGAGTGACACATGCAAATGGACACGTGTACATTACGGGGAGACATTTGTTGCTCGAAATAAAACTCGCAGCCTGAAGCATGAGCTGGGGAAGATAACCGAATCCTGCAAACTGGTGTTTATGACATGAAGCTGCTTTAATGACAAGGCTGCACAGACTTTTAATAGTACTTGGCAGTGAAATTACTTGTCTAGCTGTGGAGCACCAGCTTTTTTTTTTTTTATAAAAAAACAAAACAAAACAAAAAAGCCCACACAACACGGGTAAAGTCGTGTGTCCTGAGCTTGCTCGAACTGAAAGGTGTGTGTGCCTTGTTCCAAGAAATGGAACTGCGTGTCAGCATTATTCTTTCAAGAGAAGATGATTAATTGGCCATCAAACTCTGCATCTGAGGTGAAGATGATAATTGGTTTCTTAGGAAATCTGGCTGCAACTACAGGAAAGAATCTCTAATGGACCGAAACAGAATGGCAAGAAGCGTGAAAACAGCAACTGATGTTATGATTACTGGGGGTTATCTGGCATTAATGCCCAATATTTGCTCCCCTTTTGTGGTCTCTGCTAACAGTTAGGGAAACATCTGGCTCTTTAGCTCCCAAACACTCCATATTTTCACTAGCCTTTTGTTAACTTTGTCTATGTGCCACATGGTGCTGAGCAGGTACAGCCAGCTGAAAACTGCTGCAGCCAAAAATGACACCATGAGTGATGAAAATGAGCCAAAACACGAACGCTGCATGCGCCAACTCCATAAAGCTCTGCACAGCTGCAGGGAACTGCAAACTCACGGCACTCCTCTGTGGGATCGTCACATGTGATGCCTATAAATATGTTTTTATAACTTCCTTAAGTAACAAAGTTCTCTCCCTTTTAAAAAGTGTGCTTTCAGCATTGTGATACCTTTAATGTCTTGCTGGCTTCATGCTGCACTTGTAATTTAGATAAATGTGTTTAACTTCGAGGCCTTCAGCTCATCTTGGAAGTAACTTCTGCATTTAGCCTGCAGTCATTCAGGGGCTTCCTGCCTCTCCCCTCTTATTATATACACTCCCTCAGCCCCCCCCTCCCCTTCCAATCTCTGCGTTAGCGAGTCAGCACCAAGTGAATCCTTCAAAAAGACGACAGGAGGAGGCAATGAAAGCTCACGCTTTCAGAAAACACAGGGTTCCGCTTTTCTGCTCAGGCACGGCAGCAGTGGGGCACGCTCGGGAGACAGGAAGTCAAGTTCAGGGAATCCGCAGCTCTTCAGGAATACAGAACGATCCCTGATGAGCGCCGAGCCTGAAGACAGGATGCCACTGTCTCCCCTCGGCAGAGCTAGTGCTTTCAAAAGCAGGAGGGCCTGCAGCTTTTGCTCTGTTCAAGAGGCCTTAGCATGCAAGGGATGAGGGATGATTGCACCTGACAGGGCTGAGGCCTGTTGACATCCGATTCTCATGGGAAAAAAATGTGGAAGGGAAGCGGGGGAGGGTATAATGAGTTATGAGGTTTTCACTGTAGAGAAGATACAATGTGTCATAAAATGTGGGAATGGCCAACAGAGAAGAGCAAGGAAAATAAAAATCCTGGAATGAGCCATTAAGATACACCTGCTGCGATACTTCTGAATGTATGTACTTCATGGTACTTTCTTCTGAGCAGCTGGGGAAAAGCTGCCGACACAAAATTACTGCAAACTCATTAATGTGTCCTACACAGACATGCAAACAAAAAGGGGCCATTAAGGGTCCATTCCTCTAAATGTTTGCCCCGCCACATGCCTGCCTGGAATTCCTGCCACGGAAAAGTGACAACCGTGTCTGCAGATTTCTCTTGTGAATCCAGTATGCCAGATTCCAAACAACAGGGTTTAGAGAGATGGAAAACAAACAAACAAACAAACAAAAGAAATCTGTCCATTATTGGTCCAACAACCAGAAACAAGCGAAACCAATAAGGTCCTGTTTTGGACCACGGAGCTAGGTCCAGTTTACCCAGCGCCCTTTGCAGATCTGTGCGATACACAAGCAGTGGACTTCGGACTAGTTTGTTTTGTTAGATATACCTCCATTAAAATATATTGGAAATATTTGCAGGGAAAACTGTGATAAATCTACTCAGTGATAACAAGAAAAAAAAAAAAAAAAAAAAAAAAATCTAACATACATGCGATCCGCAAGTGGGCTTGACAAGCGAAGTCCTCAGTCAAAGCAAACGCATTTGACGCAACTCGCAACTTTAAAGAAAATGATCCAGATTCATAACATTTATTGGCTTCTTCCTCTGGCCGCCACCTCTCCAGCACATTTCATGACATTCAACGTGGGATGTTTCCTTTGCTTTGGCTCCGAGTACAGCTATTTCCTAATATTACAAAATTCTAGTCTACAAATCTAAAAGCACAACAGGTATTTAATATGGGCCTTGTGCTCTTTGTTGTTGCTGCAACGTTAAGCGTTTGCGCTCTTTTGTTGGCCAAAGACCGCTTCCTGTCAGGTTACCTTCAGGTACACTCAGGTTTCCAAAAACTTCAGCGGTCTGACAGCTGCTCATAGCCTTTTAAGGACAGCCTGCCAACTCCAGGTGGTGACCCTGTGTTCCAGTAGAAGCCAGTCTTGTTTGGCTTTTCTACACTGGGGCCATATCTGCCAAGAGTGGAATGTGAGGATGAACCAGTTTGTTTTCATGATAGCACACCGGATTGCTGTGGAAGACTCACTGCAGAGGAGTGACTTATTCAATTCCTGGAGGATGCATAAATATTTGGCTGACTTGCCCCACTTTTGAAATAACTGGAGATTTTCTTTTTCCTTGAAGTTCAATTACTTAAAAAAAACAAAACAAAACAAAAAAAAAAAACAAACAAAAAAAAAAACCACACCACTTGATTCGAGCTTATGTGTCCTGCCATAGCCAGAGGGATTTCTGTGAGCACAGAATGAGTTTGTATCTAGTCACAAGTCATCCTGACTGCAGAGAGAAACATTTTCTGGCCTGACGTTACATAATCCTGTTTTTGTTGTGAGTGTTGTTCGCTGGTTGTGGCGGACGATGACAGACAATAACTAATTGATCAGATTTGCTGTGGTTGCGACCTCCTGTGTTGGGAGTTAACTGATGAAGTTGTGATTGATTATTAGCGCTAAAAGCAAAGATCCAGTTGTACAAACATGTTACAACACCCCACCCTAAAGGGGTCACTGCTACAGGAAGATGTCTGCTATAGGGAGAAAGGGGCTATAATCAGCAGCAGTCAGGAGTTAACAGATTCAAGAAACTAATGAACTATGATATCACTTTCACACCTTTATAATGCTGCACTTTGCATTGTGGAAATCATTACTGATAGCAGCATACTGGCAATGCATTCATTTAGTCAGCATTTCCACTTTGACAACTGAAAGTTGATTAACACACATTATCCTCTACACTCCTATTTTCTGTGTGATCCAAATGTCATGCCACACGACTATTATTATAGTACATTCCCCTACATTCATTGACAACCTTTATTCTATGCTGCTTCAACCCACGTTCTTCTAAGACTAAGGCTCCTGCCACAACTGCCCACCATGCTACGAGCATGCATGTTGAAAAAGTAGTTCATCAATAATGACTAAATAATCTTGCAATTTGTCTCCAAGGAACAACGTCGTGGTAAGCTGCAATTACCATCCAATACTGCTATACTTTTTATGTCAAGGTAACTCCAGGGTGACTATTTTGAGCAACAATGTTGCCAATCAGTTATCGTGATTACTTTCTATTCATTTTTGTGAATAAAACATCCCAGTCACATCTTCCTTGTGTCTGAGTTAAGATCCATGTGCAAAGGTTTTGTTCTGTCCAGTCATCAGTAGAAAAACTGTATTTAGTAAACCAGGATCAAAAACTCTTAACTGGACAGAAAAACAAAGCACTGTTTGCATAAACTTTGCCTGATGAGGGTCTGAGGCCCAACATGTTATAAGTAAAACAAGTCAATTCTTTCTGTGCATGTTTACTTCAAATAAGCTTACAGTAAACAATAATATTTGCTCCATATTGATATAATGGCATCAGAAAGTTGCTGCAGATTTGTCGACTGCACGACCATTATGTGAAGGTGCTCTATTGGATTGAGATCTGGTGATTGTGGAGGTCACCTGAGTTCAGTCTCACATTCAAGATCCAAGTTTTGTGACATGCTCTGTTATCCTGCTGAAAGCAGCCATCAGGAGACGGGGATGGACATGGTCAGCAACAAAATCTAAGTAACTTCAGGTGTCTAAAGGATGCTCAGTTGCCATTAGGAGACCTAAGTGTGTCAGGAAAATATCCCTCACACTATTATACAACCAGCCTGAAACGATAATACAAGGGAGATGGCTCCATTTTTCCATATTCTTTATGCAAAATTTTTCCAATTTTTTTTTATTTTCTGATTTTGGTGAACAAGTATCATCTACTTCAAAGTTTAACATGTTGTGGGTTCAGAGATGCTGTTCTGCACACCATGGATGTAACAAGTGGTTATCAGACAAGCCAACTCACCCTCACCTCAAATTTCTTCTGTTGTCCAATTAGCCTCAATTTCCCCTTTCTTAACTGACAGTTGTGACACCCACGTGGTCCCCTGCCACTGTAGGCCATCTGCTCCAACGTTCAATATGTTGTGGCTTCGGAGATGCTCTTCTGCACACCTCTTGTTGTAACAAGTGGATATTGAGTCACTGTCGCCTTCCCATCAGCTTAATTTTTTCATACCAGTCTCTGTATCCCCCCCAACTTCTCTTCCGCATCCTGATGCTCACTTTGAACTGCAACAGGTTCTTATTGATCAGTTCTTCATGCCTAAAATGCACCGAGTTGCTGCTATATGGCTGATTAGAAACTCTCATTAACCAGCAGTTGAATGGTACATAATGAAGCACCTGATTAATGTGCAAACTGGAATTTTCACATGTACCACAATGCTTGGTTATAAGAACTGGTCCTGAATGTCTCAGTACTGACATCAATAATCAGTCCACTGTATTTATAATCCGAGAAGGATTCGTGGTGACTGTATCAGTGTGTCAGCTTATATTTTATGGAAGGATTACTGAAAACAGTGCTGCAGGGGTGTCTGCAGTGTCATGCTTACACTTTGATCTTAGGAAGAAGGCTGATGCATTTCTTCATCATCCCCCCCCCCCCCCCCGCCCGCCCGGGATTCATGGCTGCCCGTCACATGGTTTTTCCAGCATTTATTTGATTACAGATGCCATGCTAATCTATTTACAAATGTAGGACTGCTGTTGCCAAGCGCCTTCGATTCACTTCACTGAGTCCCATTTGGCACGAGTCAATACCAAAACAGGAAGTCAATAACGTCACTATCTCCCTATTCCCACTTTCCCTCACTCTGCTGCTTCCGGGGAGTAGACTCTACTCAACACACACACTCTGTAACTCATAAAGTCCCCCCACCCAGAGTCTAGTGGAAATACTTTTAACAGCTGCCTTTAGAATGAAGTACCACTACACCAGTGTATACTCCCAAGAGAACACACACACACACACACACACACACACACACACACACACACACACACACACACACACACACACACACACACACACACACACACACACACACACACACACACACACACACACACACACACACACACACACACACACACACACACACACACACACACACACACACACACACACACACACGGCTGCAGATGTAATGAGGGCGTCCGGTACCCTAGCAGGGGCCCTGGCTCACACAGGAAATGGAGCAGGCAGATAAGGAGCTTTCTGCTGGCCAGATGATGAGGACTCGGTGGAAAGAGAAAGCATGAGCATGACTGGCACCGAGAAGTAGTATATATGAGAAATCGAGCTTCTGCAAAGTCATAGTTATTCCACCACAGTAACTGCACTGCTCTGCTGACGCTGGATTTCGAAATAATTGGGTAAGCTTAACAGCGAGATAACTTCAACTGGTTATGTCTAAACCAGAAGCTGATGAAATCTTACATAATCTAATACGACAGCCATACATAAACCCCTACCTTCATGAATGAGTTAGACTGCTGTTGATTCAACTTGAATTTATTTTTAGAGGCAGCAGTCTGTGGTGCTTTTATTATTATTATTATTATTTTTTAAACTGAATTATATTGAGAAACGTCCTCTACTATCTCGAGTATCATCAGTGACATCAATGAGGTGGAAAAAATACCAGAAACTGTACGACAACCCATAGAGGATCAAACACTGATTTCTGAGAACAGATGGTTATGCTAACTTTACATTTAACACCCCCCCCCCACAAAAAAAAACAAAACAAAAGAAGCACAACTAATCTTTAAATGTAAATAAATGTGGAATGCATTTGTTTGCAAATCATATAAACTCTGTATTAGGGCTGGGCTATATCATACCGTTCACGGTAATACCGGTGTAATTTTGGGCAACGATAAGAAAATGAAATATCGCGATAGAATATGGGTAAAACGCGAATGCGCAGCCCTATGTTTACATACGCACATGGCGGCGACACAGAATGAGAAGAGCGAAAGTGGATCGTTGAATGAAACGGATGAACCAGAACTAGTTTGTAAAAATGCTGCAACTTCAGTGGTGTGGAACTGGTCTGGCTTTCATCCGTCAGATACACAACAAAGCACTATTTTTGGTAGAGCATGCTAGCAGGCCGTCGTTATTACCGTGTTGTTTGGAAAATACGGCACACTTAAAATCAATCCTTTGATTTTTCTGAAAATCGACAGTGCCCCTTATAATCCCGTGTGCCTTATGTATGAATTCTGGTTGTGTTTACTGACCTCGAAATGAAAATCTGTCAAATGTTTCAGTACGACTTTGCTAAGCTACGAACCCGCACCGCTTGATGGATTGTCGGAGCATTACGGCTATTGTAGCCAGGCGCCTCGCGGAGTCATATGTACTGTGCTTCAACATAATATTACCGTATTGTGTGTATAAGCTATTTTTAAGTTTTGTGGATATTATACATGGTTATGCTGAGGATATGTCGGCCAGTTTCCACTGTAAATGCCTTTTGGTTAAACTGTCAGCAAGGAATTTGCATTTGCACTGTTACGTTTTTATATAACTAATGCACATAAAAAACGGCTGCTTGTTTAAGTGAAAATACATTGATGGGTTTGTTGCACTAATAAAGTTGTGGAGTTGTAAAGTATTTTGTCTAGTGTCAATTATATCGTCAGTTATATCGTTATCGTAAATTTTCAAATGTATATCGTGATAAATATTTTTGGTCATATCGCCCTGCTCTACTCTGTATGTAATTGAGAAAAAACACAAAGGCAGTTTTGGGTCTTTGCATTTCATGATGCATGACCTATCTGGACTGCAGGCAGGCCACCTTAGCAGCTGGTCTTACTACTCAACCGTACTGCTACAATATGTGCAGAATGTGAATGACATTACAGTTCTTGAGTAAACAAAGCCGTCCCAGAAAGAAGGGAAAACCTGTGTGGCAGTAAATGCTTAAAAACCTGTTTATAACATTCATGTCGCCTTCACTGATCTCCAAGTTACCAATGTCAGTGGTCATTGCAGGCTGTATGTTGACAAATTATCCAGATAGCAGCATTGCAGCATCCATGACTTCCAAATCAAAATTCCAAGTTTTCATTCATCCACCACAGTTTTTCCACTTTGACTTCAGTCCATCTTTTATGAGCTGGGATCCTGAGAAGCTGATAGCATTTCTGGATCTCTCACATTGTGTTTTAACTCACATTTGTAAATGCAGTTTTTGGTACGTCTCCCATAGCCCACGCAGATTTTTTTTTTTTTTTAAACTCAGAAGAGCATTTGATTTTAAATGCAGAGCCGCCCCAGGGCCCAAAAAAGAAAAATCAGGGCCGATAAATATTGGTTTTTGGCCTCGTGTGCAGGGATTTCTCTGGATTCTCTGAATCTGTTAATGATACCATGTACTACAGATAATGAGAAGCCTAAACTTTTACTTTGAGAAACATCCTAGTTAAACTGTTGCCCATGCGGTCTTTTGCAGAGCGCTGAGCCTCTTCCCATCTTCTGACTGAAAAGCCTCACAGGGATGTTCTTTTTATACCCAATCATATTACAAACTAACCTAATTATTTCTGAGATGTTCTGCCAGAAACCTCCCTTCCTCCCCCCACAGTACACAGACTTTACAGTCTTTCGTGGCCCCAGTCTCAGTTTATCTGATCATTCATCTCGGTGCTATTTTCAATTACATTTCTATTTACATTTTTGCACACATGCTATTTTTCCTGAAAACAGCCAATACCGAATAGCACATCACAAACACTTTAGTTATCAAATCTGAGTCAGAGGCTCACTCATGTTGAGCAAACGTTTCAAAATAAGTTAAATAACAGTTTGCGAGGAGAAAGAAGAAACATGCACGACACTGGTTCAGTCTCTTAACCACATAGAGGAAGTCAACCAAATCCTCAAGCACTTAAAGCAACATTTTTCAATACGGAAAGTGGAAAATCCATTCTGCAAGCTAGAGCATATAGTCAGGACTGGATCATGTGACCCTGAATCCTCCCTTTGTTATGCTGCAATAGGTGTAGGCTGCTGGGGGATTCCCATGATGCATTGAGTATTTCTTCTTCAGTCACCTTTCTCCCACACCGTGTGTTAATAAACCTCTCTGCATTGAATCATTACTGTTATTAATCTCTGGCTCCCTTCCACAGCATGTATTTTGTCCCATCTTCCTCCCCTCACCCCAGCTGGTCGCGGCAGATAGCCTCCCTTCTCAGAGCCTGGTTCTGCTCGAGGTTTCTTCCTTCCCACTGTTACCAAAGGGCTTGCTCATAGGGAGTCATGACTGTTGTAGGGCTACCTTACAATATAAAGTATGCACACAAAGCTTCCATTAAATGCATGTAAAATTATCCATCCATTCTCTTTCACTTATACTTATTAGGGTTGTGGGGAGGCTGGAGTCTATCCCAACTGCCATAGGGCGAGAGGTGGGCTACACTTTGGACAGGTTGCGAGACGGTCACATGACTAACACAGACAGACAACCATTCAGACCTATGAGCAGTTAAGAATCACCACTTAACATAACCCCACTGACTGCATGTGTTTACAGTGTGGGAGGAAGCCAGAGTACCTGGAGAGAACCCACCTAGACACTGAGTGAGAAAAAAAAAATCATTATCAAAGAATATGGGCAAAACGGAAGCAACACTTCCTTTATAATTTTGTTGACCTTGACTACAGGTTCACTCTTGCCCGTTTGTTTTCCTCTCTCTGCCGTCTTCATTGTGCTCACTTCTGTTCTCTCCGACTTTGTGCTGTTACCCAAAAGTTCAACTGTAACAGCGAAGCAGAACTTACAAACCAATGAAAGGCATAAACTGCTCCTCATTTATAACAATATTCAGACTGACTACAGGCTGCTACTGGACGTAAACTTCCTTTCGACTTGCTCTCACCTGGATCAGGAGCTGTACTGCAGACAAACAATGAAGCGCAGAACCGGAATAGAAATCTTTAACAAACTAAAAAGTGCGCAAATAAAGTACATCAGCTCCTTTGCTGGTATATCACTAGTTGCCAGCAGACTAGTGGCTTGAAAAGCTAAAATTAGCAAATAATCTCTGGTGATTTAGGCTACATTAGCTAAGCTAATCACTGATTTGTGTCATGAAATTACCCCTGCATATTCTTTCTGGTGCAGCAACTCAAGTCTTATCTAGAGTATTAATGACAAACCACACTGCTGAAGAAGCAACTCCTCTGTGAGAGACTGAATCATCATAACACCAAGAACACTGGGCAGTTTTCTTTAGGGGTGGTGTGATGAAATTGAGGGACACTTGAGCACCCCTAAAAAGAGTCTGAACTCGCCTATGTAAGATACCGATACCAGCATCGGCATCGATACCATCGATATTTCGATCTGCCCACCTCTACCATTCATGCATAACTCTACTACTACACTCTGTTTTATAGCTAGGTCTGTAAAAGATTTCCATCCTCATATGATTAAATACTTGAAATCGCAGGAATATTCAACTCAAAAATCACAAGTCAAAAAAGAGCAAACAAGTAAATCTTTACACTTGAGGACCTGTTCAGACATTATCGCAAACAAACAAAAACAAAGGCTGGCTGCTTATCTGTCCATCATCTAAGGGATTTATCAAGAAAATCCTTCTGCTCCAATAATCAAGAGTCTCATCATTCCTAGAATAAACGCTCCGTTCTTCGGGCTCAGAGTTCTTGAAGCCTAGAATGAGCCAATAGGCCAATTCCTGTTCTTGGAATAGTTTTCTCAGAATTCTCCCACTTCTCACTACTTCCAAGCCTCGAAGTAGAAAAACAGGCCAATAATGTCGAAAACGATATGATAACTTAAAGCTGGTGTTTAAAAGTGTGGGGACAGAGTTGGCACGGCTATTTTTACTTAAAGCAAACAACAAAGTACTGAAATATTTGAGAGAAACGCACTTCCTCCATCCTTAACTTGGAAAGTGCGGCGATATGTGCGTTAAAATGTGCTCGGATGGCACGGCATGACTCTTTACGCTGAGCCAAGTTTCTACTGTGTACATTTTGTCAAAGACCGGCCAGCGTTTCCGACTCTCGCGGCCAAGCAGTTTCCCGTCAATACACCGTGTTTAACTACGACACACGAAACAAACATGCCCCCCTTCCCTTCCATTTTCTAGGGGGGCGATAAAGACAAGCTCGGCCTGTGCTGCAGCCCATCAGCTCAGCCGCTGACAGTGATGCAAAGAGAGCAGTAATGCGCCAGAAATCGATACAATATTTCCGCTCGGCATTCAGGACCGTTTCGGAGCACAGCCACCATTTGCGCACTCGCAGTACACAGGGCAAAAAAGCCTCCAGGTAGAGTCTCGAGACTGAAAGATTTTTATTTATTTATTTATTGTTAGCCAACATAACCCAGAAACGAAGAAGTGTAAAAGACACGGACTCTCAGGGCCTACCTGCTCTTCCTCCGCTGATAAAGTAGCTGCCATGATTCCCGTCAAATCTTTGACCACTTCTTTTTTTGTTTCCTTCCCGACACTGATCCGTTTCATACAGCAGAGGATGGCGGTGATGTCGGTGTGTCTGTCCCTCGTGTGAAAAAACGGGGTTTGGAGGAGGAGGAGGAGGTGGAAGAGGAGGGGGAGGGGGGGTTGTCCCTCTCGCTCACAAACTTGAAGGCATCTAAAAACGCCACAGTTTTCAGCCGAGTGTGTTTGCTTCTGATACCGCCTGCGATCGCGAAGCACGCGGGCCAATTAGCATAAATCTACCAGTCTACAAACTCGAGCGAGCCGCTGATGTGTCAGATTTCACCGAGAAGGAAATTAGAAATGGAAAAGGGAAGGAGGGGGGAAAAGCACGGCGCTCGGAACAGCCTAGACGAGGACTCGCTTCATTCAGCTCGGGTTCAGACCGTGTTCAGCACACGTCGGACTGCGGCTGCCCGCTGCCTCCTCCAAGCCATGTATCGCAAGTTTTGAAGCTGTGAACCTCGCCTTTATGCTGTGAGACGGTGACACGCGCACGACCCTGAGCACCGCGAGAGACAGCAGGCTTTTCTCTCTGCGTATTGCTGCGCCCCCCCCTAGTGGATAAGTCGAGAACATGACGAAAGCACACTGACCTCCGCCTTCATTCATAAAAATAGAAAACTAACAGGGGAAAAAACGTCACTCTTAGCATCGGTTAAACATAAAAGGATGCTTTGCTTGAAAAAGAACACGTGAAAAGTGCGTTCAGTGATATGCATTATTATAATATGTTTCCTGTAAGTACAAAATTTGAACTCTGTTAATCTCAATTTAGCTAATTAAGTGAGTAGTTTTGACTAGGGAGGCTATATTTCAAGTGAAATTTATAGTTTTTCAGCATTTATCCTAAAGCACCTGGAACGTTTTATTTTTATATTACTACTACTAATTCTAGCAAGTTTGAATGAACATTTAATGTTTACTAGAGTTGGGCGGATCAATCCAAATATTTATAGTATCAATAGCAATGCTGGCATTACTTTTTCTATCCTCTAAGTTGGGTATGGAGCCCACTGGTAAATTATTCTTTTGGAAATGGAAAAAAATAAACCTCAAACATACACTATGGTACATTTAAACCACATAAGTTTACCCAAAGTGCATAAGAGAGAGACCTCTCTGTCACAGTTATGAACATGCATGAACAGGTTGAATGTGTGTTTTGTTGTATTAACTAAATATCGTGGAAAGTAATCACAACCCGTAAATAAGCTGCGTTTTTAGGTTAAATGTGTTTTGGTATCAGCGAGTCTGGCCCTGTATTTACTTACTTTCTAATATTTCTAAGGTAATGTAGGTAAAGAAGCAAAAGGTGTAAACGTACACTTTGTAACGTTTGTAACTTTGTAAACGTACACAGGTGTAAACGTCTAGCAGCAAGGCACTAGCTGACTGAAAATATATCTTTGCATGCTAGCTATATTTTCAGGTGAGGATGTAGGGCTATTTTTAAACATGTTAACTAAAAAATAGAATCTTAGTAACACACCTTGTTGAGTGTGAGGAGTTAGCTAAAACTGATGGCTATTTTATGTAAGAGCTAGTGCAATTAAATTGTTAGCTTAGCATATTTTAGCGTACAAGGTAGAGATTTGTTAGCCCACCTTCTCTCCTATGGTAAGAAAAAACAATAATTTGAAAGTCTGGAGGCACTGCTCATTTCTTTATATTTTGCTTCCAAGGGTGCACATTTTCTTTTTACGGAGCCCCGCAGGGGACATGGGAGAAAAAAAAATTAGGGAGAAAAAAAAAAAATTAGGGAGAAAAAAAAAATTAAGACGGACTTTTGCGAGATCTCGCAAAACAAACTCGGGATCTCGCAAAACAAACTCGGGATCTCGCAATACTTTTGCGAGATCTCGCAAAAGTCCGTCTTAATTTTTTCTTCTCCCTAATTTTTTTTTCTCCCATGTCCCCTGCGGGGCTCCGTAGTTACAAGCATCCTGTTGCAAAACCATACCAGTTGTGGTACCAGAGGACATAAAAAGAAATAGTTCACCCCCCCCAAAAAAAACTAAACAAAACCCCAAACAAACAAATAAACAAAAAAACCTATCCACAGCAGCAAAGACCCGAGACAGGATCTGGCTCTGTAGTTGATCCATCCACTGTTCATCGAAACCTTGTCAGAAATGGTCTCAGTGGAGCGGTGGCTGCCAAGAAGCCATTCTTAAAGAGAGAAAATGTGAAGAAAACTCTGAGGTAAATACTGAAAATTAGTGGCATCATGTCTTATGAAGAGATGATTCCAGATTTGAACATTAAAAATGGTCATCAATAAGCACAGAAGAGGTCATGTAGAGGTACAACAGTGACTTTCTATAGACATTTGTGAAACACGGTGGAGGCGCTCTCTTAGTTTGATGCTGCATTTTAGCCAGTGGTGTTGGACATCTTGTCAAAACTGATAGAATTATAAACTCAGAACAGTACTGTCAGATTGCAGTACCATCTGGAAACCATATGATTGGCATCAGCTTCATTTTTCAACATGAAAACGATCCCAAACACACTGTAAAAACATATCTGGATATTAAAAAACAAATGCACAAAAGAATGGAATGCCATCAGTCATGGATTGGCCTCCCCAGAGCCTCGACCACAACATTATTGAAGCAGTGTGTGATCATCTTAACAGAAAACAGAACAACAGACAGCCAATATCCAAAGAAGAGCTTTGAATTTCCGTCAAGGAGCCTGGAGAACTATTCCTGAAGATACTTAAAGAAATGACAAGAAAGCTGCCTCAGAGAGTTTAAGCTGTGTTGAGGATAAAGGTGGCCATACCAAATATTGACCCTCAAGCGTGTTAGAATTGTACTTACTTTATATACCTTATAAATTCCTCATATTCCATGGATGTTCTCACATAATTCAATAAACTGCTCCACCTATTCCCCATTTTTCTTGCAAAATATAAAGAAATAAGGGGTGGCTCAAGACTTTTGCACAGTGCTGCAGCTAATTTGTTTGTTGGACTCCAAGCTTTATTCCTGATTCAAGAACTTTAAATCCTATTAATGAAGGGTTAACATTCCTTTTATTCTTTCCGCCATTGAGCTGGCACTGCGGCCTCAAACAGCTTTTTCTCAGTTAAAAACAAAATTAATCCAATGAACACCAGAATCACCATTAGCCAGTAAGCGCCATAGGTAGGACTAACAGCAATGTCATGGTGTTTGTTGAGGTTGTCAAGCTGTGCATTGCAACTTTCTTAAAGGTACATGCAATCTGAAGCATAATGTTATTGTAATTTTCAGCCACTGTAATCTGCATTCATAGTGTGCAGCTTTGTGCACATTTTTCATCAGCTATGAGTCTACATCACAGCTGCACTCCCCAAACCAGCAGTTCGCATTATTAATGCATTACATAAAGTGGGAAGACACAAATAATAATATGAGCTGGCCCATCCATAATAGTTGGTTGCACTTATAGCAGTTTAATTAGTCAAACTCTCAACTCTTGCTTCCTCCTTGCTACATTATAATCTAGTAGAGTTTACAGGAAATGCATGACATCATAAGAATTAGAAAATACCCAAGAGCACGATAAAGTCACTGTAACATGAGCCACAGACACAATACAGGTCTCCCTTGGAATATTATGGGCTGCTCATATAGTTCAGCAGGGAGGTTATTTCGAGCGCAGCCAGGAGATTGCATATACCACAAAGCTATTGAAGGCAATCATTTCACGCCTTTGGGTGTTTTAACGAGACCGCAAAGGTAAAATGATGCAAAACAAAGTGAGAGGCCGGGCTTATCTCAACATAGGTAGATAGAGAAGGAAGGGAAGATGGCAGTGTTTGTCAACGTGCTTCTGTAGGCCATCAAATATAGGAACACTGAAATGCACGATTATTCCCCCCCACAATAAGCAAACCTTAAATATTGAAGCGTGAGAAAGTCTGACTTGAAAACCAAAGGGAAAAGGGAGTGGACAACAATAGACTTCCTGTGAAACCAGCTGACATCATCCTTTGGGAAAATGTGATTGGTAAACCTTTAGCCCTTCCCCCTCATAGTGTCAATCTGACTAAAAGGAAGAAAAAAAAAAGGACGCAGTAAACCTGTGACAAATTAAGATTTCTATAGTTGATAAAAATCAACTCAAATCAATAAAAGCTAGAGAGGAAGATGAGGTTCTCTACAGTTGTTGAAAAAAAAAAAATCAGTTCGCTACAAGATGGAAGTTGTTTTACATAATGCGGGTTAATGACACTTCAGGCTTTATACATCAAGTCTAAAATGGGTGCTAAATGGATTTCGCAAACACACAAACACACTTAGCCAAACTCTGTGAACTCAGTGCTGCATGAAGCTGTATGATGTTAGTGCTATGCGTGCTAACTGAGGAGATTTAATGACCTGAAGAGCAGTTTACACTCTTTTACTAACGTGGCACACAGATGAAGTTTGCTCTCACTGATATTACTGTCAGACGTGCACAGAGAGAGAGATGTACAGAAGAAACACAAATCTGCTTCACTCCTTAAACGTCTTGTAACAAGGTTTTCGTAAAGATCAGAGCATTTGTGTGTGTGTGTGAGTGTGTGTGTGAGTGGAGGGGGGGGGGGGGGGGGGACTGACAGCACGATGAAAAGTGTATCTGTGAATTGGCAGGTGCTCGGTTCCTGGAAAGTACTGCTGAGTCATATCGGAATTCTTGCAGTAACCACACATCTCGCTTTGCTCTGTTTAACATGTCTCTCAGTACAGAGGTGAAAGAGGAAGTATCTGACTGTACTCGATGAACTGCATTTGTCAATTTGCTCTGGATTACACAAGGCGTATTCTTTAGATTTTTGCAGAAACCTTTAACCGCAGATGCAAGAAAACTGGGGGATTAACTCTGCAAACACTTGCAGAAACGTTGCTTTTTTGCAGTTTTTCCAAATTATGGTTCATTAAAGAAAAAAAAAAATTAACTGATTCATCGTCACAAACCACATCATGCTTTCCAGGACTTATCGTGTGTAAATGTGGTATGCTGAACTTCTTTCAGCTGCATTGTACACTTAGTGATCTACGTTTCCCAGAATCAGTCTACCCCAGAGAAGTGTTGAAACGTGTTGTTTTCACCTGTCAATGTTCCACGTAGGTGGCGAGAACAATAGTGATACTGCTGTAAGAGCAAGACAAGGAGAAAATTATGTTCTTTTTCCAGGTATAGAAAATGTGAGTGTTGATACAAATACATGACAGTTATGCTGGTCTATGGAGGCATCAAAGGGTGGATATAAAAGTGCCATTTTTATAAGATAATTCAAAAAAACAAAACTATAACATGCTGTTTAAAAAAAAAAGGATTAGCATGCCCTGTTTCAAAGTCTATTTTTGTTACCAAAGTTTTATGCCCCAGTATCCTGTCCCCCTCCAGTTTAACGCTCATGCATCATCTCTCCTATTATTTGGGTCAACCCACATCACTATGCCAATACAGAGCTGCAGGACATCTTTTTCAGGTTGTTTTTCAGGCTGGGTAACACAGGATGGTAGAACTTTTAGAACATCTATAGTAACACAGGACCTTGAAAAGTAAGAGCTGGGGCGCAAAGAACTCTGGGTAGAAACATATGGCACAGGACCATTTTTCATGTCTCAGTGTTGCATCAGGAAGGGCATCCAATGAAAAAACTTGGCCAAAATCAAAAACGAAGACATTTTTGGAGGCTTGAGTCCTGTTTACAATTGACATATAATTAATAGCATTTGATAAAAAGAACATCAAACCAAGGGTCAAGTGGTAGTGTGATGATTTGGGTCTGCTTTGCTGCTTCAGGACCTGGATGGCTTGCCAGGTTATCTTTGTCTAATATTAACATTTCCTTGATGTTCTTTGATCCGAAGCATGTAAGTGTGACAAATATGGGAAAAAAGAAAGCGGTAAGTGAGGCAAATAGATTTTTCACAGCACTGAACGTGAGGCTGGACACAAAAGGCCGGGCCGAGAGATCGAGTTGAAAAGGACGTGCAAGAAGGCTAGAGTAGTTTAAGGACAGAAACTGAAATTCACTAACAAGTGAAGTTACTGTGTTGGGAAGATGGAGTACTTTGAGGAACCGATAAGTGTAGAAAATGGGAGTCTGAGAAAGACGGATGGAGGACAGTTAGTAGATCATGAAGTGCAGAGGATTAGTGAATGAAAACGTGAGGGCAGCTACAAAGAGGATGAAGTGGTGAAGTGAAGACATGAGGGAGAGAGTGCAGGCAGGATGTGGTGGGTGTAGACGAGTGTCAGGGGTGATTTTTGACAGGAGGATACAGTGAAAGGAAAGGTTTACAAAGGGGTAACGAAACTTGTTATGATGTGTGGTTTGGACACAAACTGACAAAAAAAAAAAGAAAAAACAGAAGGCCGAGCTGAGTTGAAGAGTTGACCACAGAGACGATTCATGTAGGTAGTAAAGGAGGACATGCGAAGGGTTAGTATGTCAGAAAAGGAGGCTGGAGATAGGGAGAGATCTGCTGTGGCAACCTCTAAAAGAAGTAGCCAAAAAAAAGATTAGATAATAGTAGAGTTTACATTTTTGTTTAAACATTTGACCCAAAATATGAACATTAATGTAGACCTATAGTAACAGTCAGCAGAACGGCTGTGTGTTTAGAAACCACAACTTGGAGATGGTTACAGTCTATGAAAAATGATCTGCCCATCAAGGAAGTGTAGCAGTATTTCATGGGCTAAGTCTTTTTTTTGCTGGTGGAAACAGAGAAAAGGTCAGGGCATTACTAAAGTATACATGCCCCACCCTCACTGAATCATGACTGTGGATGACTACTAATTAAGCAACCTTAAATTTAATTTATAGAGAAATTATAGACGAATAATTGAAAACAGAATCGAGGTACTTAAAAAAAATACTATGGGAGCAAAGGGTGAAAGGTATTCTTTCTTAGAAAGACACTATCAACATCAGACAGCCTAGATGTGGTAACCTCAGGCAATCGTCTGTGGCGTGCCTGCTCAGAGGATGTGCTGGCACAGGTTGCTGAAACATAACCCCAACAGACACTTTCACGTCTTTTCCTGTTGACAGTTTCCACCCTCCTCTTCACGGTTATGCAAATGGCTCAGTAAGCCAAATGTGGCTCAGCTCACAGGAGATGCTCATGAATGCTGCTATTGAGTGCTCTCTCATTATTACGAGTCATACACTGAAACATCACCTACTCAACACCTATACTGACAGAGCAATCAAGTCTGAACTGTCTACCTAGGGCTTTTAAACACAACACATTTTATGTATCCACATTAACATGTATGTATATTTTTTAAGGTTATCAATGTTGCCAGCTTTTCAGTGAAGGACTTATATTACAATGAAATATGTCATGTTTAACTTGCACTGATTTGTCAAAATATTTTTTGACAAAATGTCTCAAATCAAACTGATTTAGTCTTTTAACAAAACTGCAAAAATCCAGCAGTCTGTGGTAACAAAGTGAATAGCAAAGCAAAGGCCAATAAAAAAACATTTATTTAGAATACACACAGTTTAAAACATTTCCTAAGCAATTTCAAATTCAACATTACATCGTAAAAACCCATGTCCCTGTTGCTGATAAGCACTAACTAACAGGATGTGACCAGTCAGCATTACCGCGCCTTCCAAATTGCTGAGTGTTCATTCTGCAGACTCTGTAGCGTTTGCTCAGCTAATGAGCAAACTGCTCCAAAAAATTTCTGCAATAAACCTGCATAAACTGACAACAGTAATGATGAGATGCTTCTTTTGCAAGACCCTGCTCAAGTGAAAAAAAGGGTAGATCACAACCTTCACTGTGCTGCACTTTGGCCATTTATGCCAACACGTTTCTCATTCTATTCTAACTGCAGCTGCAGACGTATGATGTTAGGAATATGCATGTGGTGAAATACTGTGTGAGGAAAGTCTTTTCAAGCTTTGCAATTGGTCAGATCTGCAGAACCATTCAGAAGAAATTCTAAAGAACCATATATGGGCTTTCACCACCATTTAGAATTTGCATCTCGTTAAGCCTCCCACTCAGATCTCCATATATGCTTCTCGTATTGGCGTCTGTTTCAAAGAGTTCAGAGTGTCCTCACTGCCCTGGTTTGGAGTGGACAGGTACTCTAACTCATACCCTCCGCTTCTGTTGACCGGGCGGACTTCACTTGATGTTTTCTTATGTTCCAGGATCTGCTGTAGCTGATGGCTGGCATATTCTGGCTTCTTGGTGAGAGGTCCTGCAGGAACTTCTATACCCAGGATGTCAGTGACCATGTAAGGGCGAAGCCAGCCGACCAGAGGGGTGCTGCCAGGGGTGTAGTGGGTCTGCCGATGGTAGAAGAGGAGACCATCCACCTGCAACCGGAAAACCAGAATTAAGGCAAACATGAAACACTGTTTGCATTTAAAGAATAACTGGAGATAAATAATTCACAGTCTGCTCTTACACTGAAGCTGTACTCTGCTGCCAGGGCTGCCTTTATTGATTCTGCTGTGCAGTCTGTGCTCTGGAGCCCCACAAACCGGAACTGTGGGACCAAACAAAAATCAGAGAACCACACTGCTAGCTCAAAACACAATTTGCCCTCTTGTCACATGTGAGAATTTGCCTTCCAGTGACGAATCTACTCAGTAAGCACTGAACCTGATTTAGCAGATTTGGCAGTTCCACACAAACACTTAAGAATGAATAGATGGACCTTGAACTCAAGCTCTCTCAGGCCTCCACAAACATCCATAACCTTAAAGATGTGTCACTTTAGGGCGCATTTAATACAAAAAATTGGGGGACTGATTTTCTTTTTTCTCCTTGGCCTGAGGAGTTCCACATTTAAGTTTGGGATTTTATTAAAACCATATGTGGAAATAATGAGCAAGGCACAACAAACACAATGCAGACAATGTGTGACTGTGTAAACACGTTGCAGTGTCCCAATTAACAAACAATAAACTTGGACTTTAAAAAAATGGAGGCACAAGGAAAAAGGCTTTGATTTGTGTTGCTGGTACACACAGGGTTGCGTTTGGTGATCTCTGATAGGCTGTCGGTCTCCTGGACTTTGGACTGGAGCCAAAAGAAACGGAACTCGGTCTGTTGACGAGAAATCAAGCAGTGAAAACAAAAAACTGCTTTTCACCTTCTGAGCCAATGAACTGGACAACATGGCAACACAACCCCCCCAACATAAGGCACATCTGTGTCCCAGACTCTGCTACTTATGCAATTAGACAAGCATTCCTGGATTGCTGGAAGATTAGAAGACAATCTTACTGGGCAGTCGTAGACCGGGTGGCCTCTCCAGCACATGACGTCCAGAATGTAGTAAGTTCTGTCCACCTCGCTGTAAATGCAGTCCAAGATTGTGTAGTCTGCATGCAGCACATTACAAAAAGAAGCTTTAAACTCTTATTACAACTTCATTCTCAATCAATAAAATCAAATAAGAAGGTATAACTTCATATTACAAAGGATCAGATATTCACTGCTGTGAAAAAGTAGTTACTCTTTTCTTGATTTCTTGTTGATTATTTTGCATATTTGACAGACTTAAATGCTTCAGATCATCAAACTAAATATAATATCAGATAAAGATAACCTGAATAAATACAAAATGCAGCTTTTAAATAATGATTTCATTTATTAAGGGATTTAAGTTATCCAACCTACCTGACCATCTGTGACCCAGTAATTACCTCCTAATCCTATCAGCTTGTGCAACAACTGCAGCCAACTGTTTGCAATAACTCATAATAATAATTTTGTCTCACTCTTCAAAATTGTTTTCATTCAGTCACATTGGGGGTTCATAAGCATGAATGGTCTGTAAAGTCATGCCAAATCCATTCCAGACTTTGTCTAGGCCACTCCAAAACTTTCATTCAGTTTGTTATTCAGCCAGTCAGAGGTGGACTTGCTGGTGTATGGATCATTGTACAGCTGCATAATCCAACGATTTTTTAGACTCCACTAACTACAGCAAGTTGTTCAGGTCCTGAAGCAGCAAAGCAGCCCCAGAAGATCACACTACCACCACCATGTTTGAGTGTTGGTCTGATGTTCTCTTTATGAAATCCAGTGTTAGTTTTACACCAGATGTAACAGGACTCAAACCTTCAACTTTCATTCTGTCAGCCCACTGAATGTTTTCCCAAAGGTCTTGGGGGAATCACAAAGATGTTTTGGTCAGCAGTGGTTTTCTCCTTTGAACTGTTTGCTCTGGCTCTTTGTTACTGCTTTGTCAGGTTTTTAAACTTGTCTCTTTTCTGTAAATGCCCACTTGAAATCAGGTTTTCTCAGTAATTTCCGCTTTGGTAGTTTTAATCTGAGTAAAAATCTCTTCACAAGAAATGCAGTGCTGCCTAAACTAACGGAAATATCTGAAACTCACATTCCATAGTTTTCTTTTCTTAAATGATAACATCGTCTAATCAAATGGAAATCATCTGCACTTGTACTTCATACACAAAACTCCAGCCTGTCAACTACTTGCCTAATCCCATGTAGTGAGCTGTACCGATTGTCCCACTAATATAGGTGGAGTTGAAAAGGATGTGAAAAAGCTTTGTGATTATCACATAAAAAAAGCGCCTGGAAGCTGTTTCGATGTGGCTGAAATGAAATAAACTCACAGGTGAATGGGAGAACCTGCTGTTTGCCGATCACTTCCTCGTGTTGTTAAAATGCCTATGTGGCCCATTATAGAGATCCAAATACACAGTCGGGCCCACCTACCTTTTCCCATAGCAGAGTTGTGTCTGTTCCCACCAGGCAGCAGGGAGGGGAAACGGTTCACACAATAGCCACTTTTGGTGTACGCTGCAGTGGAACCCTTTAGAAGAAAACCAGAAACAATACAGGAGGGAAGAAACCAGTGTTATCATTTCATTTACATGTCTCCACAATTCTGTCAATGTGAGCATTAAAGAGCAGGAGTTAGAAACGGCTTTAACAATGTTTATGTTCAACTGTTAAAAGGGAGAAAAATAACTAGAATGTATTTTCCCCTCATGGTTGTCCTTATTTTCTCCATACATCAAAGGCAGCTATCAGACAAGTGCAGTGCATTTAGAGCTCCGCATGTAAGGTCAGCTCATTGAAATCTAATCATAGGAGATAATTTACATTCACTGGCCACTTTATTAGGTTTACACTGAGCACAGCTACACTGCTTCAATCTGACTGGAAGGGAACAATAGCTCAAATTATGACTCGCTACAACCAAAATATGCAGAAGAGCGTCTCTTCCGGTCAGCATGACGCTGAGCCTTGAAGCAGAAGGGCTACAGCAGCAGAAGAAGTGTGATGAATCTCAATTTGTGCTGTCACATTCAGTCGATGGTGTAAGCACGAAAGCACAGATCCATCCTGCCTTGTATCAAGGGCTCAGGCTGCTGATGGTGGTGTAATAGTGTGGGGGATATTTGTGGCATCTGAGCATTGTTTGAGACACCACAGTTGACCCTTTATAACTACAGCGTAAAGGCAGGTCTGGCGGAAGTAGCAAGGTGACGTAAAAAAGCAGCGAGTGTATCATCACTAAATATTGCATTTCCTTGCAAAATGCCTATGATCAAATTAACTGCTTGCCTCTGTGCAATAAATGAGGCAAAGCTCTTTACATAAGTGGAGCAAGAACTTTTATGACTCATGTTGTCAGTTTTTAATTGTAATGTAGTTGTAATCAGTCATTTAACCTACAGAGAGGTAATCATATAGAGAAGGAGCTCAGTTTTCACAGCACGGTTTCACCAACAGTATGAGGACCACAGTCTTAATCAAGCGTGAATACTTAGTCTCATTCACTCTTCCTCAGGACATGGAAAACATCTTCATCTTAATCTCGTAACCTTTTTTTTTGTTTGTTTTTGGTGCTGATTCAGGGAATTCATTGACAGCGAGCTCGAGCCGTGATATAATGAACAAGGAACCAGATGACTGTAGATGCACAGTCATTATGATTTCCTCCATGGTTGCATCAGAGGGTGTGTGGTTTCAGTAACACTAGTACAACACCAGCTTCTGGGTGCAGTAAGAGGGAAAATGGGTGCAGTTCAGTTTCCTTGACATGACTACAATTTCAAGGAATCTCATCCAAGCATTTGACAGCCTTGCCATTACTCATGAACATCAACATCATCAGGTAAATTGCATATTTAAGGCTAAATCACATAAACAGCTGAGGAAAAAAAAAAACCCTCAAGTGCACTTTTTCACAAGAGGCTACGATAGCTGCTTTCACTTCCCTAAATTGATGTCTTGGTGATGATATTGAAATTTCTACAGAGGATATAAGATCTTAAAGGGTTTGTTTGCGGTTGGGTTTTTGACTTTCTCGTTTCTCATGAATCAACAGAAGTCGTCCTGAGGATCACCGCTCCCCCTGCCTCCACGCAACTCGACTCCAATTTTACTCGTCAATTTGGAGTTCTGTCACAGCACGGTTCATTCTCGGAACACCTTCTATTCGACATACTTTTCCTCACTGCTGGTTAATGAACTGCATCTTATTTCAGATGATCTTTGCAAAACAAAATAATAAAGATGAAACACTTAGTGTGCTGTAATCACACTCCTGATTTTTTTCTTTTGTTTTAAAATCCTTTGTTGGTACAGCAGTGCACTCCTGCTCCCTCTTTAAAGCTCAAACTCACTATTTATTTGAGCTCTGACTAAATCATGCTGGTCGTCAACAAGACTTATCTAAAGGAAGAAAGGAGGTGTAAAAAGACATCCACAGGTGAACCTGCAACCTGCTCTTCTCACTGCTCCTTTTTAGGGTTAAAAAGGCACATTTTAAAGTTCAGTTACCAAGTTTTCTAAACTTATTGAGCAATAGTTTTAATGTATATTGGTGATGCCAATATATACCACACTAATATTGTTTATGACTTCTGCTCTCCTTCTCCAATTTTTTACAGCCTTGGTACAGCCAGGATTATATGCACAGCAGCAAAAGAACACAAGGGAAGAAAGAAGGGACAGAAAGAAAAACTTTGGATATTAATAATGAATATCAGGTATTTTATCTCCTCTGCACCTCTGAAGCTCCCGCTTTCAAACTCGCCCTGCTTTTTTGTTATTGGCAATAAGGATTGGACTTGATAACAACTCAGTGATTCCAATTCTCTTATCGCTTCTCATTGGCTCGGTTCTGGCAGTCCCCACCATCGGTAAGCAGCATAAAAAAATTACATTCATGCAAATTAATTGCATACTGTGGGTCAAATGTTTGTGCATGTTTGTTAAAGATATTTCCCCTCTTTGGTGTGATCAGTGTTGGAGTCATTGCTCAAAAAAGTCATCATTAAACATATAACACAGAACGCCTTTCTTAAAAGTAGTCCAGTACATCATTTAACTACTCCCAGGAAAAACTAATTTATTATACTGCAGGTTGCATTACTTTCATGCTACTCTGTAAAATAGCTGAAACACCGTTTCATGATCATTATTTAACAATATAAACCTGAGGCTACAACCACACACACCAACACAAATCCCTAATGAGGACACATCTCTAAGATCTTTCTCTTAGCACAATACAAAGCTGACCACACAGAGTGAAGATGAAGAAAAAAGACATCGCTACAGTGACTTTGCTTTAGAAATGGGAACAGGTAGCAAGAGAGGCTGCAGCCTGACTGCTCATCTGCTCGTTACCTGTTGAAGTTCAGGGTCTGGCTGCTGGGGTCGGCATTCGCTCAGCTTTCACTCTGGGTTCTTGGCTAGCTTAGCGTTAGCATGCTGTCTGTGCAGATGCTTGCAAAGAACCGAAGTTGTGTAAGCAGCATAATGCAGCTGTTTCTATCCTTGGTGCAGTGTGCACCTTTATCTTGTCCTTTTGTGCAATAAAAATAATATGTCTATATCCATGCCATGGACTGCGTTGCTATTTCCCTCTGACACATGAACTGAAATCAGCTGTGAGTGCAAGAACTGATAAGCAGGATCGATATGCAGACAAACAATTCCAAGGAATTGGACTACTGGGAAAGGGTTCTACAAGAATTGGTTCTCGATTCCCATCCCTAGTTGGCAAGTTAAATGAATGGCAATGCAAACACAACACAGTCAGCTCAACTTGGAAATTTGGTGATGATGGATGGATGACCTGTGCCGATGACCTACTTGAGCTCAAAATCAGCACGCTGCCACAAGTTTAAAGAGGAAAACCACCAAAAAACGCTCAAGAAGATCCCATCTGATTATTTTGTAGGTATTTTTTTTTAGCTTTTAAACCAAATTCTTCACTTTATTTTTTCACTTTCTAAATGGAGAAAAGTGGTATAAGCATGACACATATTAAAAACCTCCGTGTTGCTTTTTTTAATCATTTCTGGAGCACACAGTCATCTTTCTAATTTAATCTACTGATTCTAATCTATTGACTGTGACTCTTTATCGCAGCTCGAGGAAAATTCTCTCAAACTGTTTGCCACATTATTAAGATATTGGGCAGCGTACCTCTGACAAGGTGGCTCATTTCAAACACAGACACAATCCACATCGTCCTCTGCAATACCACGAAGGCAGCGTTGAAATAAAAAGCAACAGATGCAAAGTACAACAATCCTCTCCAAACACACTCACTTTAGCACTGCACTCAAACTGCAGGAAATACTGACTGCTGTTTTTCAAAGACTGATACGACTTTTGATCAGGACTGCAAGATGACAATCTGATGATTCAAAAATTCAGAAATCAGTAAGCCTTCTGTTTCAGTCATCGCTGTGAATAGTGACTACAAAAAAGGAATGTTTAAAGAGATGACTTTAAAGTTACTCGCTAGATTCTGAAATTCAGAAACAGGCATCAACGTGGAGGCAAAGAAAAGAGGAACGGCTCCTACCTTAGAGGCAACAATCAGAGATCTTTTGCCCACAGGAGAGACCACCATCAGCCAATCAGTGTCCAGCTCTGATGGTATATCCACTAGCCACTCTGATAGCATGAGCTGAGGAGGAAAAGGGACATGTCACCTTCATCAAAACTTTATTTAAGCCTACAAGAATGACAATGACAATGAACACAACAGTGTGAGTTATTACAGAGTTTCATGTTTGGTGACCAGGAGCCCCACTTTATAACAGACTGTCATGCCACATTTTAGCTAGCTTTAGTATTCAGAAGTTAGTACACCAAAAAAGACACTTTTCTTTCAGACTCAGAAACAAAAACTTTCCCACATAAACAAACTCTTTGTTCCATGCTTTGTTTGTTGGGATCTGCCTGCTCTATTCTCCAGACCGGAGTTGTAACTTTAGGACTCAAGCGCCCTCTGCTGGAAAAGACAGGAATTCAACAAAACTTCACACAGCAATGTCCATGCATCAAACACTGACCTGGTTTGCATAATGTTTTGGCAGCTTCCTCCTCTCGATCTCCATCTCCTCCTCTTCTGTGTTGCCATCTTGTGCTCGTTCCCCCTCCTCCTGTTTCTCCATTTCTTCCTCCCCATCACTGTCTGCCCCCGTCCAATCCCCATCAGCCAGACGCCGTGCATGGTTGACATAGTTTAACCTTTTACTAAAATAAGAAATGGAAAAAGAGTCACTGAGATGCTTTTGCATGGCGCAGTGTAAACATATAGTGTTTTACACCTGTTTAAGCTTATCTCCACTGGTTGCCAGTGAGGATTTGAATGGAGTTCAAGAAAAGCCGTTCATGGTTTGGCTCTTTCCTACATCTCTGACCTCTTACAACCCTATTCAGCTTCCAGGTCCCTCTGGTGAGCTGATCAGATGCTTCGAAGTGTCCCACGCTTCACATTTACCAAAACAAGCTTTATAAATAAATCTGAGTTGAGTTGGGGCTGTGATGGTATGGGGGATATTTGTTGACACGCTCCTTCCCCCTTAGTGCCAACTGATGCATGTAAAATGCCACAGCTTGTCTGAGTGTTCTTGATGAATATGTTCATCCCTTTATGGCCACAGTTTACTCATTTTCTGATGACACAGTGCAAGGTAACACATCATGTCATAAAGAATCATCTCAAACTGGTTTCTTGAGCATGACGAGTTCACTGTACTCAAATGACCTTCACAGTGGTGAAGAGGATTTGTCTCCTGGACAAAGCCGACACATCTGGAGCGACTGTGTGACAAAATCATGTTAGTGTAGAGCAAAATCTCCGAGGACTGTTTGCAGTACCGTGTTGAATCTGTGCCATGAGGAATTAAAGCAGTTCGGAATATCAAAGAGGGTCCAGGAAATATGTACCTAATAAACTGTCAGGTATGACTATGTAGATGTTAAATAATGAGCTGGATGATTACCTTTTTTGCCAATCAAGAAAACGCTGCCGTCGCTCACTCTGCTCCAGCACACTGTACTTGCTTTTGTACTGGGCCAGCCGAGGGTGGGGGCAGGCTGTACTGTTGGGCTCCTTGGACACAGCAAAGCTGGCCGAGAGGGCTTGGGTCAGGTCATCCATGAGGGCACTGAAAATCAACACCCCAGTACTTATTTTATATTACAAGGAAGAGTGGTTAATAGGTCTGAGAAGTAAGACTACAGGCAACCCAGTGGCTTATCTGTTTTTGTGTGCTAGAGCTCTTGTACAGGTTAGCTTGAAAGATTAACAATATGTACTTCAACGTAGTCATTATATTCTAATGCTCAGTGTTTGTTGAGATGCACCAGTGTTTATGTGCTTTTAATTTACTGCAGATATCTTCTGACAGTTTGGTTGCGCATTTAAATTTAAGCCATATTGAATGATTCAGGCCTATCAGCATGTGTTCAAAGATAGTGTGATAAAGAGCGGAAAGAGTTTCGATGTCTCGATTTCCCTTGAAATAGGGACACATCTACCTATCTCTGAATGTTCATTTAAATTACAATGTTGGATTGTAGCAACTTATTAAAACTATATGAAATAATATGACTAGTGTCCCACTTTCGATTTATGGTCATGGTTGTTTTGCATTTGGCACATTATTTGGCCTCAACATAAAAGTAAAGTTAAAGTAAATTAAAACATTTTTCTACAGCACCTTTCAAGGCAAATATCAAAAAGTGCTTCATAACAAAATGCCAAAAATATAACAACATAAAGTTACCCATAAGCAAGTTTGTAAAGACGAATTTGTAGCTGCTTTTTAAAAATATCACCAGACCACAGATCTCAGTCCAACTCCCCACCACACAGTGGCAGATTTAGTTGACTTCACACATAACACTATATTTTTAACGTATTTATAATTAAAGTTTGAGGATTTCGTTTCTAAATTAAACTCTTATTTTTCCAAAGCCCATGGGTAATCGTTTTACATATTCATGATCTTAATAATGACGTGACTACTTATGAATACTTCTTCATAATCTGTACATCCTTAATAATTCATCAGCTAATTTCTACAAATTAAGTATGTCATGGCCGATTATTTGACCTTCATAAACCAGCGTTAGTAGCAATGTTAACATCTAGTCCAATTTGCCCCCCACGATCACCGAGAGCTTAGGATCATCCTGTATGTACTCTAAATCAAATATAGTCTATAGAAAGTGCGGGTACAAGTGACTTTGCTTGTACAACATTTACACACTTAACTAGGACAAACATGTGCTGATTGACGGGATGTTTTTTTAATTTAAGCTTAATATTGCACAGGTAATACCAATATAATCAAGCACCAAACGCCCTGGTCTAGTGGGGCATCTGTCTAGATTGTACTTCGCGGAAAAAGGCCAGAAAAGCCTCCTATTACGGACTACTACAACTGGCCAGTCACATAGCTTAGCTGCTAGCATTGCATCGCGCTAAACCTGCTAGCACGCTCTGGTTGCTAACTATGCAACCAGTTAGGAACTTTGACCCTAGCGCGTTTTGCAACAAAAACGTGCTTTCGTACAAACTATACACAAATACTGGACTCAAACGCAATGCAGTAAACTTTATGAGATGTTAGTTTTCACAAAGCTAGCGTAAACAGATACCTTGGACATTCAGGGAGGGTGCTGCCGAAACGTCACGCTGTCATCATTTTTGCCGGGTGGCGTTTTTCAGTTGGCCGACAAAAAAGCTCAACCTAACCCGGAGTTTGTTTTTTCACACGATAGAAATAATATCGGTCACTTATGTGGAACTATTACAAAAAACAAAACACTCTCAAAGTTATCCTAGCAAATTTGACGGTGCTAAACGTGTTAAATAAATAAAGTAGGGTAAAAACAACAACGTTTAAATGTAGAGGAGTTAAAAAGTATAAAGGAGGCCACATAAACATGTACTGTATATAAATTCAGTTTAAACGCAGCACTTAAATGAGACTATTACGGCTACATTGTTGCTCGGTTGGATAGTCTAACACCTTATGTCTAAGAATTTATTGAAGCTTTGAAATATATATCATATCAACGTTATTGTGGTAGCCAATAGGAAGTAGGTTTCCTAAATTATAAAGACTATATTTAATAGTAGTAAGCATCACTGCAATAATAATAATACACTAAATCGTAATTATCGCCAACATTAAGCTTAACTATAGTGTAAAGTATAATTTATTATTCTTTTTTATACTTTTTAAAATTTAAGTTGACTTTCTGAGTTAATAGTTTTTCTTTCATTATTTTCAGAAACCTGGTATTTATTTTCATTATTCAAGACAAAATATACAAGAATAAACAAAACAAACAAACTAAACTCGAAAATACAAAACTATAATATGCCTGGTAACCCACGACATAAATTGTGCTTGGATGTTGTAATCTTCACTGTATGTAATGCTCCTTCCCTCCTGGAGGGGGCGGCATCGAGCCTGTTCCGCCTCTTCCAAACAATATAAAGGAGCTGATGAAAAAAAAAAGGCGAAGTTGCCTTCAATTGTCTGACCGCACGTCATGGAAAGAGTTACTTTGTTGCCGCTCGCAAAGGAATAAACTCCAAGAAATAGCAGCGGCTCGTGGCGTGTGCTGATACTTAGTGGGTGCGGATTGTTTTTGGCCGTTTTCTGCTTTTGCTGAAAAAGGATCGACTGAAGATGCGCAGGAACCTGTTTACAAAGGAACACGCAGCAAGTTTCAGTGTGAGGGAATGCGGCGTTTAAAAATGCACAGGGATACCATTACTCATCCATCTGTTTTTCCTTCACACCGGGCCACTTTATCCTGGAAGTAGTCCCATCACGGATGGTTTTAAAGCTCGGTAATGAGACACAATTGTACAATAAGTTAACAGCGAGGCTGAAGCCCACTTTGAGAGGATTTTAAAACGACCGTCGGCGCTTTTGGAGGAGCTCTTCGGTGAAAACACTTTTGGTTTTGAACCTGTTGTGTTTGTGATGAGAAAGGAGACACGGGGTCCTTCTGTATTGAGAGGCCTATTGTGTTACAGATCTTTTGTAGGTTAAAGTTCTTGTTAGACCTGCTAGTATAATGCAATAATAGATCAACAGCCTCAATGGGCTGAGTATACTAATTGTTACCCTAGGCCTGTTTCAGACTTTTTATTTTTGGCAGATAGAAGTAATAGTTTTATGTAACTTTTGACAAGCTCTGTGTTTATCTAGTGTCAGATCATTAAATTTACATAGGTCATATTGTGCTGTGGCACACACGATCGAACAGCTGCGATGCCATTTGATATGAGTTTAAATATTACAGTGAGCTAGTGTCAAATGTTTCCAATGTGGCATGCACCGAGACAGCAGCATCGATATAATCTAAGCACTATGTGCATGTAGAATTCTCTGGTTTCGCAGCCACGGGAGTAATCAAAGATGTCAGTGAAAGCCAAAGCCCTCTATACTTTTTTAAGCGAAAACAATGGGGAGATTAGCATCCAGGAGAATGAGGAACTGATTATCTTTGACGAGAACTCAGTGGACGGCTGGTTTCAGGGGGAGAACAGCCGAGGAGAGAGGGGTATCTTCCCTGCATCTTATGTGGAAATTATACGCAGTCGCTCCAACTCTAATGTTACCGACTGCTCCATAAGCCCAGCGGGCTCTTTAGGAAAGGACTTCTCCACTCCAAACACCTCGCTCCATTATCCACAGAATGATTATGATGATGACGATTATGACGACTGGGATGACTGGGATGACAGGTCCACTGTTGTGGATGATGCTGATCACACCAGGAATCCTGGAGCCAATGGACATGCCCCTGAGAACCCGATGACCAACAATCCCAATGTGCACTATCGACCCAAGCTGGCATCCAGACAAGATAGCATCACCAGTTCTAGGAAGGGCAGTATGGTGGGCAGGAACTTGAACAGATTTTCCAGCTTTGTCCGCTCAGGGGTAGAGGCATTTGTGTTGGGTGATGTCCCAATGATGGCAAAGATAGCTGAGACTTACTCCATTGACATGGGTCCCCTAGGGCCCCGGTGGAAGGAGAATCCAAAGCCTTTCTCCTGCTCCATTGAGGATCCCACCAAACAGACAAAGTTCAAGGGCATCAAGACCTACATTTCGTACCGGGTGACACCAAGTCATACAGGGCGTCCCGTCTACAGACGTTACAAACACTTTGACTGGCTGTACAACCGCCTGCTTCACAAGTTCACTGTGATCTCTGTGCCTCACCTGCCTGAGAAGCAGGCCACGGGGCGATTCGAGGAAGACTTCATTGAGAAGCGCAAGAGGCGACTGATACTGTGGATGAACCACATGACCAGTCACCCAGTCCTTTCCCAATATGAAGGCTTTGAGCACTTTCTCATGTGTGCTGATGACAAGCAGTGGAAATTGGGCAAGAGAAGGGCGGAGAAGGACGAGATGGTGGGCGCGCATTTCATGCTAACCCTTCAAATCCCCAAAGAGCACCAGGACCTTCAGGACGTCGAGGAACGAGTCGACAACTTCAAGGCCTTTGCCAGGAAGATGGACGACAGCGTTATGCAGCTGACACACGTCGCCTCAGAGCTGGTGCGCAAACACCTGGGTGGATTCAGGAAAGAGTTCCAGCGTCTTGGAAATGCCTTCCAGTCTATCAGCCACGCATTCACGTTGGACCCTCCCTATAGGTCAGATGGACTCAACAATGCCATCTCCCATACTGGCCGCACCTATGAGAACATTGGAGAGTTGTTTGCAGAGCAACCTAAGTATGACCTCTTCCACATGCTGGATAAGTTGTCGCTCTATCAAGGCCTGCTCGCCAACTTCCCCGACATCATTCATCTACAGAAAGGTGAGCCTGAGAAATTTAAACGTGTCAGAGAATTTTCTGATGAATCTGTGCACGAAAAAAAAGCAAAACAAATGCCACAGGAGTCAGAAATCGTAACGATAATTGCATCCATATGCTGGATGCAATTATTAATACGGTTGTTCAAACAAACAAAGCCACACACTGGGCCACATAATCAGCTTTTCTGACATGTCATTTACAATTTGAATTCATCAGAAAGCTGTGCTGAAGGGTAAAGGATTAATTGGTTCAAGATGTCATTTTGTTAACCTAAATTTTGTGACTTATCCATCAGTAATCAGAGAGCCTGCATCAGCTGCAACAAGAAAGCGTTTCATTTTGCTAACTGTTAGGAATAATAAACAAAATGTCTGCTAATAGGAACATGGTGAGCTGATAGCTCACAATCATGTTTTGTTGCTCAAGCCGTGCAGTTTATTTTGTTATGGATGGCAGACGAGGGCAGGCCTTCCATAGCTCCCCTCCCCTCATGACAGACACAGACACATAGATACACAATACCTGAGCCCAAGATTAAATCATAGTGTTAGCCTGTTATATTTTTCACTTTTTTGACGGATGCAGTAATAAGAATCATTTTAGTAATTTTATGTGGAAAAATGCCAGATATTCTTCAGTTTGAGTTTCTTAATTGAGATGATTTACTGCTTTTTTTTTTCATCAGTGAAAAAATAAAAACGGATTCGTGTAATACTTTAATGGTACAACAGTCAGCCATGTTTACTTGGTTGTCATTGACAAGAAGTGGTCTTTGTAGTCAGTGTAGTCACTATAAGAGGCATGTTTATGGTAGGTTGTCAAGCTAGTATTACAGTATTTTGGTTCGTTCTCCAGGTTTTAACTAACAAATTAGTGCTGACACACACACACTTTTTTTTAATCTCTTAGTTAAGACATTGAATTGATATAACGCTTTCCCTAGCCTACCCTAACCATCAAAAATGAACGCCTAACCCTCAACCGTCGTTGTAATTTACCAGTCTTCAGGAATAGTTCTCCAGACTTCCTGAAGCATATTCAAAACAGTTCTTTGCATGTTGCCTACCTTTTGCTCTCAAACTACTTCAGTATAGCTGAGGTGTGTTTAGTGTGTTTGGGATTGTTGACATGCTGAAAAATGAATTAATTGCTAATTAGATGCTTTTAAATGGCGACTCAAACTCTAATGGTCCTTTGGTGTGTTTGCATTTCCTTTGGTTTTGACAAGATACCTAACACCACTGGCTAAAACACGGCTACAAACCATTACAGAGCCTCTGCCGTGTTTTACAGATGGCTCTCTATTATATCTCTCTCTTTAATCAGAGATTTCAAATCTGGTTTCATCCCTCCATAAAACCTGTTCCCACGGACTTTCAGTTCAGTTCTAATTTGGCATACCTTTGCTTTTTCTCAATGTGTTCCTTCCTTAAAAATGGTTGGTGCACATACTATTTTTTCACAGTACTGTATGCACTAGTATATAGTTTTTAGTATATTATTGCTTCTGTTTGAAAATGTGAAATACACATTACCCTTTGCACAAGTTTTCAAAAACGATGCAGTTGGATATTAGCATAGAAATGTGCAACGAGTACATTTATTGACCTGAAATCATGAAACGCACCATTGTTTTGTAACTGTGCTGCTCCTTATTTGCATATGCAATTTTCTGTTTGAGATGCCCAATTTTCTTAATCCTACATGGAGTTCTGGTAAACTTGGAGCTTGTAAAGTTTTACGCTCGAGCAGAGCACAGATAAATCAGCATTCTGTGTCAGCTCTCAAATAAACAACACATCAACTGATTGGAGTTTGTTCAGGAGGAAGGAAGGGGCTGCTGCCAGTGAGGAAGGAGGAACGCTGTTGGTAAATGTTATTATCTCCCTTCAAACAGCTGGTGCGTATTATCGCAGAGGTCATTTGTGTTACAATACAGCTAGTTACACGAAAGCACTCCACCCAGGAACAAAAGAGAAAATGTGAGCCATCTGAATGAAATTAAAGGGCCAGTCCACCAAGACCCCCCCCCCAAAAACAAACAAACAAACAAACAAACAAAAAAACCACGGGGAATCTTTCAACCTCAGAGTATCAGCTCATGCAGATGGTTTCAGTGTTATGTATCGAGATTGGTCGGACTCTGATATTGAAATGTATAATCCATT